>NW_028261381.1:80380590-80687465 GCF_051295495.1 Thamnophis sirtalis
AATTTCATGAAGCTCTGGTAAGGCTAGGAAGAAAACCAAAAAGATTTCAATTCAAGCAGCAAAAATGTGATGTGCAGAGATATGCCCAAATAATAGTGAAGAGGCTTCAAAGCCAATGCATGAATCCCCAAAGCTTTAATGACGTCTCTTACCATTTTTCCTTACCCATGTATCCATAGCTATTTATTCACACATAGCAAGGGAGGACAAGGCCAAACTCATTTGCTAAGGACCCTCTGATTGTAGAAAAATCACTGTCAGTTGAAATGTCAAAAGTGTCTTGTTTGGATACATCATCTCTGACCAACAAATTGTTTCTTTATGGTGCCAAATAGAAGGATAAATTAGTGTCCTAGTTATCATTTGTGTTTGGCTGCCATTATATACTTAAAAGGGTTAAACGTCCTCCTTTGGGACTATCCATGCTAAATAACCACAGTGCTGTTTCCACTATAAAGTTCTATTCTTCTCTACACACATATGGGGAGATAGATAATGTAATTACCCTGTTTTGCCAAAGAGTGAACTATATTTAGTCTTGGCAGATATTTCACAAATATGGATTGTAGTCTAAGATATCTGCTGGGACAATGGCTGGACCAAAATTAGCTAAGTCTCCTCTATTTTCATACATTTTGAAACTTAGCAGTTCTCTTATAAACCATAAAATAACTTTAAAATTTCAACATCATTAAGTACCCTGCCATAATCCTCACTTACCTATGACTTTAAATGATTTTGTTTTAGTACACAATCCATCCTGAAAGCCCTCATGTTTAATTTCTAATAAAAGTTGAAATTCCTCCAGCTTCTGTATGTCTGGATTCAGGCAGATTTTCCACTCAAAGTCATAATAATTTTTTGGTTTTAATTTCAACTCTGGATAAGCTTTAAACATATCCTCCAAGTTCCCGAGGAGAGGAGAATTTTCAGCATCTTCCGTAGGTTCTTCAACTGATGTCGTAGGCCAAGAGGCTATTTTCTGTTTTGTTTTCTGAGGTTCAGTCACTAAGAAGAGGTCTACCTGCAAAGGCTTGGGTCGAAAGTGTGAAATCAAGCATTGCAACTGTGTTTCTTCCAAATGCTTCAGTTCCTCACTTCCAACCATTTCCACAAATGGTGCATCTATTAAGAAAAATAAGGGAAAATGGAAACTCTATTGCTTGAAATGTTGCAGCAATATTTTAGGATTATTCTTTCAAGATTGTACAAACCATTCTATTCTTAAAAACAGTTATATGCCTGTTCTGGCTCAGGAGGGAGATAAAAGACTGATATACATTTATGGGGAGATAAATTAAAAAATCTGATTGTTGGGTTCTCTGGCTTTATTTTCACTTTCACCAAGAATTCCATGCATCACTCTCTTTAACACGGGATGGAGGGAGCAGAGAGGAGGTGAGTTCACATGAATGGCCATACCAGGAAGTTTACTATATCTGCTAAAAAAAAATTGTACTCGTGTTCTGCACAGGTACTAGAGTTTTGTTCCAGTTGATAATTGGATTTCTTTTAGTTTAGTTTCTTTAGTTTCTTCAGTTTAATGCTGTTCTGGAAAACGATGTCTAAAAAGATTATATAGGAAATCCTTATTTAGTGATTGCCCTGTTTAGTGATCATTTACAGTTGCAATACTAATAAGAAAATAATGTAACCAGTTCTTGCATATATGATCTTCAGAGGTCTATAAAGCAAAAGGAAGGATGAAGTAAGATGCCATTTTACTTAGTGAGTGCTTCACTTAATGGCTGAGTTACCAGACCCAATTGTGATCACTAAATAAGGATTGCCTGTAATTTGATAGGTGCAACAATATTGCTTATATTTAATCTATTTTCCATTTTCTCTGGTTGGTCTTTCCTTCTGTGTGGCTGTTCTCTGGGAGTTTTCCAGTAATTAAATTTTAAAAGTAACTTTCACAAATATAAACTTTGGCTGAAATTTTATATACAAATGATGGTATTGATAAGACATATTTAGAATGACTTACGTTTCTTTAAAAAGTCAATGTACAGCAGCAATCCAACTAGAAGAAACGAAATCAGAAAACATAAAACCAGCCCAATTGTTAACGGAGTAGTCGAATAAGGTTCTGTAGAAAGACAAAAAAAAAAAATAACTTATGTTATTTCTGATATACTCAAAATATTTATTGCTCTTGTTGCTTTTGATAAGTAAGCATTTTACATGTAATTTCATAATAAGAAACAAACAATGCTGATACAGGGTATTCTGTCATAAGCAAAACATTAAGTCAGGGGTGTCAAACTCAGGGCCCAAGGGGACTCCTGGAAACAATGAAGGACCAGCCCACAATGCCTCTGCCAGCAAAAACAGATGACCCTGCTAAGTCCTTGACTTGTGACCGGCCGCAAGTCCTCAACTTATGATTGACAGTCCGGAACAGCCCAGCCGCGCCTGATTGGCTGAGACGCAGCTGGCTGAGCGTGGGCTGCATAAGCATTCCTATTGGTCGCCCTGCTTGACAGCTCTAGTATAAATAGCTGTCAAGTAGGGCGACGTGCTAAATCGCAGTACATAGTTATTGTTGCTGTTCTACCGAATAAAATAGCTGTTCTCTTGCCTCAGCTGCCTCACGCCTCTTCAATTGTTATCGAACTTAACAGACCCCCACAGGCAGGAGCCCCGAGCTCCATTTTCTCTGGCAGAGGGTTGTAGGAGGCCATCACAGATGAAAATGGAGCTTGGGAGCCCATTTTCACTGGCAAAGTGCTCGGACCACCACAGGTGCCCCTGATATGAGTGATTTTGAGTTGGCCACACCCACACCAGCCCTCCAAGGTAAACACAACCCTGAAGTGGCCCTCAATATCAAGTTTGACACCCCTGCACTAAGTTATGAGAAGCAAGAGAGCTGTTAAATTTTTCATAGTGAGTACCTGTTACTGTTAAAGTTACATTGTAGACTGGAAATCTGGCAAATGACTTATGCTGCACAATACAACTATAGACGTTTCCTTGGTCTTGTGAAGATGGTTGAACTCTCAGTATACTGGTGGTGTTGTAAGTGCCATCACCATTTCTCACAGATCTTCCCAGGATAATATCCTCTGCAAGTATATCTTTATCCGACGTGTGCTTAGAATGCTTTTGCCAAAGAATGACAATGGAATCAGGATAGAATTTATTCACGCTACATGTCAGTGTCTTTACATTTCCGTTTTCAATTTCAAGTTCCTTGGGAGACAGTTGGACAGTTGGTTGAACTATATTGCATTTGAATAAAAATAGAATTGGTTATTGATTTATCTACATATGTTGTATTTTATTTTGCCTTTCAGCCTCCCAAACAGCATTTGTATTTAACATTCAATTGAAATAACACCTAAAGGAAAAAGAAAAAAACACTACAGATTTTCCAAAGACTATGAAGAAGAAAAGAAAGAAAGAAAGAAAGAAAGAAAGAAAGAAAGAGGGAGGAAGGGAGGGAGGGAGGAAGGAAAGGCAAAGTATGAATCAGTGTAGGCATGTGGTAGAAACAATATTATTTTGAAAAGATAGAACAATATGGGGGGACATAATGAAGGGCATAGGTATAAATTAGTTTTAGCCATATTACTTTCTTTTTTATTTTCATTCATTTACAGTAATTTTTTGCATGTTGTTTTTTTTCTTTTCTGTACTTTGCACAGTGTTACTATCCCCAAGGACAGCAGCAGGAGGTATTCTGAGAAGAGACTGCTGACAGAAATGATGATTTTTTTAAAAGTAGCAGCTAGCAGGAAAAACATCGTAATGAGTATAGTATAGTATAAAATTGAAGGACAGAGAGAAGAACAATAATCAGATAAATGAGACTTGAGGCCAGAGAAAGAAAGTGGTTTGTGAAAAGGCTTTGAACAGCCTCCTCTAGCCTAATTCATATGAAAAATGAAATAGGAGGAATGGAAGAAATTCATAATCTGCAAATCTTGTTAATAAAAGTAGCTTTGGGCCTCAAAGTGTTCAGTTCTAAATCTAGTGTACGTCAGCCCTGGGAGCCATCTTTTCTGTTGGAGATTCAGTGCCTGGGAAAACAGGAGGGGGAATTGCATGGAGTGGTGGAGGATTAACAATAACATTTCTTACTTTGAGCATTGGACCTGCATCTGGTTGGAAGTGACTGAGGGTTGTCTCCAGTTGGGATGGTGAATTGATTGGACCTGTGGATGCTGGGGATGTATCTTTGACTTTCTTTTGGGTGGGGAAAACCGGATCTCTCAGATTAGGGTTTTCCCAATTGTGCCAATATGACATCCCCAACAAAATGGAACTTTGAGGAAATTCAAGCCTCAGAGACTTCTTTTGTTGGGGGTGTTACTTGGACCCCTGATTTATACAACTGACAAACAACCACACATGAAAATACAGCACCTCAGGGCCCCTTCCTATCCAAATTTAACTTTAAAATGTAAAAAAAAATGGCAAAGTCACAATGAAGCAGAATCACGAGCAACATTTATAAGTAGAATCTCTTTCTTTTTCTTTAACATGTTACTTTCCAGATTCCTCCAGCTTTTGTTCAGAAGTAGGTCCCTAGTGTTATGTTACTCCAGCCTGTTTTGCCATTTCATTGTTACACCATTCAAATCCCACCAAATATTTTAATTGTTGTGTTGTTTTTCATGTGCCATTATACCTAACTCTTCAGGTACATAATAGCAGAACAGTGACAGACAAGACCAACCAGAGTCCAATGAAGATGGAAGAAAATATGCCTAGATTACCTTAAAACAGCTAATAAATATCTTAGGTTCTTACTGATAACCCAACCTTGCCAACAAGATAGCAGGTAACAAAGGCTCATCATAACTTGTACATCCCTTGCACCTTTTAGCTTGAAGAAAAATTCTTTTTAAACACCTGTAAGGCTAAGAACTACCTACATGTGTCTCATTCTTTGGCTAAAGGCAATATCATGGAGGTATGACATAGAAAATATATTTGTTTAATTCAATTGCATTGCCTTACTGCAACTAATTAGTTGCCCTAATAACAAGGGTTATCAAAAAATCTTTATATTGTCATTAAATAAAATGAGAAACGTGAACAAGAATGGACAATGTTGAGTCTTGGCAATTGCTGGATGAAATCCCCACAATTTTCTTGGCAAGCTTTCAGAAGTGGTTTCCCATTGCTTCCTTCCTAGGGCTGAGACTGGTCCATCTGGCTTTGTGCCTAAAGCAGGACTAGAAGTCACAGTCTCCCGGTTTCTAGCCTCATGCTTTAACCATTACATCACTGGGATTCTTCAGACAATATAAAATGAAGAAATGGGGAGGGACTTTCTTTTGTTTTCTACCTCCCTGTTTTCAGGGTTCCCCTTTCTTACAAGGATCTAGTTGGAGGAGGCCTTCTTCATAAGAGGAAGAGATTTGGAATACAATCTTATGCAATTGACAGTCAGATAAACCTTAATACAGTTTAAGAATTCTAAAAGAATAAGTTTGCTCTCTGGAAAGGTATACCACAACTGTCACTTACCAACTAGATTTAGAATGGTGGCTCCTTCAACTCTATTAGAAGCAAGAATCACAATACACATATATTTGCCCTCTTCATGAAGTTGTATTTGTGGAAGGAAAAGGGTGGCATTTCCATTTTTTAATTGAATTGTATCCAGTCTTGAACCATTTCTATTTGAAGAATGTTTTCCATCAACAACTGAATAAAGTTGTTCTACTTTATTCCCTTCAGGTGTCTCCAAATACCAGAAGAATCTTGTTTTTTTGATATCCAGTTCTGGGGGAGGGTAGTCAGAGATTTTACAGTAAAGTGTCACATTTGTACCCAAGATTGCTGTCTTCTGAGCTGGCATGCTTACTTTCAAGGCTTCTTCACAAAAAAATGGGGGGGAAAATGGATTGCAGATTATTTTGATTAATTACTCTTCTTCTTCCCTTCCCTCCCAGTTCTCACATTTCATAAAGAGTATTTCAAAATAGCAGTGGTGGAATGGCAAGAGACAAAGCAATTAGAGATCATAAAGACTAAGTGGAATATTGACTACTTTTGGAGTAAGCCAGAACTTGGCAAGAGTTACACAATCCAGATGAGACAATTGTGACTGCATAATTACAAGTAAATTACTACAAGGGATAGTTTTTCCTTAGCTAATTACAGTTCAGTTGTGGTCCAGCTAGAATATTTCAATAAGATGTCAATTGCCATCATGCAATAGAGACACAGAAACTCCAATCTGGAGCACCCAGTTCAGGCTTAATAGAATGTCTGAACACAGCCCCTGTGTTCAGAGTCAGAGACCGAGATGGAGCAACTTATAAATTTAAGCCAATAATCAGCAGTTTGTAACATTTCATTTGCAGCCTGTAAATCTTATAATACTCATTTGACTAATCCTTCCCCCTTGTAAAAGGTACACCTGTAAATTAATTTCACTTTGATGAATGAATGTGTTTTTGTCAGATTAGATTTAGGTTTAGATGAGCATAACCACTGAGGTTGTAAATCACGGTTTACAGTTCAGGGTAGACCAGGTTATTGACAGTTTAAACAAGGAGTTAATATAAATAACAGCTCAATAGTAATAGCGAGTTGCGGTCTTTTCAAATTCATACACAGATCCAGAGCGCGGAGTTTAACGAGTAAGACGGCTCGTTCCTGTGCTGAACGAGTTATGGACTTTACTTTTGCTCCGGTCATTTTGCAAAATGCGTCTGCGCCGTCGAGGGCGCACGTCGGAGGAGCGAGGGCGGGTGGCTGTCCCCTGCAGAGACCGATCTCCGACTTAAAGTTGTGTCCACCTGCCTTGCGCGGTCGGTCCCGTTCCTCCTCAAAGGAGCCCCCAGGCCCCCTCCAAGTCTCAACATTTCTCACACTCGACAACTTCTATTGCATTTGCAGTGGTATGTGTGTGTGTGTGAGAGAGAGAGAGAGAGAGGGAGGGAGGGAGGGAGAGAGAGAGAGAGAGGGAGTGGGAGAGGGAGGGAGAGAGAGAATGTAATGTATAGCAGGCGCGGGTCTTCATTTTTGCTTCCTTACCTGCCGACCCAAGAACAAAGCTGAGACACGCCCAGAGGCTAAAGAAAAAGTAAAGTCGCCTTCGAACGGAGTTTGATTCCTGGAAATTTATGTGGAGACATCCAGGCAGTTTTCTCAGCCGGAGACCAAAGTGAGTCGCCATTGCCGCCTTTCGTTTTGATTTCTCAATCTGGACCAGAGTTTTCAGATAATCGCGCTTTAAAGAATAGGCGGAATCGACCCTACAAAGCTCTTTAGATCTCTTGCCTGAACGATCAACTCTCTCTCTCTCTCTCTCTTTAACCTACGTGGCAGGACGATGATCTTTGTCCTGGAAACTTTCATTTTCACTTCTGATCTTCCACTGATTTTCTGTTGCTGAAAAACTGGGAAAGAAAATAGTTACTGATGCCAGTCGCATGCTCAGGCACCTGCTTAGTAAGAGGGAACCAATAGTACACACCCAGATTCTGGAAGTCTTTTAGTTCTCCTTTAAGTGGAAGACTGCTAACAGAGACTCCTCCTGAATTTTTAAAAAAGTAATTTGCATTTAATTAGATTTCAAAACATTTAATGCGCTGAAATTTCCTGTCAGTGAAAACAAGTAATCAGTGGAACCTCCAGTTTCCAGAAGTTGTGGGTGCTCCATTACTGGAGATGTTTAAGAAGAGATTGAACAGCCATGGTATCTCCTGTTGGAGCAGTGGGTTGGACTAGAGCCGCAGTTCTCAACCTATGGGCCGCAACCCCTTTGGGGGTGGAACGACCCTTTCACAGGGGTTACCTAAGACCATCAGAAAATACATATTTTCGATGGTCTTAGCTACCGAGACACAGCTCCTCTATGGTTGGGGGTCACCACAACATGAGGAACTGTATTAAAGGGTTGCGGCATTGGGAAGGTTGAGAACCACTGGACTAGAGGACTTCCAAGGTCCCATCCAACTCTGTTATTCTATGATCTACGTTCTATGTTTTATTGGGATAAAATAGATTTCTCTTTTTAAAAAAGGCAGAGGCTTTATATTCTTGAATAACCTTCAAAGCTCAAAATCTACCCTCCATAATTCCTGCTAACGTGCCTGAATGTAATCAGTTTAGTCACTCTAATCAGAAGCGGCATTCAACATCAGAAGTACAATAGTAATTGCCATCTTGTGGATCAATCTGTTAGAATTGTGGGTTCTGGCAGGAAGAGGACCAAGGCCTTGAGGGGCGCCAGGAGTTGAAAGCAAAGCACAGATGCTCAAGGTTGGGGGAGGCCCAGGGCAGAACCTGCATTAGGTCTCCCAGGGCCTTCCGTGGGGCTCTACTTAATGACCACATTGAGGAGGACAGGGATAGGGCGTGTTAAGTGAGGAGGTCACATGGATGCTTCACTTAATGCCCATCATGATTTCTGATTGTAATGGCCAGGTTCCATTACAGATTGTCCTCAACCTGCAACAGTTCATTTAGTGACTGTTTGAAGTAACAACAGCACTGAAAATAGTGACATGCCTGTTTTTCACACTTATTGCATTTGCAGCATCCCCATGGTCAGAAAGCCTTTTTGTTCAGAGAAGAGGCACTAAAAATGGGGGAAGTTTTAGTCCTAACAAGTTAAAAGATCCTAAAAACAAAAGGAATACAGTTGTAGAAATTTATATAATCTATTCAGCTTCTTTTTAAATAAATTTTGTTGAAGACGACTGTGAGAATCTTGCTTTAGGCCAGAGATGGGGAAGGGTGGCCCCTTTATGGCTTATGGACTTCAACTCCCAGAATCCCTGAACCAGCTGGAATCACTGGAGAAGAGACTAAAGTGGGAAAGATGGAGGGCCAAAGAAGAAGGGGAGGACAGAGAATGTGGGGGCTGGATGGAGTCATTGAAGCAGTCGGCATTAGCAGTAGGCTGGATGGAGTCACATATGGCGAACATGTTTGGCACCAAGTGCCTAAACCGGAATGTGTGTGAATGTGCCTGCATGCTGGAGCACCAGAAACCCAAAGACCAGCTGGCCAGTACACACATGCCTGGTTTGGGGCCATTTTGGGGGAGTTTTCAGGCCATTTTTTGAATCATTTTCAGGCTGTTCTTGGGCCATTTGTGGCCTGAAAATGGTCCAAAAACAACCTGAAAACGGCACAAAAAATAGTCTGAAAGCAGCATGGAAAATGACCTGTTTTGGGGTCATTTTCAGGCCATTTTCTGTTGCTCTGATCAGAGATTGTAGATTGTTGTGTTTTTTTGAAAGAACTCTTAACACCTAAGACAGGGCTAATGAGATGATCAGGCGTATCCACTTGAACAGTACTAATCTATCTGGAGTGTAGAGCATTGTATCCGGACCAGACTTCTTTCTTAGTGACAGCACCATCCACTGATTCAGTTTTGCATGGAGAAAGATCATTACACCTGGCACAGTATGCCCATTAATGTTGAAATCAGCCTCCTCCAACCTGGAATCCTTCAGGCCTATTGGATTACATCTCCCATCTTTCCACACCAGTCTGAGCACACTGAAATGTTGGGATAGTAGTTCAGCATATCCGCAAAACTTCAGAATGGAGAAGGATGCATGGTTGAAACTTCCTCCTGGACTGAATAAGGCTGAGCCTGAAACATGTAAGTACCTGGTTTGCCATGCAGGGATCCAGAAACCATCCCATATTTGGAAGTCCAGCACAGCTGATGCCCCATAATAGGGAGGCCTAACAGGCTGTATGACTTGGAATTCAATAAAAAGTGGGTTAGGGATGTCACACAATAGCATCTCTGTTGTTCTCACTTGTAGGTTATTGTGTGAGTTTCTGAACTCAGAGGCAGAGAATTGCAGTGGGCACTCTTGTCTTCTAATGCATGGTTGGGGGAGATCTTCATGAAGGACATTTTCCAGAGGTGGTATTCAGCAGGTTCTGAACTGATAGTGGAAATTTTGAGTAGTTTGGAAAACTGGTAAATACCACCTCTGACTGGCCCCACCCCCATCTATTCTCTGCCTCCCAAGTCCCAGCTGAATGGGAGGGAATGGGGATTTTGCAGTAACCTTCCCCTGGAGCAGGGAGAGAATGGGAATTTTGCAGTAACCTTCCCCTGGAGCAGGGAGGGAATGGGGATTTTGCAGTAACCTTCCCCTGGAGCAGGGAGAGAATGGTAATTTTGCAGTAACCTTCCCCTGGAGTAGGGAGGGAATGGAGATTTTACAGTATCCTTCCCCTGCCATGCCCACCAAGCCATGCCCACAGAACCAATAGTAAACAATTTTGAATTCCACCACTGCAGTGGTCTCTCACCATGGCCAAAGTGATAATTGGACAACTCCTGAAGAAGCTGTAGGGATATGTGAACAAGAAGAACCAAACATGGTGCTACTTTTATTAGGTAGAACATTGAGAATATCACATGATTCAACAGCTTTCTTCATCAAGTTATGTGACACAATAACAGCCACATGAGAAAGAACTGACAGTTTAGTCCAGGGAGACGGAATTGACTGAAACAAATAAGAGGAAGTGAGATGCCCAGTTTATTTGCCTCATCCAAGGTAAGTTTTGTTGCTTATATTTTGCTTCTGTTAAAGGTAGCATATGTTAGAAGGCCCAAGCTAGACAGTCCCTTGTCGTTTCCCAGGTTCCAAATGCAAAGAATCCAGATTTGGTGTAATAGGAGCAGGGTTGCTCAAGGCAGTGGAGTGAGTAAACACTTTGGTATGTCCTAAAGACATGGCCTCTCTCAGAGGAGCCCTCATCACACAGGAGGCATTCCAGCAGCTGTCTCTTGATGGGCTTCCGACTCACAACATGACTAAGGTGGAATAAACAAGCACATGCGAATGAATAAGGAGGTTGAGGAAAATAATCCGAAACTCCCACCTCCTTCATTAAACTTTTAAATTTAAAATTGACTAAAATCCTTCATTCAACATTAAACAGATTAATTATTGATAACAAAGCCAAAATAATTGCTCCTCAGAAATCACCACATGGATATTTTATATAATTGGATTCCCAATATGTCACCTTCCATTGTGAATTCTTTTTCTCAGTATGAAATATTTCAGAGCAGCAATACTTCACGTCACCTGCAGCTCACCCTGATCTGCTGGAAAAGCTCAACTGCTTTCCTTCAGCCTTGAAAGAAATAAGCGATCAGAGAAACAAAGAAGGTAAGAAAGAGAATGGGTGGCCCGACCTATTCAGACTCCACTCCCTGATGGCTTCACCCCTACTCCAAACATGAAACTCAGCACAGTCCATCTATCCCATTACTGCAACCTTGTGTAGCTTGGCATCTTCTTGATCTCTTCAACTGCAACTCCCATTATGCCTGACCAAAATCTATTCTCCAGGATAAATTCTATGTTATTAAAAGGGGGGGAAATTATTTTAATTAGTGATAATGTTTTTAGAGGAATGCCGCCCAGAGTCACATTGTTTTAAATTGGATAGCCTTCTAGCTCTTAAAAATAAACGAGTAAGTAAGCAAGCAAACAAATAAGATGTCCTAAGCTGGTTGAAGCTTATAATTCAGGAAAACATCTTTAGAAAAAAGAATGTCAAAAGAACCAGGGTTTTTTTTGTGGTATTGAATTCACGCATTGCTCTAACCGGTGGGTTCTTTTAACCATGGTTGCTTGAACAAGCCACAATGGCTAGAATAGATTCACAGAAGGCACTATACTTCAGTTAGCAACCACAGTATCTGGGTTAAGCTATAAGGGGATTTTCTTGGCTTTGTCTTGGTGACTTCAACTTAAACGAGAAGTTGTACTGCTCAGATTTCTTCATCTTTACCACATTTGAACAATTTGATTTTCTCTGCCATGTGTTGCTTGTGCCTTCTTGTGATCCCATACTTGGAGGGAGGGAAGATGACTTGAGGTTCGGCAGAACACAGGGACATCCTGAAGAGGGACTGAACTAACACCGGTTGCTTTAAATTAAATCTATGATTAAATATGTCCCAGTTCTGAAACCGTCCTTGCATTTTGATTAATGAAAAGACAACTCTGCAAATTTGAAGTGTGTTTAAACGTTTCAGTTACTGTGCAGCAAATGATGCTAAATACTATTTTTGATTAGGCAAGAATGGCTTATGTAACACATAACTTCTGATAAAAACAGTGTGGAGCTATTACTGTGGTTTAACCCTTTTAAAATACAATTCTCTTTTGATCATTTATTAAGTTATATACTACTAACTATTATTATTATTACTATTATTATTATTAGTAGTAGTAGTAGAAGTAGTATATAATTGTATAATTAGTATATAATAATAATCACAAATCTTGGCTGCGCGAGAACAAGCTATCCGCACAAATGCCATTAAGGCCAAAATCGAAAAATCCTCTGATGATGCCAAATGCAGACTTTGCAAAGAAGCTGATGAAACTGTTGATCACATACTCAGCTGCTGTAAAAAAATCGCGCAGACTGATTATAAATTGTGGCACAATTCAGTAGCACAAATGATCCATTGGAATTTGTGCAAAAATTATAATATTAAAACAGTTTACATCCACGTGGTGATACTGATAGACTATATCTGCCCGAAAATCAGGTGGCAGAGGATTATTACAAGTGAAGCAAACAGTTGAAGAAGAAAAACATGCACTGGCTGATTATTTAAAAGAAAGTCAAGAACATCTATTAATCGAAGTAAAGAACAAAAATCTACTGAAGGCCCAACAGACGAAACAAGAATACAGAAAAGATGCGATAAAATCAAGAATGGAGAGTTGGCAGAACAAAGCACTGCATGGCCAATTTCTGGAAAAAATAAAAGATAAAGTGGACAGTGAACAAACTTGGTTATGGTTAACAACAGGTACATTAAAGAAAGAAACAGAGTCACTAATCCTGGCTGCGCAAGAACAAGCTATCCGCACAAATGCCATTAAGGCCAAAATCAAAAAATCCTCTGATGATGCCAAATGCAGACTTTGCAAAGAAGCTGATGAAACTGTTGATCACATACTCAGCTGCTGTAAAAAAATCACGCAGACTGATTATAAATTGCGGCACAATTCAGTAGCACAAATGATCCATTGGAATTTGTGCAAAAATTATAATATTAAAACAGCAACAAACTGGTGGGAACATCAGCCTGAAAAAGTCACCGAAAATCAGATGGTCAAGATCTTGTGGGATTTCCGTATACAAACCGACAAAATACTGGCTCATAATACACCAGACATCACACTGGTTGAGAAAAATTGTAGGAGCCAGGGCTGTCCATAACAGGCTAGGTGAATTAGCTAGGGAGCAGAGAGGATAGAATAAAGCTATCTGAATTAAGACCCCTAGTGAACATTTACCAAAGCCATATCAAAGAAAACAGCCCTGAGGAAAATCAGATAAAAAGGTGTTGGAATTCATTTCAAGTGTTTATGTGAAAAGCAACCTCTGTTATCTGAAATACAAACACACAGAAATGAAAAGACATCGCACCAAAGACATCTTTCTGACCTGATTTACTATGCAAGCCTCATGTAACAAAAACCTGTTACTCCCTGCTGTGATTTACAACTCTCTATCTCCTCTTCAATGCCATTCAGCTGTAAATCTTTTGTTCCCCTTCCTGCCCTCCCTTTTGCCAGGATGTGATTTGTAGAATACTGTGAACTCTTTTGTTAGTTTATTTGTGCCATTTGTTGATTATATATGTCCTTTGATACATTCCTTTTTGATGACGATGTAATTAGCTTTCTTCTAATAAAAAGGCATTCTGGAGAAACAGAAACTGCCACTTCACCCAAGATCGCAGCCTCGTGTCATTCTTTAGCATGATCTTAGGAATTGAATGGTGAAAGTGGACCACTGGTTGGGGAGACCCGCCTGCACCCTCGCGGGTGTTGTCTCTTCAAGTGGTGACCCCGACGTGATTCATTTACAACAGGAATCGATCGAGGTGCGACGCAGCAGAGGCTTCTTGTCTCATGGCGTGCCCAACACCCTCATCTCTTACCCAGCGCAAATTCGTAAGTATGGGGGCAGATTTATCTAAAGGACAGGTGGTTCACCTTAAGGAAATTGGACATTTGTCTAAAGAGCAGATGGCTCACCTTAAGGAAATTAGACAAATAGTTGGAGCTCACAAAATTATATTAAAGGATAGAGGTGAACTTCCTACAAAAAAAGGGGTTCAGGAATTAATGAAATACATTTGGCAAAATTGTCCATCTTATCCAGCATATGGATTGCTTAATATAGACGCATGGACACAAATAGGTTCTTACTTACATGAAGAACCAAGGGCGCCACCATCTATATTGATCAGTTGGAAAGCAGTTTTAACCACCCTCTGTCTCCATCAAGGAGACACATTTACTCTTTCCAAAAAACAGGCGGATGAAATAACACCTTTAATAAATCCAACCGCCCCTCCTAAATATGAAGAGGTAACAATAGAGGTTGTAGAGAAAGTAAGGGAGGAAAATAAGGAGGAGATCATACAACAAACTTCTCAGGGAGAAAAACCTAACATTTACCCGGTTTTAAGCAGTGAGTGTCCATACGGTCCCCTCACCACAGGAATCCAGAAAGCAAGAAGTGGGGATAGTGTAAAACTGGAGGATCTAAAAATGATGGCCGCTTTCCCCGTTGATTTTACAGGAGCAAATCCTGTGTACACTCCCTTGTCACATAATGTTTTAAAAGATTTAAAATCAGCCATAATAACTTATGGATTATTGTCCCCATATGTTCAGGGCTTATTTTTAAGTTTAGCTGACAACTATGTTATGTTACCGGGAGAATGGTATTCAGTAGCAAAAACGGTTCTTAGTATGACCCAGGCAATGCTATGGAAGGCTATATTTAGAGAACAGTGTGAAGTATTGCATAAAGATAATGCTAACTTCCCTATTCCCCAATTACAAGGAACGGGAAATTTTTCCACACAAGCCCAACAAATGACCATCCCAAGAGATGCGTTAAAAATAACTGGAAAAGCGGCAATATTTGCCTTTGCACACTTAGATGATATGAAATCTGCCACCACCTCCAGTTTTACTACTATCAGACAGGAAAATGGAGAACCGTATAGCAGTTTTGTGGAAAGACTGCAGACAGTCATAAATAGAGAAATTGACAATGATGTAGCTCAAAAGGAATTGATGATAAAGCTAGCCTTTGAAAATGCTAATGAAGATTGTAAGAAGGTCTTGGAACCTCTGAGAGGGGATCCCTCAAAGACCTTGGTAGAGCCTCAGTGGTAGGGTCCGCTACGTATCAGGCACAATTGGTGGCCGATGCGTTCATAGTAAGTCAAAATAATCAAAAACCAAGAGGTCCTAGAATGGGAAATTGTTTCAATTGTGGAAAACCTGGTCACTTTAAAAATCAATGTAGAGCCCCGGGGGGGGGGGGGGAGCAGGACAGCCTGCTAAGAACGAAGGAACCTGGCCTAAAACACCTTGCCCAAAATGTGGGGAAAATGGCCATTGGGCAAGAGAATGCAGAGGAAAAGGTGACCAGAGGGAAAGTGAGAATAGACAGCAGTTTTCGGGAAACTAGATAGCGGGCGAGGTTCCAGCCCGGTAATTAAAGGAGCCATTTTTAACGTAAATTGTCCGGATTTTATTTCAAAAAATCATAAATCTATAGTTTCATTACCATCTGATAAACCAGAACCCATGGCTATAGTAACCTCCCCAAGGGAACCGGTAGATTTTGCAGAAAAAGAAGCAGTTGTGCAATCAGTGGTAATTCAGGCTTCAGAAACAGTTGAAATGTTTACTCCAGGATTAGTGTACTTTTTGCCATTAAATATGTCAGCGGCTCATTTTCCACCAGCAACTCCCTTAATCATGTATCCCCACAGGGATCTTATATCCCGTAAGGTTTTGGCTTCACCCTTTTTATTAGAGGACACAGATATATCCTCTCTAGCCTTGGCATGTATTTGCGGTAGTCCGCTCACAGTCAGGGCGGGGGAGGACGCTGCTATTGTAATACCTGTTTCTTTAGAAGCCAACCCCTACGGATATAACCCCCTGAGGCATTGTGAAAAAATGCCTTTGGGAGACTTAATAACTACCCATGAAGAATACTTTACTACAGGGGTAAAAGCTCAAAAACCATTTTTGACTATAATACTTAATGGTGTTCCCTTTACTGGTATTCTAGATACTGGTGCCGACGTGTCAGTAATCAGTTCTGCACAATGGCCAGCCTCTTGGTCCTTGCAAACTGCTGCAGCCATTAAAGGAGTAGGAGGTGTCCAATTGGCTCAATCCAGTGCGGAATGGCTAGAGGCTTCTATCCCGGGTTCTACAACCAAGGCACGTATTCGTCCGGTTGTTTTAAAATTACATGTTAACTTGTGGGGGAGAGATTTGTTGTCTCAATTTGGGGCAACCTTAACATTGGAATGAAATGGATCCCCTAATGAAGCTTACGCTAAAAGATGACACTCCCATATGGATTGACCAGTGGCCACTCCCTGTTGTTAAATTAGAAGCTTTAAAAGAAATTGTACAACAATTGTTATTGGATCAAAAAGTAGAACTATCAAATAGCCCTTATAATACGCCTGTATTTTTAATAAAAAAGAAATCAGGGAAGTGGAGAATGCTTCAGGATTTGAGAAAAATTAATGAAATGATACAGCCAATGGGACCTTTGCAGTGTGGGCTACCTAATCCTAATATTATCCCTCAAAATTATGCTTTAACAGTTATTGATTTAAAAGATGCCTTTTTCTCTATACCTTTGCATAAAAAGGATAGGGTATTGTTTGCATTTACTATCCCTGTACTAAATTATAGTGAACCAACAGTAAGGTATCAATGGAAAGTATTGCCTCAGGGAATGCTAAATAGCCCAACACTTTGTCAATATTATATAAATAACATTTTAAAACATTTTAGAGCCAAATATAGGGGTATCTTATTTTACCACTATATGGACGATATTTTGATAGCAATAGAGAAAAAATTTCAAAGTGTAGGTTCACAAGTGATAAAAGAAATTATGCAAGAATTTTATAATATTTAAAATAGCTCCAGAAAAAATTCAAAGAATGCCACCGTATTTGTACTTAGGACATAAAATAATGACAGCTTATGCCTCACCAGTAATTCCAAAACTGCCTGAAATGGATAAATGTACCTTAGTACAAATGCAACAATACTTGGGTTCAATTAATTGGGCACGTCCCTATATGGGATTAACTACAAGTCAATTGCAACCGTTGTTTGCACTGCTGGCGGGTGGGAAAGAACCCGCTGCAGTATTAACAATAGGGGATAAAGAGAGACAATGTATTCAGATAATTGAAACTGCCATGACAAAAAGATGGGTAGATAGGATGATCCCACAAGTACCCCTCTCGGCGGCTGTTTTCAATACTGAAAATTTGCCCACAGGGTGCTTGTTGCAAATACAACAGAAAAAAGCCTTTGTGGTTGAATGGATACATTTAGCAAATACTCCGAAGAGAACAGTTTCAACTAAACCGCTACTGTTATCTCAGATAATATTGAAAATTAGAGAAAGAACCCGAGCTGTAATAGGAATGGATCCAATTGCAATTTACATTCTGTTTCCATTGCCGTGGTGGGAAAAATACTTCCAAATATCAGATGAACTTCAATTGGCCTTAAGTGATTATTTAGGGACAATTAAATACCACTTTCCCACAGATTACAGGTTTTTGTTACTGAATCAACAACATTTGCAATTGACATCGTTACAAAGTAAGCTACCAATAAAAAGTGTGGTTACAGCTTTTGCTGACGGTACTAAGAATAGGGGTGCATGTGTGTATCAGATTCAAGGACAATGGGTAGTTTATCATACTATCCCTCAGAGCTCAGCTCAGCGCTCAGAGCTGGCTGCTTCTATTTTGGCTTTTGAAAAGTTAAAAGATCAAGAATTCAACTTAATTGTGGACTCATTATATGTTTTTCAAATAATTAATAATTTGTTTGATGCCTATCTTTCGCCAGCCTTAGATAAGCAATTGTTAGATATGTTTTTACAGTTACAGAAATTAATTGTGGATAGAAAATTTCAATATTTTGTGGCTCATATTAGGAGTCATCAATCACTTCCTGGAATGTTAACAGAAGGAAATGATTATGCAGATAAAGCCGCTAGGGAAAGTTTTATCGGGTTTGCAACTCCTTGGGAAAGCCATGAATATTTTCATCAAAATGCAAAGGCACTAATTAAAATGTATAAGATTTCAAAAGCAGAGGCTATAGCGATTATACAACAGTGTCCTACTTGTAGTAAACAAGGAGCATCAATTCCTATGGGAGTTAATCCCCGAGGAATCAAACGCTGTGAAATATGGCAAATGGATGTTACTCAGTACCCTCCTTTTGCACCCTGGAAATATATTCACGTTACGGTGGATATCTTTTCAGGATTTATTTTTGCAACCCCACAGCGAGGAGAGACAACCAAACAAGTGATCAATCACTGTATGCGTTCTTTTTCAGTTCTAGGAAATCCTTTAGAAATTAAAACAGACAATGGACCTGCATACAGCAGCACTGCCTTTGCTACCTTTTGTGATCAGTGGAAAATTGTCCATAAATTTGGCATTCCATATAATTCCCAAGGACAAGGAACAGTAGAGAGAGCAAATTTAACATTAAAAATGATGCTTGATAAGCAGCAAGGCCCCTTTAAGATAGGGTTGCCTGAAATTCAAAACCGCTTGAGTAAAGCCTTGTATACTCAGAATTTTTTAAATCTTACAGGCTCGCCTATAGCCTCCACAGCTGCAGAGAGGCATTTTCAGAATAGTGTAGTTTCTCCCCGCCCTCTTGTTTATTACAGACAATTGCCAGACCCTCAGTGGAAAGGACCTGTGGAACTCGTTACCTGGGGAAGAGGTTACGCTGGCGTACAGCTCCCGGATAAGGTTTTGTGGGTTCCCGGCAGATGCGTACGACCGTTTCATGAAAAATCAGTAGAAACGGATAATAAAAAGGATCCAGAAGCAAGCCTGTCATTTTTGTTCCAAGCGACAGACTACTAATTGGCTATTGTGACCAATGTGTTGGTTTTGCCCTTGCCCCTGCGAAGCCTGTTGTTGCTCCCACTGTCCCTACTGTGTGCTTTGCACTCAGTGCAAAACTCCGTGTGATATTGTGATAATTGAACAGTGTCTTCAGGAATATTTTTCCTATACCGATCCATCCCATACTGACCTTCGTATTACACCAACAGTGCAACAGGCCATTGACAATCCATTTTATAACAGTTATCACGAAGGATGAAAATTCATCTGGAACAAGTCATTGGCCGTTCTTATGTCCCAAGGGCACGACAACCTCGATGTCCCTTTTTCAGAAAACCGTTGCCCGGACAAGAAATGGGATTTTGGGATTATTGGGTTCTTCCTATGTCTTGTAAGCATTTTTTGTTGCATTTTTTGGTAATGATGTTGGGAATGGGAATTGTACTTTTAATAATGTGGGGGGCACTTGAATATGAACATAAAAATAAGAAGGAGATAGTGGAGGATATTCAAGAAATTCCTTTCCCACACAACCGCTCAAAAAGAGCGATAATTCCATTCTCCAATGGGGAAAACTGCAATTCTCAAGGGATGTATATTTACCCTCACAATACATATGGAGAAGCCAATACACAAGTTACTTTAACTTGTTATTTAAAAAATCTGGAAGCACCGTGTTTAACTAAATGGTGATTTTTGCCTGCAAAATACAAAAAGGCATCCAAGTATGTGAGAGGTATTTCCCACCCGAAAGAGAATGGTTGTTTATCACAAATTAAAATAAAAATTACAGAAAATTCTATAGGTTGGTATCTATGTATACAATATCAACTAGGTTTACCTAATAAAATAATAAAAGCAGAAGTAACTTCCAGGGCAAGCATGAAATACCCTCCAGTTAGTGAGTGGTTTCTGTCCTTTTTAGAATATCAACAAACAATGGGAGGAGGCAGTTTTCGCCACCTTACAAAAAGGGAGATAAAAGAAGACATTTGCACAGCCTGTTTGCAAAAAACCAAACAAGGCACAAAAATTTTCATGACCTTAATATATTATACTATGAAACCTGAATGTAACGGAACTATAATATCACCATGCACATATAACAATACACAATACAATCAGTGTTATACACCAAATGGGATACAATGTTATGAGCCAAAAGCATTAGGACCCATTAGTAGTAAGGTCACTATTGTAGGATACCAGGGAGGTGGATCCTCAGATAGAGCAGCACAGTACAAAAAAGGGGAAAACTTTCTTGTTGATACTAATGCCACCAAAGGAACTACAATTGATATTTGTTTTGATGTTTGTACAGCCATTAGAAAAGGACAGGGGTCCAGGGGAGGAATTACATGTGGGTCACATTCTTGGGAACAACAATACATTGTCAATCGTAAGTATCTGTGGCAGTCGTCATCTACTGGGTCCTTATATGGTGGTTATGGAGGGATTACTTATTGGTATGCCCCCCTAAATCACCAAACTGCCACAGGCCCTACAGGTATTGCTTTATTTCAACCTTCAGTAGCTACAGACTGTTCTTCAGGTTCTTGCATGCCCTTGTGTCTTCACCTAAATCTTACAAAAATTAATTCTCATTATACTCATCATAACTCAAATTCTACTACCAAATATCTTACATTAGGAATTGGCATAGATGGGACAGGGAAAGATCCTTATGGTTGGATTGTTATAAAGACTGAAGCCACAAAATTAACAAATCAGCCTGTAAAGTTTTTTTGGAGTTATGAACAGGAAATTGAAAAACTTAATGACCTACCTACGCCCCCAAGAGCAAAAAATATGTTTATTAATTTAGCTCAAGAAGTTGCAAAAGAGCTTATGTTGAAGAATTGTTTTGTATGTGGAGGAACTACTATGTGAGATCGCTGGCCATGGCATGTACAAGAAGCAAATTATACTGAGATAGCACAATGGCATGGGAATTTTACTTTTAATAATAACTTCAATGAAACCTGGCAAGTTACCTCCCATATAATAGGTCATATATGTTATACCAGAAATAAAAATAATCAGACCAATAGGAATAAACCTATGGGATTTCTAAAATGTTCTAATGAATGGGAAAATAATACTTGGGTTTCGCAAACTAATATGACCCAACCTGAAAACTCGTTGCTGAAAGTAACTAAATTACAAGGGCTTTCAGACCCTGAAAATGATACTATTGTGTGGAATTTACCTGATGGATTATATTGGATATGTGGTAATTTTGCCTATAATATGTTACCTGCAGGATGGTATGGATCATGTATTTTGGGTGCTATTCAACCTTCATTCTTCCTAATTCCTATAGAGAAAAAACAAAAATTGGGAATCCCTGTATATGATATTCTTGAAAGACGTAAACGTTCAGTAAATCTCTCTAAAGGGACAAAAATAGGAAATTGGAAGGATGATGAGTGGCCCCCAGAAAGAATTATTGCATATTATGATCCTGCATCATGGGCACAAGATGGCTCATGGGGCTATCGTACGCCTATCTATATGCTTAATAGGATTATTAGATTACAAGCTGTATTAGAAATAATTACAAATGAAACTGCGTTGGCATTAACAAAACTTGCAAGAGAAAGTGTGTTGTCAAGAACATATATTATGCAAAACCGTTTAGCTTTAGATTATTTGCTTGCTGCTGAGGGTGGGGTATGTGGAATATTTAATCTTAGTAATTGTTGTATACAAATAGATGATTCTGGAACTGTAATAGAGAAAATTACTCACAAAATGATACAGACTGCTCATGTCCCAGTACAAACTTGGAAAGGTTTTTTGGAAGCAGAAGGATGGCTGGGAGGTACTTTCAATAACTGGAAACAGGGATTATTTTTTATTGGAATAATTTTGCTTGGATTCATCATGTTACCATGTATCTTGCCATTATTACGCTCCACTATGCAAAGTATTGCCGACACTGCAATTCAAAAGCATAATGCTATGTTAGTAGCTGCCAATACACCAGAATTAATAATTCCTGGATACCCGACGGAAGGGGGATTTACGAGAAAAAAACAACCCATGATTGCCTCCCCTTTAAAGAAATAAAAAGGAGGAGATGTAGGAGCCAGGGCTGTCCATAACAGGCTAGGTGAATTAGCTAGGGAGCAGAGAGGATAGAATAAAGCTATCTGAATTAAGACCCCTAGTGAACATTTACCAAAGCCATATCAAAGAAAACAGCCCTGAGGAAAATCAGATAAAAAGGTGTTGGAATTCATTTCAAGTGTTTATGTGAAAAGCAACCTCTGTTATCTGAAATACAAACACACAGAGATGAAAAGACATCGCACCAAATACATCTTTCTGACCTGATTTACTATGCAAGCCTCATGTAACAAAAACCTGTTACTCCCTGCTGTGATTTACAACTCTCTATCTCCTTTTCAATGCCATTCAGCTGTAAATCTTTTGTTCCCCTTCCTGCCCTCCCTTTTGCCAGGATGTGATTTGTAGAATACTGTGAACTCTTTTGTTAGTTTATTTGTGCCATTTGTTGATTATATATGTCCTTTGATACATTCCTTTTTGATGACGATGTAATTAGCTTTCTTCTAATAAAAAGGCATTCTGGAGAAACAGAAACTGCCACTTCACCCAAGATCGCAGCCTCGTGTCATTCTTTAGCATGATCTTAGGAATTGAATGGTGAAAGTGGACCACTGGTTGGGGAGACCCGCCTGCACCCTCGCGGGCGTTGTCTCTTCAAAAAATAAGGTCACAATCATAGACATCGCAATACCAGGTGATAGCAGGGTCGCCGAGAAGGAACATGAAAAAATTGCAAGATACCAGGACTTAAAAATCGAAATTCAATGACTATGGCACAAACCAGCAGTGATAATTCCAGTGGTAATTGGCACACTGGGTGCTATTCCAAAAGCACTGGAATTACATTTAAAACAGTTAAAAATTGACAAAATCACCATCAGTCAAATGCAAAAAGCCGCACTGCTTGGATCTGCACGCATATTACGAAAATATGTTACGACGTCCTAGGCCCCTGGGTGGGGCCCGACTAGTAACCAATGCCAAATCCGGCGAAACAACTGGCCGCTGTGATACAATTGTATAATAATATGCAGGGATATTCTGCCCTGCTCCAATAACCAAACCCTGTTCTGGCTCAGGAAGGAGATAAAAGACTGATAGACATTTATGGGGAGAGAAATTAAGAAATCTGATTGTTGAGTTTTCTGACTTTATTTTCACTTTCACTAAGAACAGACATCCATCCATCGCTCTCTTTAACACGGAATGGAGGGAGCAGAGAGGTGAGTTCATATGAATGGCCAGACAAGCAAGTTTACTCATCTGCCAAAAAATTTGGACTCATGTTCTGCACAGGTACTAGAGTTTTGTTCCAGCTGATAATTGGATTTCTTTTAGTGATTGCTCTGTTTAGTGATCATTTACAGTTACAATGCTAATAGGAAAATAATGGTGTAACCAGTTCTTGCATATATGACCTTCACAGGTCTATAAAGCAAAAGGAAGGATGAAGTAAGATCATAAATGCTATTTTACTTAGCGAGTGCTTCACTTAATGGCTGAGTTTCCAGACCCAACTGTGATCTCTAAATGAGGATTGCCTGCAATTTGATAGGTGCAACATAATTACTTATATTTAATCTATTTTCCATTTTCCAGTGTTGGTCTTTGCTTCTGCATGGCTGTTCTCTGAGAGTTTTCCAGTAATTATATTTTAAAATTAACTTTCACAAATATAAACTTTGGCTGAAATTTTATAGACAAATGATGGTATAGATAAAACATATTTAGAATGACTTACATTTCTTTAAAAAGACAATGTACCGCAGCAACCCAGCTAGAAGAAACGAAATCAGAAAACATAAAACCAGCCCAATTGTTAATGGAGTAGTCGAATAAGGTTTTTGTATTTGTATTTGTTTATTATTTATAGGCCGCCCTTTTCCCTGAGGGGACTCAGGGCGGCTTACAATTTATGGGGAGGGGAATACAATACAAGACATGAGACAGTACATAAGTAAAAATAGAACACAACATTCATTCATCATTCGGATGGGGACGGATTAGAATCTTTATCCCCAGGCCTGACGGGATAGCCAGGTCTTGTGGGCTGTGCAGAAGGTCTGGACGGTGGTGAGGGTGCGAATCTCCACGGGGAGATCGTTCCAAAGGGTCGGAGCTACTACTGAAAAGGCTCTCCTCCGCGTAGTTGCCAGTCGACACTGACTGGCGGATGGAACTCGGAGGAGGCCTAATCTGTGAGATCTAATAGGTCGTAGGGAGGTAATTGGCAGGAGGCGGTCTCTCAAGTACTCAGATCCACTACCATGGAGGGCTTTATGGGTGGTAAGTAGCACCTTGAAGCGCACCCGGAGATCAACAGGTAGCCAGTGCAGCTCGCGGAGGATAGGTGTTATGTGGGCGAACTGCGGTGCGCCCACAATCACTCGCGCGGCCGCATTCTGGACTAGCTGAAGTCGCCGGATGCTCTTCAAGGGCAGCCCCATGTAGAGCACATTGCAGTATTCCAGCCTAGAGGTCACAAGGGCCCGAGTGACCGTTGTGAGTGCCTCCCGGTTCAGGTAGGGTCGCAACTGGCGCACCAGGCGAACCTGGGCAAATGCCCCCCTGGTCACAGCCGACAGGTGGTGGTCAAAGGTCAGCTGTGGGTCCAGGAGGACTCCCAAGTTGCGAACCCTGTCTGAGGGGTGTAAAATTTGGCCCACCAGCCTGAGTGATGGAACACTAGCCAAATTATTGGGAGGGAAACACAACAGCCACTCGGTCTTGTCCGGGTTGAGTACCAGTTTGTTAGCTCTCATCCAGTCCCTAACGGCTTCGAGACCCCGGTTCATCACGTCCACCGCTTCATTGAGTTGGCACGGGGCGGACAGATACAACTGGGTATCGTCCGCGTATTGGTGGTATCTTATCCCGTGCCTCCAAATGATTTCGCCCAGCGGTTTCATGTAGATGTTAAATAGTAGGGGGGATAAGACCGAACCCTGCGGCACCCTATATGTTAGGGGCCTAGGGGTCGATCTCTGCCCCCCAACCAACACCGACTGCGACCTGTCCGAGAGGTAGGAGGAGAACCACTGCAAAACAGTGCCTCCCACCCCCACCTCACGCAGTCGTCGCAGAAGGATACCATGGTCGATGGTATCGAAAGCCGCCGAGAGGTCAAGGAGAACCAGGATGGATGCATGGCCTCCATCCCTGGCTCTCCAGAGATCATCAGTCAATGCGACCAAAGCGGTTTCTGTGCTGTAACCAGGTCTGAAGCCGGACTGGAAAGGGTCAAGGTGGGAAAGCTTCCTCCAAGGACCGTTGAAGCTGGAAGGCACCACCTTCTCAACAACCTTCCCAACAAAGGGGAGGTTGGAGACTGGACGGTAATTGTTGAGAATGGCTGGATCCAAAGATGGTTTCTTCAGGATGGGTCTCACCACCGCCGCTTTAAGTGCGGAGGGGAAGTGCCCCTCCCAAAGGGAGGCGGTAACGACCGCCTGGATCCAGCCACATGTCACCTCACTGCTGTTGGCAACCAGCCAGGAGGGACACGGGTCCAGTACACAAGTGGGGGCACTCACAGCTCTTATGGCCTTGTCCACATCCCCAGGGGCAACATCCTGAAACTCAACCCAGAGATGGTCTGCCAATTTATCCCCTTGTGCCTCAGCTGGATCTGCAAAGGTGGAGTCCAAATCCGACTGAAACCGAGCAACTTTGTCCGCTAAGAACTGGACATAATCCTCAGCCCTACCCTGCAAGGGGTCTCCCGTATCCCTCCTACTTAGGAGGGAGTGGGTTATCTTAAACAGGGTGGCTGGGCGGGACTCAGCGGACACAACCAAGGTGGCAATATACATTTGCTGTCCTCAGTGCCCTGATGTATTCCTTGGTGCAAGTTGTTAAGAGTGCTTGGTTCGATTCGGATTTATCGGACCTCCATAGGTGCTCTAGGCGTCTCCTCCGGCGCTTCCTCTCCCGGAGCTCCTCGGTAAACCAAGGAGGCCTCCGGGATCCGCCGATCCGGAGGAGCCATAGTGGCGCAATCCGGTCAAGGGACTCCGATGCTGCCGAGTGCCAGGCAGCAACCAGAGTCTCCACCGAACTGTGGGCGAGAGTATCAGGGATAACCCCAAGCTCCGTCTGGAACCTCAAAGGGTCCATAAGTCACCTGGGGCGGAACCACCTGGTCGGTTCCTCCTCCCTACAGTGGGGGTTTGGCCTCCGAAAGTCAAGCCTCAGTAGGCAGTGGTCTGACCACGACAGGGGTATGATCTCATTACCCCTCAGACCAAGATCACAAGTCCACTGCTCCAAGAGGAATACGAGGTCGAGCATGTGACCCGCTAAATGGGTTGGGCCCCGAATTACCTGGTCAAGCCCATTACCTGGTCAAGCCCATGGCCGTCATGGAAGCCATGAACTCCTGCGCCCCATCAGAGTGTTCACCGAGCGAAGGCAGATTGAAGTCCCCCAGGACCATAAGCCTGGGGAACTCAATTGCTAGCTCGGCTACTGACTCAAGGAGCGAGGGGAGGGCTGCTGCAACACTGTTGGGAGGCAGGTACGTTAGCAGCAGACCCACTTGACCCTTGAGGTCCAACTTCACCAGCAGGGACTCACACCCGACAAGCTCCGGAGCAGGGATCCTACGAGGTGCTAAAGACTCCCGGATAACAATAGCCACACCGCCACCCCTTCCCTGGGCTCTCGGCTGATGAAGCACCTGAAATCCGTCTGGGCACATCTCTACGAGGGGAACTCCTCCCTCCATGCCCAGCCAGGTTTCAGTAATACATGCCAGATCTGCCCTCTCGTCTAAAATTAAGTCCCGGACGAGGGGAGCCTTGTGAACAACAGACCTGGCATTTAGCGACAACAGCCTGAGACCAGGGTTCTGATTACTCGCGCCATCTGGCCTCGGAGTGGGACTCATAGGGCCGGAAGGAGGGATCTCTGTGACGTAGCGAGCCCTCCTTCCCCGGTAATGGCCAGCCCTAAAGTCCCCACCATATCTGCCCCTCCCTGTTACGACCGTAATGCTCCGACCCACTCCCATGGCCGTAGTCCCCCCAGCCACCCCAGTGACCCCCGCATTCCCCGGCAGGTCCTCCGAATCAGACACGCTCATCCGTTCACTCAAGCAGTCCCCACGTAGTAATTAAAAATACAAAAAATACAACAATAATAGCAGTAAAAAGTGGGCACATTCACTCAACTACATACATATCTCATACATTTCCCATACTAAGATAGAAAAAAAGATAAAAAGAAAAGAGAGGAAAAAAAAGAAAGATTACGAAGCTTATTAAAAATGCGGTTCAGGTAGCTGTGCACCAACCGTGGGATACGGGGTATGCAGATAGTATATCACGTTCTTGGAAGATATAACAATGGAGGTCCAGAGCCTAAAGGTCCAAAGTCTAAAGTTCAGGGAGACCAAGGTGGGTCGTAAGGAGAGGGGAAGTATGTTAAAAACATTAAGTCTCCTCTTATAGATTTTTCCATCTGACGGTAAGGTGGTAATGGTAGTCCGGAACAGTCCCCAAAAGTTCAGTAAGTCGGTCACCCGGTCAGCCGGGTGGGCGCAGTCAGGAGATGTTTCACGACCCAAAGGTTCTGTAGAAAGACAACAAAAAATAACTTATGTTATTTCTCATATACTCAAAATATTTATTGCTCTTGTTGCTTTTGATAAGTAAGCATTTTACATGTAATTACATAATAAGAAACAAACAATGCTGATACAGGGTATTCTGTCATAAGCAAAACATTAAGTCAGGGGTGTCAAACTCAGGGCCAGAGGGCCGGACCCAGCCTGCAGGGTGCTTAGATCTGGCCCGGGGGGACTCCTGGAAACAATGAAGGACCAGCCCACAATGCCTCTGCCAGCAAAAACAGATGACCCTGCTAAGTCCTTGACTTGTGACCGGCCGCAAGTCCTCAACTTACGATTGACAGTCCGGAACAGCCCAGCCGCGCCTGATTGGCTGAGACGCGGCTGGCTGAGCGTGGGCTGCATAAGCATTCCTATTGGGCGCCCTGCTTGACAGCTCTAGTATAAATAGCTGTCAAGTAGGGCGACGTGCTAAATCGCAGTACATAGTTATTGTTGCTGTTCTACCGAATAAAATAGCTGTTCTCTTGCCTCAGCTGCCTCACGCTTCTTCAATTGTTATCAAACTTAACAGACCCCCACAGGCAGGGGCCCCGAGCTCCATTTTAGCTGGCAGAGGGTTGCAGGAGGCCATCACAGCTGAAAGTAGAGCTTGGGAGCCCATTTTCACTGGCAGAGTGCTCAGACCACCACAGGTGCCCCTGATATGAGTGATGTTGAGTTGGCCACACCCACCCCAGCCCTCCAAGGTAAACACAACCTTGATGTGGCCCTCAATGAAATCAAGTTTGGCACTAAATTATGAGAAGTATCAGTGCATACAATATATTGGGGGAGAGGGTTGCCCCCAATAAGGTACTAAATAATAAACATTTCCTTACTCTGAAGCACGGATGCCATTTTATTGGTACTTTTTGCCTTAAGTTTTATTTTGTGGACTGTTTTCCAGAAACATTCTTTAGAAAAATTGCCATATCAGCTTGGAATTCTGAGTCTTGTAGTCCCAATGCATTCGACTTTATCTTTCTATTTCTCTTCTGTTAGTTATCTCACTTTTTCATAAACACTTTTAGATAAAGCATTGTAGATATTTTCATAATTGTGTAGTAGGACATATGATTCTACCTCAGACTGCAAAATTATAGGTAAAAGTTGTGCACCACAGAAATCAATCCTGCTGAGAAATCAGGAGCATTTATTTAATATAATACCTTAAGTACAGATAACCCTCAATCTATAACCACAATTGAGAGGCCAAAATGTCTGTTGCTAAGCAAGAGAGCTATTAAATTTTTCATAGTGAGTACCTGTTACTGTTAAAGTTACATTGTAGACTGGATATCTGGCAAATTACTTATGCTGCACAATACAACTATAGACGTTTCCTTGGTCTTGTGAAGATGGTTGAACTCTCAGTCTACTGGTGGTGTTGTAAGTGCCATCATCATTTCTCACAGATCTTCCCATGATAATATCCTCTGCAAGTATATCTTTATCCGACGTGTGCTTAGAATGCTTTTGCCAAAGAATGACAATGGAATCAGGATAGAATTTATTCACTCTACATGTCAGTGTCTTTACATTTCCGTTTTCAATTTCAAGTTCCTTGGGAGATAGTTGGACAGTTGGTTCAACTATATTGCATTTGAATAAAAATGGAATTTGTTATTGATTTTTCTACATATGTTGTATTTTATTTTGCCTTTCAGCCTCCCGAACAGCATTTGTATTTAACATTCAATTCAAACAACATCTAAAGGAAAAAGAAAAAAACACTATAGATTTTCCAAAGACTATGAAGAAGAAAGAAAAGAAAGAAAGAAAGAAGTCAAGATAGAAAGAGGGAGGGAGGGAGGAAGGAAGGAAAGGCAAAATCAGTGAATGAATCAAAATGAATCAGTGTAGGCATGTGGTAGAAACAATATTATTTTGAAAAGATAGAACAATATGGAGAGACATAATGAATGGCATAGGTATAAATTAGTTTTAGCCATATTACTTTTTTTATTTTCATTCATTTACAAGAATTTTTTGCATGTTATTTTTTTTCTTTTCTGTACTTTGCACATTGTTACTATCCCCAAGGAGAGCAGCACAAGGATATATAGGTATTCTGAGAAGAGACTGCTGACAGAAACGGTGATTTTTTAAAAAGATTCAAGATTTAATGAATTTGTATGCCGCCGAATCCCGAAAAACTCCAGGCGGCTTACATAAAAACAGTTTTTAAAAAATACTATAAAATTTAAAATAAGGAAACAAAGCAAGTTAAAAGAACCCAACATGCACTCAACTTTAGTGGGGCTGGAAGTCAATCAAGGGTCAACAGCCCAGGCCTGCCGGAATAGCCAGGTCTTAGTCAACTTTCGGAAGGCCGAGAGAGTGGGGAGGGTCCAGATTTCTGGGGGTAGCTTGTTCCATAGCATCGTTCCAAAAAGTAGCAGCTAGCAGGAAAAACATCGTAATGAGTATAGTATAGTATTGAAGGACAGAGAGAAGAACAATAATCAGATAAATGAGACTTCAGCCCAGAGCAAGAAAGTGGTTTGTGAAAAGGCTTTGAACAGCCTCCTCTAGCCTAATTCATATGAAAAATGAAATTGGAGGAATGGAAGAAATTCATAATCTGCAAATCTTGTTAATAAAAGTAGCTTTGGGCCTCAAAGTGTTCATTTCTAAATCTAGTGTATGTCAGCCCTGGGAGCCATCTTTTCTGTTGGAGATTCAGTACCTGGGAAAACAGGAGGGGGAATTGCATGGAGAGGTGGAGGATTAACCATAACATTTCTTTCTTTGGGCATTCGACCTGCATCTGGTTGGAAGTGACTGAGGGTTGTCTCCAGTTGGGATGGTGAATTGATTGAACCTGTGGATGCTGGGGATGTATCTTTGACTTTCTTTTGGGTGGGGAAAACCGGATCTCTCAGATTTGGGTTTTCCCAATTGTGCAAATATGACATCTCCAACAAAATGGAACTTTGAGGTTCTCACTGATCACCCAACCTTGTCAACAAGATAGCAGGTAACAAAGGCTCATCATAACTTGTACATCCCTTGCACCTTTCAGCTTAAAGAAAAAATCTTTTTAAACACCTGTAAGACTAAGAACTACCTACATGTGTCTCATTCTTTGGCTAAAGGCAATATCATGGAGGTATGACATAGAAAATATATTTGTTTAATTCATCATAGGCATTGTCTGACTGCAACTAATTAGTTGCTATAATAACAACCGTTATCAAGAAATCTTTATAGTGTTGTTAAATAAAATGAGAAACGTGAACCAGAATGGACAATGTTGACTCTTGGCAATTGCTGGGTGAAATCCTGTTTTTTTGGCAAGCTTTCAGAAGTGGTTTCCCATTGCTTCCTTCCTAGGGCTGAGAGTGACTGGTCCATCTGGCTTTGTGCCTAAAGCAGGACTAGAAGTCACAGTCTCCCAGTTTCTAGCCTGGTGCTTTAACCATTACATCACAGGGATTCTTGAGAATATATAAAATGAAGAAATGGGAAGGGACTTTCTTTTGTTTTCTACCTCCTTAATGCAGTTTAAGAATTCCAAAAGAATAAGTTTGCTCTCTGGAAAGGTATACCTCAAACGTCACTTACCAACTAGATCTAAAATGGTGGCTCCTTCAGCTCTAACAGTGGTAGTAATCACGACACATATATATTTGCCCTCTTCATTAAACTGTATTTGTGGAAGAAAAAGGGAAGCATCTCCATTTTTTAATTGAATTGTATCCAGTCTTGAACCATTTCTATTTGAAGAATGTTTTCCAGCAACAACTGAATAAAGTTTTTCTACTTTATTCCCTTCAGATGTCTCCAAATACCAGATGAATATTGTTTTTTTATATCCAGTTCTGGGGGAGGGTAGTCAGAGATTTTACACTGAAGTGTCACATTTGTACCCAAGATTGCTGTCTTCTGAGCTGGCATGCTTACTTTCAAGGCTTCTTCACAAAAATGAAAAAAATGGATTGCAGATTATTATGATTAATTGTACCTTCTTCTTCCCTTCTTCCCTTCCCTCCCAGTTCTCACATTTCATAAAGAGTATTGCAAAATAGCAGTGGTGGAATGGCAAGAGACAAAGCAATTAGAGATCATAAAGACTAAGTGGAATATTGACTACTTTTGGAGTAAGCCAGAACTTGGCAAGAGTTACACAATCCAGATGACACAATTGTGACTGCATAATTACAAGTAAATTACTACAAGGGATAGTTTTTCCTTAGCTAATTACAGTTCAGTTGTGGTCCAGCTAGAATATTTCAATAAGATGTCAATTGCCATCGTGCAATAGAGACACAGAAACTCCAATCTGGAGCACCCAGTTCAGGCTTCATAGAATGTCTGAACACAGCCCCTGTGTTCAGAGTCAGAGGCCCAGATGGAGCAATTTATAAATTTAAACCAATAATCAGCAGTTTGTAACATTTTGTTTGCAGCCTGTAAATCTTATAATACTCATTTGACTAATCTTTTCCCCTTGTAAAACGTACATCTGTAAATTAATTTCACTATGATGAACGAATGTGTTTTTGTCAGATTAGATTTAGATTTAGATGAGCATAACCACTGAGGTTGTAAATCATGGTTTACAGTTCAGGGTACACCAGGTTATTGACAGTTTAAACAAGGAGTTAATATAAATAACAGCTCAATAGTAATAGCGAGTTGCGGTCTTTTCAAATTCATACACAGATCCAGAGCGCGGAGTTTAACGAGTAAGACGGGTCGTTCCTGTGCGGAACGAGTTACGGACTTTACTTTTGCTCCAGTCATTTTGCAAAATGCGTCTGTGTCGTCGAGGGCGCTCGTCGGAGGAGCGAGGGCAGGTGGCTGTCCCCTGCAGAGACCGATCTCCGACTTAAAGTTGTGTCCACCTGCCTTGCGCGGTCGGTCCCGTTCCTCCTCAAAGGAGCCCCCAGGCCCCCTCCAAGTCACAACATTTCTCACACTCGACAACTTCTATTGCATTTGCCCTTGAGGGCCCCCCGCTTCGCCGCCACTTAAAACAGCAGCAAGAACCTTTGCCATCCTCGCCCTGCCACCTGCGTCCCTGCCACCTTGAATGTATAGCAGTAGTGTGTGTGTGTGTGTGTGTGTGTGTGTGTGTGTGTGTGTGTGTGTGTGAGAGAGAGAGAGAGAGAGAGAGAGAGAGAGAGAGAGAGAGAGAGAGAGAGAGAGAGAGAGAGACTACTGTATATCAAGCTGTATAGCAGGCGCGGGACTGCTTTTGTGCTTTGTTTTTGTTTCCTTACCTGCATTCCCAGGAGCAGAGCTGAGACACGCCCAGAGGCTAAAGAAAAAATAAAGTCTTTGAACGGATCTTGATTCCTGGAAATTTATGAGGACATATTGAGGCAGTTTTCTCAGCCGGAGACCAAATCGAGTCGCCATCGCCCCCTTTCCTTTTGATTTCTCAATCTGGACCAGAGTTTTCAGATAATTGCGCTTTAAAGAGTAGGCAGAATCCACCCTACGCAGCTCTTCAGATCTCTTGCTTGGACGATCACATCTCTCTTTCCCTCACCTGCGAGGCAGGACAATGATCTTTGTCCCGGAATCTTTCATTGTCACTTCTGGTCTTCCAATGATTTTCAGTTGCTGAGAAACTGGGAAAGAAAATAGTTACCTGGTGAATTACCTTGAAGCGTCTGGACTCTGAAGATAGCATACTGATAGTAAAGGAGGACCAACAGTAAACACCCGGGCTATGGAAGTCTTTTACTTCTCCTTTAAGTGGAAGACTGGAACAGAGACTCCTACTGAATTTTTTTTAAAACCCCAAAACTTGCATTTAATTAGATTAGAAAACATTTAATATACTGAAATTTTCTGTCAGTGAAAACAAGTAATCACTACCTCCAGAAGTTGTGGAGATTTTTAAGAAGAGCTTGAATGGCCATTTGTCTAGAATGGTATCTCCTGCTGAAGCAGGGGGTTGGACTAGAAGGCCTCCAAGATCCCATACTCTGTTATTCTATGATCTACATTCTATGTTTTATTGGGTCAGAATAGATTTGTCTTTAAAAAAAAAAGGCAGAGGCTAACCTTCAAAGCTCAAAATCTACCCTCTCCATAATTCCTGCTAAAGTGCCTGAATGTAATCGATTTAGACACTGTAATCAGTAGCAGCATTCAACATCAGAAGTACAATAGTAATTGCCATCTTGTGAATGAATCTGTTAGAAGCTCATTTGCAGATTCTACCTTGACATTATTTTGCAAGTAGGTCAAAATAAAACTTTTTCGTAGAACCTTTAAGGTGGAGCCTAACAATTCATGGTGGATTACAAGCAAATCAAAACAAAATGTGACAAAAGTACAGACAGAAAATGTTTCAATAAAACACCGATTGCTAAGTTTGACCAGGCAACCAGCTCTTAATTTACCACAGCTCAACTCCAATCAAGATATAGAAACATGTCAGCAACTATCAAAAAAACTGGAAGGGATCTGAGCTAAATTTCAAGTGTTGTTGCAAAGTCTGAATATTTATACCAATGTGCTATTTTAGGTTTTTCTTTTTAATAAATTTACAGACATTGCTAAAATTCTGTTTTCACTTTGTCATTATGGAGTACTGGGTGTAGACAAATGAGAAAAAATGAATCTCAACAACTGTAGAATCAGGCTGCAGCATAACAAAATTGACAAAAGTGAAGGGGGTCTGAATACTTTCTGAATGCACTGTACAGGTTTTTAATTTCATCCAATGTTAAAACACCACTTATGACAATATTTCAAAGGAAGGAGCTGTAGAAATTTTAAAAAATAGATAATACAGTATGTGCTGAGTTAACATGCCAAGATTTTTAAAAGTCTTATTTATGACCTCTATATGCTTTTGATATTTTTTTTCATTCCACAGCCACTGGAAGAAAAAGATAGAAGCAGTAACCAAACGAAACTGAATTTGAATTCAATTTAATCTCATTAAACATATACAAAGCACAAGTGGAACAATGTTCTTCTAATAAATATTGCACTTGAGAGCATATGGATATTTACAATTTTGCCGTTCTTTACATCCAAGGTATTTTTGTCCCGATAAGGTTCAAGATAAAGTTGTGCAGGAAATCTGATAAACCAACTACTTCTATTATAAATTGGCCATCAGAAGTGTACCACCTGAACACAATTTGCTTTGACAAGAAATGAATATAACTTATCTTACAATTCATTTGTAATGCCAGTGGCTCCCACCCAATTGAAAGGCAAATGGTTTAGTGATTTTCAGAGTTCCTCTTTTGCTCAGGTGATTGGATGGGTGATGTTGGAATGAGGAGATTGGAAGAGGATATAATTTGGCGACCACCAAATCTTCCTCTTGTATAGATAGTTCAAATTTATGATGTCCCATTCCCCTACTTCTAAATTCTAAAATACATTGCTATCAAATTAACAATAACTGGGTGGAAAAGTATGCAGTCGGAAATTGTGCTGTGAAAGTTACTTTCCTTTATAACCAGCTCCTCAAGCTGTACACAGCCTTACAGATTCCAATCGATTTAGTACTCAGGGCAAACGTCATCCAATTTCCAATTGTCATTGTCCCTGGTGCTGTGAATAGTTTCAGTGGCCTCTGTGGGTGATCATATTCCATCTCTCTTTGCAAATTTTACTTGGTACGGAGTAGGACATTTACAATAAGACATTAGGACTGTAAAGGGACTTTAAAGCCCTGCCGCTGCGTCCGCCATAGAGCGGAATGCGTCCTGCTCTATGGCAGACACGGCGACAGGGCTTTAAAAAATAAAAAATGAAGTGGCAGCCCGCACACCAGCAGAGGTGGTTAAAACACACAAATACGCAAATTAATTACAATAATACAAATTACAATTACTTACAAATTACAATAATTTTGAATTCCTCCCTCCGACCCACATACCTTTTCCAGCTGTTTCATAGAGGATTTCAACTCTGCTCTTGTCTGCCATGATGAAAATGTAAAAAATGTAAAAAATGTAAAAAGGCAAGAGCTGCTGAAGTCAGGCTGGGTTAGCTGCTGCCAGAGCCTCCAATGGATGACTCTGCTTAACTATTTTAAAAAAGCCTCTAAAAAAGTGCCCTCTACAGGAGGAAGCGAGAGAACCCCATGTCTCATCTACATAAGGAATTTTTCGGCTTTTAATCCTTGCTTAACTCTGCTCAAGTGATCATAGACTAAATGAGGCACGTGGTTCCCTCACCTCCTCCTGCAGAGGGCACTTTTTTAAGAGGCCTTTTTAAACAGTTAAGCACTAAGCAGTGTCATCCACTGTGACTCTGGCAGCAACTACCTCAGCCTTTTTCCTTTTAATTTTTTTTCTTTTCATGATGACAGTGGCGAGGCCCTACCTCCCCTGACTGCACGTCACTGCACTACAGAGCCCTTTTCTTTATAAAGCTAACACTGCTTACCCTACAGTTTCCCTCTTTCCATTGTTATTATTTAGTGAGTGAGAATTTTGGATCCATTACAACAATTGGGAGAAATTGCATGTTCAGTTGTTGAAAAATAGTCGCTGGTCTGGATACTCTTTCAATCAATAGAGTATTTATATCCTGTACATCCTTAACTGTTGTATTGGGGATTTTTTGTTTTTTTTTTTAATTGAATTTTTTAGAAAAAAAAACTTTTGCAAATGTTTACCTCCCCCCCCCCCCCCCGCCCTCCCCACCCGAACAAATACAGGGTATAAATCTTTAACAAAGATGTTCTAAAATAAACTTAAAGAAAGTTAGTATCATCTTTCATTTGAGCTTTAACTTCTCTTTGCTAGGCTAACTCTAAACATATGATATCATTCCTTGTTTCTTCAATCATCTGGAATTTCTTAGTCCCATATATATTTTGAGTATAGTCAATCCAAATTCTCCACTCCAGTTTATATCTCTCATTTGAGTGATCCTTGAGATATGCTGATATTTTAGCCATCTCTGCTAGGTTTGTTACTTTTAATGTCCATTCTTGAATAGTAGGCAAATCTTCCTTCTTCCGGTATTGCGCCACTAACAGTCTTGCTGCCGTTATTAAATACAAAATCAAGTTAGTCTCTATAACCGTACAATCAGTAATTATACCTAGCAAGAATAACTGAGAGGTAAACTTTATCCTTTCTTAAAGAACATTTTGTATAATCCACCATATTTTTAACCAAAATGCTTTTACCTTTTTACAAGTCCACCATATATGGTAATATGTAGCATAGAGACAATCACATCTCCAGCATTTAGGCTGTAAATTTGGATAGTTTTTTAGGATCTAAATGCCATCTATAAAACATCTTGTAAAAGTTTTCTCTCAAATTCTGGGCTTGTGTAAATTTTACATTTCTTACCCATATCTTTTCCCATGCATGCAACATTATTAGTTCTTCAAAATTTTGTGCCCACTTTATCATACAGTCTTTAACAAATTTCCTCTTTTAGTACATTCAAGGGTTTTAATTGTAATATACTTCTTTCTAAGGTGAGAAGCTGTCTGTATGTAGTTACATCCTATTTTTCTACTATATTTATGTTCTCTATTGCATGTCTAGGAATTGCCCACATAGGTAATTTATCATTTAGTTTATATTGGTATTTTTTCCAGACCCACAATAGAGTATTCCTTAAAATATGACTTTTAAAATTCTTATCCATCTTTTTGTCATATAGCAAGTAAGCATGCCAATCATATACCAAATCATGCCCTTCGATATTAAGTATTCTATCATCTGTTAAGTTAATCCAATCACTGATTACTGATAAAACTACTGCTTCATAATATAGTTTTAGATTTGGCAATTTCAAACCTCCTCTCTCACGTACATCTTGCATTATTTTTAGATTTATTCTCGGCTTCTTCCCTGCCCAAACAAATTTGTTAATACCCTTCTGCCATTCTAGCAAGTTTGCATCTTTTTAAAGTATTGGTATCATTTGAAAAAGAAATAAAAATTTAGGGAAGACATTCATTTTCACTGCTGCTATTCTTCCCAACAAGGATAATTGTAATTTTTCCCAATTTTTCATCTCTGTCTGTATGCTATGCCATAATGGCTCATAATTGTACTTATACAGTTTCCCATTTGAGGTTGAGATGTAGACTCCTAAAAAATATGGAACGCTTCACAAATTTGCATGTCATCCTTGCGCAGGGGCCATGCCAATCTTCTCTGTATCGTTCCAATTTTAGTATATGTGCTGCCAAAGCAAGACCCTTGACTATTGTGTTCGAGGTTCATTTTATTTATATGCTGCCCTATTTCCAGCGGGACTCAGGGAGGCGCACAAACCCAAAGGAGGGGAAGGGAAACACAAAAACTACAACAAAAAAACAGGGAATTTAAAACAACCAACAGCCACACGATTCAAGAGGGGAAGGGAACTCATCGACCACAGGTCTGCCGACACAGCCACGTTTTAACAGCTTTTCGGAAGGCCTGGAGAGAGGTGAGGGTCTGAATCTCTGCGGGGAGCTCATTCCAAAGGGCTGGAGCAGCCACAGAGAAGGCCCTCCCCCGGGTAGTAGCCAGATGACATTGGCTAGTAGACGGAACCCGGAGGAGGCCTAATCTGTGTGATCTAATGGGTCTTTGGGAGCTAATTGGCAGCAGGCGGTATTGTTAAGGTTTTTTCCTGAGTAGATGTTGAATGTTTAACTTCACATCGTATTGTCTTCCCAAAGAACAGTTCTTTTGTTTGTAAGATTATTTGATTAACAAAATAACATAAGTGATCTTTTCCGATCTTTAAATTCCTGGGATTGATATTTTCAGATATTTGTATCCCGTCTTGGTACCATCTGACTTGTATATCATGAGGTGCAAATTGTGATATAGAAATTTCAAGGAGGATTTTCTGACGATCTTGGGTTGCCTTTATTTCAGACAAAACAGGCCGTTTGGCTAAATGAGAAGGGAAAAAAATAAGCATAAATGACAATGTAAATATGTTTCCAGACCTTGATTTATTATGAATAACGCAAGAGCAATATTTAATACAAGAAAACACTGTAAGGATTGATCCTCTGGAGTCTTGCATAACGGAACTATTGCATGACACCACTGCAGAAGACCAATTGCACAACTTTTAGCAACTACAAAGTGAAGACACTTTCTGCACCATTTGCAACAAAACCCAATGAATGGAAATCATGTCTGCACCCTTCTCTATGACTGACCCTTTAAGCAGGACATAACAAATCTTTTTGTTGTTTTTGTTAATTTCTCAATTTTTATTTTACTGAAAACATTAAAATACAAACTCCAAAAGAAAGAAAAAATACAAAAGCAAAATAAAGCTAAACAAGACCACACCCAAAAAGTACAAAAAGACAAAGCAAACCTATATATCTTGTTGTGGCTTATTCTAGAGTTTTCTTGTGTGTTTCCAGCACTTGGTTGAAATCCAGTAACTGTCAGCTCCTCTCCATTAGTTAATTAGGAAAGAAAGACCATGAGACTCCATGCGTAGAAATCAAATGTACTTTTACTAATTAAAAATGGTTAAAGGCAATGCATAGCGAAGTCTGATTAATTAGGTGCGAAAGCAGTTGATATATAGAATAGCCCATTCCCCACCCCTTGGCATCACAGTCCCAGGCCAATCATAACTCTTCCAAATGTCAGGTGCAAGATAACTTCAAAAGGCATCATGAAGATGGAATGTCAGTGCCGTTAGACCTGGCGGGAAACACCCACGCATGCGCAGGCCGATCAGTCGGTGAACTCCAGAACCTTCCACCAGCACAATGAGTAACCCCTCCCAAATACCATGCCATCCCTCCCCGTTTCATGGCAGCTGAAGTGATAGCAAAGCAGAAGCTGACATCCGGCCGTCCCCCGGAAAAAGGCGATCAGGCCTGTAAAACGAAAAAAATCACAAACAAACAGATGAACAACAAAACACAGAAGAGAAAAGGGGAGGGGGGAAGAGAAAATTAAGGCTTGTCAGGATAAGCAGCATAAAACTTCCGAAGCAGTCGTGGAGCACGAACATGGGACTTGTCAACCCATTCCATATGGGAGGGGGGGAAATGTTTCCAAGCCACTAAGTACTGGATGCGGTTACGCCGCTTGCGGGAGTCCAGAATTTCACGGAGTTCAAAGTGTTGTTCGCCATCAATCAACAAAGGAGCAGGTGGAGGAGTTGCAGGCGGACGTAAAGTTGAAACACGAACAGGCTTAATGAGGTGGAACGTGGAACACGCGATGAACACGATCGAGATGCTTAGGCAGCTGCAAACGAACGGAAACAGGATTGATGATTTTGAGGATGGAGAAAGGACCGACATACTTAGGCCCCAATTTCTTGGACTTTTGTGTGGTCTGAAGGAACTTTGTGAACAAGTAGACCAAGTCGCCCTCCTTGTACTGATAAGGTTGCGTACGCTTCTTATCAGCTTGCTTTTTATGAGCGCGATGAGCGGCATCCAACGTAGCAAGAGTCAAAGGCCAAATACGGCTGAGATGCTCACTCCAGTCAGCGACGGAAGAAACCTGCGGTTGGTCACGAGGCAACTCCGGAATAGGAACAAAGTCCTGACCAAAAACAACCCGGAAAGGGGTAAAACCAGTGCTGGAATGAACAGAATTGTTGTAGGCGACTTCAGCGTGCGGCAACAAGTCCACCCAATCATCTTGCTGATAATTAATGAAACAACGTAAATACTGTTCTAGAACAGAATTAGTCCTCTCACAGGCCCCGTTAGTCTGAGGATGGTGGGCGGAGCTAAGGCCCTGGGCGGAGCCAATGCATTTAAGAAATTCCTTCCAGAAGGTCGAGGTGAATTGGACACCTCTATCAGAAATGATACGATCAGGCACTCCATGCAACCAGTAAACATGGGAAATGAAGAGCTTAGCAAGAGCCTTAGCGGAAGGAATTTTGTGGCAAAGGATAAAATGAACCTGTTTGGAAAATAAGTCTGTAACGACCCAAATGACGGTGTGCCCCTGGCTCTCAGGAAGCTCGACAATGAAGTCCATCTAAATTTCTTTCCATGGGGCAACCGGCCGTGCCACAGATTGGAGCAGCCCTTGCGGTTTCCCAGGTGGCCTTTTGGCGGCCGCACAAACCGGACAACTAGCAACATACTGTTCAATGTCCTTTTTCAAAGAGGGCCACCAGAATTGCCTCTTTACGAGATGTAAAGTTTTCAAGAAGCCAAAGTGACCCGCCAATTTGGAATCGTGAGCGCGTTGGAGGACGACGAGACGAAGAGAGGCGGGGACATAAAGCTTGGCTCCGATCCATGGTAGATCATCCCTGATCGTACACTCATCCTGATGCCCCTGGAACCAGTCATCCTGGGGAAGGGCACGTTTGAGGTCAGAGAGAAAATCTTGAGGCATGTCCATCTTTGAACGTGCTTCCTGGCGAGTGACCACCGGAGCCTCCAGGCTGGAGGTGGGAACAACTGGTTGAACAATGCTCAGTTTCGAGCAGTTGTATTGAGGGAGTCTGGACAAACCATCCGCCATGAAATTCTTCCCCCAGGGATGTATTTGAGCGTGAAATTGAAACGGTTGAAATGTTGGGCCCACCGCATTTGTTTAGGGGACAGACGACGCGGGGTTCTCAACACTTCTAAATTCTTATGATCAGTCCACACCTCAAAAGGGTGTTTAGCGCCTTCCAGAAAATGGCACCATGTGGTCAAGATCTCATTAATTAATTGCATGAAAACTGCAGGCGCCCCCTGTATGCCAAAAGGCATAACCCGGAACTGGAAGCAACCAAGAGGACAGTTGAAAGCAGTTTTCCATTCGTCTCCTTCCTTAATACGCACCCAATAGTATGTTTCCCTGAGGTCCAGTTTAGTGAAAATGCGGCCCTTCCCCAATTGGGCCAACATGTCCTTCATCAACGGCAATGGGTATAAATTTTGGGCCGAGATGGCATTAAGGTTTTTAAAATTTACACATAATCTCAGAGAACCATATTTCTTCTCACGGAACAGCACAAGAGCAGCGACTTTAGGGCGGGCAGGTTCAATGAAACGCCGCTCCAAATTTTTATCAATGAATTTTCTCATCTCTTCCATTTCCCTAGGTGACATGGAATAAATCTGGGGTTTTGGCAACTTCATCCCGGGTAAAATGTTGATTGAACAATCAGTAGGCCTGTGGGGCGGAAGTTTGTCGGAAGATTTCTCACTAAAAACTCCCCTCAGGTCCCAATATACTTTCGGAATTTTTTCCTCTCCTTCAATCCGCTCCTGCCCTCTAGCGGCCAAATCAGAACTGCAGCCAACAGGGTCTGAAGAAACTCCCTCCCCTTCCGGAGGTGCGGCCGTGCGAATCCGTAACCATCCCTCCCTCCAATTTATGCGAGGGTTCCATTTTCGAAGCCAAGGGAGGCCCAAAATGAGTGGTCTGTCCATTCCAGGAGCCACAATAAAAGAGATTAATTCCATGTGGGATCCCATTTTCATCTCTAAGGGCTCAGTAAAGAAATGGGCGGGTCCCCCCCCCTGCGATGGACCCATCTATCTGGCAAAAGACAATAGGGGTTTTTTAAGTTTTCAACTTGAGGCCCAGTTTTTCCACCATAGCAGGATTGATCATTGAGCAGGAACAGCCTGAGTCAAGGAGGGCGGGAAGGCTTTCAGACCCCCCCATCAGGCAGAACTCTCAATTCTACGGGGATTAGCATAGGGCCTTTGTTTGAACTCACCCAGCGAGGCGAGGCGTTGTCATCGGAGTCATCAGAGGAGCTGGTGGAGACATCCGCTTCTCCCTCCAAAGCCTGGCCGAATTGGGGGGGGGGTGGAATCAACGGCGAACGCAGCTTCTTTTTTTTTCTTAGCTGAGGTCTTGGTGGATTTCCCCTCCCATTTGGAAGGGGTTAGGGCGCTCGTGGGCAGCTGGGCGCGGCATTCAGGCACGCGATGGCCGATTTTCCCACAACGAAAGCAAGTGAACGGTCTGGATTTTCCCGAGGGGCCTCCCCTCCCTTCGCCTCTGCCTCCGAAAGGGGTTTTGCGGCTTGGGGGGGGGAGATTTCGCAGCTTTCTCCTTTTTCTTCTGCCTCTCCTCCTTAACACATTTGAGTCTCATTAAATCCAGTTCAATGTCTGCCGCATTTTCAAACCAAACAGTTAAGCGTTTGGGAAGGTGGCGATTAACACATTGTTGATAAATATCTTCATCCAAGCTCAAAGCAATTTGTCCAAAAGGGCTTCTTCACCCCAGCCCCTGATGTAATTACATAGGTGTTGAAACTCCTGAATGTACTGGGACACTGGCCTGTCCTCCTGCGCGAGGGTCATAAATTTCAGTTTGCCGCGTTTCTCAGTCAGGGGGTCATCAAACTGTCTCTTGAAAGCTCCCATAAACGCATTGAAATTCCTCAGGAGGGGGGAATTTGATTGGTGTAAGCCTGTTCCCCAGTCAGAGGCCTCTCCGTCTAATGCAAGCAAAACCATGCGTATTCTCATGGTATCTGATTCAAAATCGGGCCCATAGATTTCCATGTAATTATAAACTTGCATGATGAAAGACCCCAGCTTCTTAGGGTTTCCATCATATTTTACAGGTAATGGGGGGACTTTAGCCATTCTGCGTCTTCTGGGGGGTGGGGCCCCTGGTCTGGCAGCACCCTTGGCAGGGGGGGTGAAGCCGCTCGTGGGTTTTCTTGCTCCCATCCCCTCTCGACCTCTTCACCCTCCCCAAATCTTTGCCCAGAGTACCTGTTCCAAGTAATCAGGTTGATCTCTTTCCTGGGGTCTTCGTTCAGCTCCCGCCTCAAACGGCCTTTCCTGGTGTCTTCTTCTGGTAACGGCCGCATCCCAGTTTGCCCCCTCCTCTCTTTGTCCCACTGACAAAGACCAACGGGGGGGACTAGCAGGGCTCGATATCTCCAGCTGAGCCAATTCTTCAGGAAACAAGATATCAGTGGGTTCTTTGTCCTTTTCTCCATCGCTGGCTGGCGAAGACTTTTTTTTTTCTGTTCTGTCTCCTTGAACTTTTGCACCTTCCACGGTAGATTGTAGTCTCCTGGAAAGGTGTTATTGAGACTTCACTAACTGTCAGCACCTCTCCATTAGTTAATTAGGAAAGAAAGACCATGAGACTCCATGCGTAGAAATCAAATGTACTTTTACTAATTAAAAATGGTTAAAGGCAATGCATAGCGAAGTCTGATTAATTAGGCGTGAAAGCAGTTGATATATAGAATAGCCCATTCCCCACCCCTTGGCATCACAGTCCCAGGCCAATCATAACTCTTCCAAATGTCAGGTGCAAGATAACTTCAAAAGGCATCATGAAGATGGAATGTCAGTGCTGTTAGACCTGGCGGGAAACACCCACGCATGCGCAGGCCGATCAGTCAGTGAACTCCAGAACCTTCCACCAGCACAATGAGTAACCCCTCCCAAATACCATGCCCTCCCTCTCCGTTTCATGGCAGCTGAAGCGATAGCAAAGCAGAAGCTGACATCAACAGCATTACATATGATATATAGGCATCAGCAGTGAAAGGAGAATGTGTGTATGTGTTGTGATGTGCAATTAAAGTATGAAAGGAGAGGGGTTGTGTTGTGTCATCATGTTTCATCATTGTGGTTGGAAGTGGATGTCTATGCATCTTATTGGTAAAATAGATAATTTTATCCCATAAATATTTCCCACATGGGATGCAAAGCCAGGGGTGTCCAGGCAGCATGGTCAAAGAAGAAACTGAGATGATGACGAGCACCTCTGCTCCCAGAGATGTCACATCTGGGCTGCGGCTTAATTCCTGGTATCCATAGCACAAAGGACACAACAAGATACACAACAGTGCTACAGACAGGGAGATTTTCTTTGAAGTAGCATTGCAGGTGTAGCTGATAGGAAATAGGGATGTGCCACACTCCTCACTTGTTAAATTCTATTACTTTTAATAAAGCCTAAAAAGGAAAAACAGAACCCAACTTCATCAATTAACATCAGAAGACAACTAAATAAATAAATAAAAATTGGTACATACCTGGAAGTTTTAAATACACTTCTCTTATAATAGGCTTTGTCAATCTCGCATGGTTCACCTGGAAACAAATAGCCTTATTACAAACTAAAGCAGTAGCTCTGAGTTTAAACACGGAAGTTAATTTGTAACAGGCCTTGTCAAAATGTTCTTTGACATCATCCTTCTTTGGTGAATAATCTCCCAGGAGCCACTGAGCAGCACTTTCATTAGGATAGAAATCTGTGACATCACAAGTTAAATTTACACTTTGTCCATAATCAGCATCACTTGGTTCAATAACAATATTTGAAAGTTTGGGGAAATCTATAAATGTGACAAGACAGAGAAATCAACATTAGACAAGGAATCACTGTTAAATGCAAACAATACCCTAATATGCACAGCATCAAATGAGTTAAGAATAATTTTTAACATTATATTGTTACCACAAGAAAGGAGGAATCATTGTTCAATGATAATTTGTGCTGTTACAATAGATTAACAGCACTATTTCACATAGAGCAGTGCTCATACATGAAATCAGCTCTCAAATTATTTAGGCAAGTAGCAATTATTTCTGTTTCTCTGCTTCTTGTGTACATGTGTTAGTCATGCAGTGAGATACCAGTGCTTCTCACTATTTGGTTTGTTTGCACATGTTAATCCATAGCATGTTACTGTATACTGATGTGAACTTAGAAGTAAAATATATGTAACAATGCCACAAAGTTTGTTTATCTATCTATCTATCTATCTATCTATCTTTCTTTCTTTCTTTCAAGACAACTAGTTCCTAATTATGACAGTCGCAGAGACGCAGGATGATGTGATCACATTTTGTGACAAGCAAAGTTAATGGGAAATCCAGATAACCAGATTACTACCTTAATAACTGTTTATGGAGATTCTCAATCATCCAGGTCATGGTTGTCCCAAAGTTGCTTTTTTTAAGAGGCAACTGGACTTTCTGGTTTTTCTTTTAAGGCACTTCACATCTCATCCAAGAAGCTTCCTCTGCTCTGACTGGATGGTGGGAAACAGGAGGTCCAGTCAGACCTGAATCCAGTCAGAGCTGAAGAAGCTTCTTGGATGAGAGGCAAAAGGTCTTCAAAGAAAAACCAGAAAGTCCAGTTGCTTCTTGAAAAAAGCACCTTTGGGACAACCATGGCCTGGATGACTGAGAACCTCCATAGACACTCCAAGGGACATAGATTATTTTATAGCAATGATAACAATTACCTTTCAGCATGACTTTATATCCCTTCCGTGCAATTTGCTTGCAATGATTTATTTCAACAAAGAATTCCAATTCATGATCTTCTGCGCTGGGTGTAAAGGTTATTTCACTTGTCCTGGAGTACAGCTTTGACATTCTGTCCAACTGCGGCTCCCCTGTTTTAACTTCAGCACCCAAGAGCTCTTCAAAGCCCTTTCTCCAATAAATGTCACACTCAGGTGGATGGTATTTTGTCAATAAGCAACTCAATGTGATGGGTTTCCCACACTCAGGAACAGGGGGCTTACATTCAATTTTGTCAACTTTGGGGGCCACAACTGTAAATAAAGCACAACAGCAAATAACAGAGTTAGTATTTAGTACAGAGTTGTGAATTCAAACCACAAACTTCTCTTCCCACATGACTATTTAGGTTACACAACTAAGTGCCAAAGTCATCATCCAAACACAATAAAATTCCAAAGGTATATAAATTACAAATCTGGTGAAAAATGCGTGACCCCACAAATGCGCGAACGTCAAAAGCGCGCCGACAAAACCACGGTGCTAAAACCGCGATGTCAAAAGCGTGCCGACAACAGCGCACCGACAAAACTGCACCGACAGAAGCGCGAGTTAAGTTAAGGTAAGGTTTAGGGTTAGGTTAAGGGTTAGGTTTAGGGTTAGGTTAGGGTTAGGTTTAGGGTTTGGTTTAGGGTTAGGGTTACAGCGCGCTTCTGTCAGCGTGCTTCAGCGCTCATTCGTCGGCGCGGTTTTGTCATTGCGGTTTTGTCACCGCGGTTTGGTCAGGCACGCTTTTGTCGTTCGCGCATTTGTGGTGGAACCAAAAAATGAAGTAGAAAATTGCCTCAATGATAACGTAATACCAATGAAGATTTCTAAATTGGTGTGGAAATAGATTTTCAGTTGCTCATGTAATATTCCATTTATGCACTAAAAAAAGAGATCCTGTAATCCGCACATAGATGTAACTGAAGCTATTAGCATATATTTCCCCATTTTGCACATCCAACTTCTAGCTATTTGGCAGTGGCAAGTGTTACATGAAGCCACATCATAAGCCATCAAAGAGTAACCTACTCAGCAATATCCCTTTCTGCTTCAGAAGAATATTGCATGAAATAACTTAATTGATTTCAGATACCAAACTCAAACCCTGGCCTGACAGCATATATGTCTTCCCCTTCTATTACCAGGTTGGTCCTTGTAATGGTTCAGGATTCCACTATGGGTCTTTATGGCTTTCAGAAATTTAACATCTGCCCAATTGTATAGGAGGGAGGGAGGGATTCTGTCATCTCCTAAATATCAATAGTTGTATTTATTATACACATATAGTAAGCGGAGTCTTATTCTGAGATGAACGGAATATTATTCCAAGAAAATAAAATTTAATTGAATTCACACCTTGTGGCAATATGGAAAGAGAATAATTAAAAAAGGGAACATCAAGAGAAAACATACTATTAATACAATAGCAGTAGGATAATGAAAAATTGTACTTTTTCTGCTCCACTTACCCACAGGGTTCATCTGCCATACAGATTCTTTATACGCTTGTGGTCCTTGAAGCTTAGCTCTGCAGACAAACCTCTTTCCAGAATCTTCCACTTGGGGGCAATAGTGGATCTTGCTGATGCAAAAGTAAAGCCCATCAGTACCTTTTGTGGGTGGAGTTGAAAAGGAACTGTCTACAATTCCATCATCATTAGTCCAACAGACTTCAAGGGTTTCCGGATAATAAGAATGAATTTTGCAACTAAGAGTGAGCGGTTCATTTGGTCTTGGCACATTTGTGGAACAATGAATTTCATGAAGCTCTGGTAAGGCTAGGAAGAAAACCAAAAAGATTTCAATTCAAGCAGCAAAAATGTGATGTGCAGAGATATGCCCAGATAATAGTGAAGAGGCTTCAAAGCCAATGCATGAATCCCCAAAGCTTTAATGACATCTCTTACCATTTTTCTTTACCCTTGTATCCATAGCTATTTATTCACACATAGCAAGGGAGGACCAAGCCAAACTCATTTGCTAAGGACCCTCTGATTGTAGAAAAATCACTGTCAGTTGAAATGTCAAAAGTGTCTTGTTTGGATACATCATCTCTGACCAACAAATTGTTTCTTTATGGTGCCAAATAGAAGGATAAATTAGTGTCCTAGTTTCCATTTGTGTTTGGCTGCCATTATATACTTAAAAGGGTTAAACGTCCTCCTTTGGGACTATCCATGCTAAATAACCACAGTGTTGTTTCCACTAGAAAGTTCTATTCTTCTCTACACACATATGGGGAGATAGATAATGTAATTACCCTGTTTTGCCAAAGAGTTAACTATTTTTAGTCTTGGCAGATGTTTCACAAATATGGATTGTAGTCTAAGATATCTGCTGGGACAATGGCTGGACCAAAATTAGCTAAGTCTCCTCTATTTTCATACATTTTGAAACTTAGCAGTTCTCTTATAAACCATAAAATAACTTTAAAATTTCAACATCATTAAGTACCCTGCCATAATCCTCACTTACCTATGACTTTAAATGATTTTGTTTTAGTACACAATCCATGCTGAAAGCCCTCATGTTTAATTTCTAATAAAAGTTGAAATTCCTCCAGCTTCTGTACGTCTGGATTCAGGCAGATTTTCCACTCGAAGTCATAATAATTTTTTGGTTTTGATTTCAACTCTGGATAAGCTTTAAACATGTCCTCCAAGTTCCCAAGGAGAGGAGAATTTTCAGCATCTTCCGTAGGTTCTTCAACTGAGGTCGTAGGCCAAGAGGCTATTTTCTGTTTTGTTTTCTGAGGTTCAGTCACTAAGAAGAGCTCTACCTGCAAAGGCTTGGGTCGAAAGTGTGAAATCAAGCATTGCAACTGTGTTTCTTCCAAATGCTTCAGTTCCTCACTTCCAACCATTTCCACAGATGGTGCATCTATTTAAAAAAATAAGGGAAAATGGAAACTCTGTTGCTTGAAATGTTGCAGCAATATTTTAGGATTATTCTTTCAAGATTGTACAAAGCATTCTATTCTTAAAAACAGTTATATGCCTGTTCTTGCTCAGGAAGGAGATAAAAGACTGATAGACATTTATGGGGAGAGAAATTAAAAAATCTGACTGTTGGGTTCTCTGGCTTTATTTTCACTCTCACCAAGAATTCCATGCATCACTCTCTTTAACACGGGATGGAGGGAGCAGAGAGGAGGTGAGTTCACATGAATGGCCATAGAATGAAGTTTACTATATCTGCTAAAAAAAAATTGTACTCGTGTTCTGCACAGGTACTAGAGTTTTGTTCCAGCTGATAATTGGATTTCTTTTAGTTTAGTTTCTTTAGTTTCTTCAGTTTAATGCTGTTCTGTAAAACGATGTCTAAAAAGATTATATAGGAAATCCTTATTTAGTGATTGCCCTGTTTAGTGATCATTTACAGTTACAATGCTAATAATAAAATAATGTAACCAATACTTGCATATATGATCTTCAGAGGTCTATAAAGCAAAAGGAAGGATGAAGTAAGATGCCATTTTACTTAGTGAGTGCTTCACTTAATGGCTGAGTTACCAGACCCAATTGTGATCACTAAATAAGGATTGCCTGTAATTTGATAGGTGCAACATAATTGCTTATATTTAATCTATTTTCCATTTTCCCCGGTTGGTCTTTCTTTCTGTGTGGCTATTTTCTGGGAGTTTTCCAGTAATGATATTTTAAAATTAACTTTCACAAATATAAACTTTGGTTGCAATTTTATATAAAAATGATGGTATTGATAAGACATATTTAGAATAACTTACGTTTCTTTAAAAAAAAAATGTACCACAGCAACCCAGCTAGAAGAAAAGAAATCAGAAAACATAAAACCAGCCCAACTGTTATTGGAGTAGTCGAATAAGGTTCTGTAGAAAGACAACAAAAAAATAAATTATGTTATTTCTGATATACTCAAAACATTTATTGCTCTTGTTGCTTTTGATAAGTAAGCATTTTACATGTAATTTCATAATAAGAAACAAACAATGCTGATACAGGGTATTCTGTCATAAGCAAAACATTAAGTCAGGGGTGTCAAACTCAGGGCCCGAGGGCCGGATCCAGCCTGCGGGGTGCTTAGATCTGGCTCGCGGGGCTGCCTGGAAACAATGAAGGACCGGCCCACAGTGCCTCTGCCAGCAAAAATGGACGACTCCCACAGGCGGGCCCCCCGAGCTCCATTTTTGCTGGCAGAGGGTTGCAGGAGGCCATCACACCTGAAAATGGAGCTTGGGAGCCCATTTTCACTGGCAAAGTGTTCAGACCACCACAGGTGCCCCTGATATGAGTGATGTTGAGTTGGCCATACCCACCCCAGCCCTCCGAGGTAAACACAACCCTGAAGTGGCCCTCAATGATATCAAGTTGGAAATCCCTGCACTAAGTTATGAGAAGCAAGAGAGCTATTAAATTTTTCATAGTGAGTACCTGTTACTGTTAAAGTTACATTGTAGACTGGATATCTGGCAAATGACTTATGCTGCACAATACAACTATAGACGTTTCCTTGGTCTTGTGAAGATGGTTGAACTCTCAGTTCACTGGTGGTGTTGTAAGTGCCATCACCATTTCTCACAGATCTTCCCAGGATAATATCGCCTACAGTTATATCTTTATCCGACGTGTGCTTAGAATGCTTTTGCCAAAGAATGGCAATGGAATCAGGATAGAATTTATTCACTCTACATGTCAGTGTCTTTACATTTCCGTTTTCAATTTCAAGTTCCTTGGGAGACAGTTGGACAGTTGGTTCAACTATATTGCATTTGAATAAAAATAGAATTGGTTATTGATTTTTCTACATATGTTGTATTTTATTTTGCCTTTCAGCCTCCCAAACAGCATTTGTATTTAATATTCAATTGAAATAACACCTAAAGGAAAAGGAAAAAAACACTACAGATTTTCCAAAGACTATGAAGAAGAAAGAAAAGAAAGAAAGAAAGAAAGAGGGAGGAAGGAAGGAAGGAAGGAAAGGCAAAATCAGTGAATGAATCAAAATGAATCAGTGTAGGCATGTGGTAGAAACAAGATTATTTTGAAAAGGTAGAACAATATGGGGGGACATAATGAAGGGCATCGGTATAAATTAGTTTTAGCCATATTACTTTCTTTTTTATTTTCATTCATTTACAGTAATTTTTTGCATGTTATTTTTTTTCTTTTCTCTACTTTGCACAGTGTTACTATCCCCAAGGAGAGCAGCACGAGGATATATATTCTGAGAAGAGACTGCTGACAGAAACGATGATTTTTTTAAAAATAGCAGCTAGCAGGAAAAATATCGTAATGAGTATAGTATAGTATTGAAGGACAGAGAGAAGAACAATAATCAGATAAATGAGACTTGAGGCCAGAGCAAGAAAGTGGTTTGTGAAAAGGCTTTGAACAGCTTCCTCTAGCTTAATTCATATGAAAAATGAAATAGAAGGAATGGAAGAAATTCATAATCTGCAAATCTTGTTAATAAAAGTAGCTTTGGGCCTCAAAGTGTTCATTTCTAAATCTAATGTATGTCAGCCCTGGGAGCCATCTTTTCTGTTGGAGATTCAGTGCCTGGGAAAACAGAAGGGGGAATTGCATGGAGTGGTGGAGGATTAACCATAACATTTCTTTCTTTGGGCATTCGACCTGCATCTGGTTGGAAGTGACTGAGGGTTGTCTCCAGTTGGGATGGTGAATTGATTGGACCTGTGGATGCTGGGGATGTATCTTTGACTTTCTTTTGGGTGGGGAAAACCGGATCTCTCAGATTTGGGTTTTCCCAATTGTGCCAATATGACATCTCCAACAAAATGGAACTTTGAGGAACTTCAAACCTCAGAGACTTCTTTTGTTGGGGGTGTTACTTGGACCCCTGATTTATACAACTGACAAACAACCACACATGAAAATACAGCACCTCGGGGCCCCTTCCTATCCAAATTTAACTTTAAAATGTAAAAAAAAATGGCAAAGTCACAAGGAAGCAGAATCACGAGCAACATTTATAAGTAGAATCTCTTTCTCTTTCTTTAACATGTTACTTTCCAGATTCCTCCAGCTTTTGTTCAGAAGTAGGTCCCTAGTGTTACGTTACTCCAGCCTCTTTTGCCACTTCATTGTTACACCATTCAAATCCCACCAAATATTTTAATTGTTGTGTTGTTTTTCATGTGCCATTATACCTAACTCTTCAGGTAGATAATAGCAGAACAGTGACAGACAAGACCAACCAGAGTCCAATGAAGATGGAAGAAAATATGCCTAGATTACCTTAAAACAGCTAATAAATATCTTAGGTTCTTACTGATAAACCAACCTTGCCAACAAGATAGCAGGTAACAAAGGCTCATCATAACTTGTACATCCCTTGCACCTTTTAGCTTGAAGAAAAATTCTTTTTAAACACCTGTAAGGCTAAGAACTACCTACATGTGTCTCATTCTTTGGCTAAAGGCAATATCATGGAGGTGTGACACAGAAAATATATTTGTTTAATTCAATTGCATTGCCTTACTGCAACTAATTAGTTGCCCTAATAACAAGAGTTATGAAAAAATCTTTATATTGTCATTAAATAAAATGAGAAACGTGAACAAGAATGGACAATGTTGACTCTTGGCAATTGCCGGGTGAAATCCCCAATTTTCTTGGCAAGCTTTCAGAAGTGGTTTGCCATTACTTCCTTCCTAGGGCTGAGACTGGTCCATCTGGCTTTGTGCCTAAAGCAGGACTAGAAGTCACAGTCTCCTGGTTTCTAGCCTCATGCTTTAACCATTACATCACTGGGATTCTTCAGACAATATAAAATGAAGAAATGGGGAGGGACTTTCTTTTGTTTTCTACCTCCCTGTTTTCAGGGTTCCCCTTTCTTACAAGGATCTAGTTGGAGGAGGCCTTCTTCATAAGAGGAAGAGATTTGGAATACAATCTTATGCAATTGACAGTCAGATAAACCTTAATACAGTTTAAGAATTCTAAAAGAATAAGTTTGCTCCCTGGAAAGGTATACCACAACTGTCACTTACCAACTAGATTTAGAATGGTGGCTCCTTCAACTCTATTAGAAGTAAGAATCACAATACACATATATTTGCCCTCTTCGTGAAGTTTTATTTGTGGAAGGAAAAGGGAAGCATCTCCATTTTTTAATTGAATTGTATCCAGTCTTGAACCATTTCTATTTGAAGAATGTTTTCCAGCAACAACTGAATAAAGTTGTTCTACTTTATTCCCTTCAGATGTCACCAAATACCACATGAATACTGTTTTTTTTATATCCAGTTCTGGGGGAGGGTAGTCAGAGATATTACACTGAAGTGTCACATTTGTACCCAGGATTGCTGTCTTCTGAGCTGGCATGCTTACTTTCAAGGCTTCTTCACACAAAAAAATGGAAAAAAATGGATTGCAGATTATGATTAATTGTACCTTTTTCTTCCCTTCTTCCCTTCCCTCCCAATTCTCACATTTCATAAAGAGTATTTCGAAATAGTAGTGGTGGAATGGCAAGAGACAAAGCAATTAGAGATCATAAAGACTAAGTGGAATATTGACTACTTTTGGAGTAAGCCAGAACTTGGCAAGAGTTACACAATCCAGATGAGACAATTGTGACTGCATAATTACAAGTAAATTACTACAAGGGATAGTTTTTCCTTAGCTAATTACAGTTCAGTTGTGGTCCAGCTAGAATATTTCAATAAGATGTCAGTTGCCATCATGCAATAGAGACACAGAAACTCCAATCTGGAGCACCCAGTTCAGGCTTAATAGAATGTCTGAACACAGTCCCTGTGTTCAGAGTCAGAGGCTGAGATGGAGCAACTTATAAATTTAAACCAATAATCAGCAGTTTGTAACATTTCATTTGCAGCCTGTAAATCTTATACTACTCATTTGACTAACCCTTCGTTATGATGAACGAATGTCTTTTTGTCAGATTAGATTTAGATGAGCATAACCACTGAGGTTGTAAATCACGGTTTACGGTTCTGGGTAGACCAGGTTATTGACAGTTTAAACAAGGAGTTAATGTAAATAACAGCTCAATAGTAATAGCGAGTTGCGGTCTTTTCAAATTCATACACAGATCCAGAGGGCGGAGTTTAACGAGTAAGAAGGCTCGTTCCTGTGCGGAACGAGTTATGGACTTTACATTTTGCTCCGGTCATTTTGCAAAACACGTCTGCGCTGTCGAGGGCGCTCGTCGGAGGAGCGAGGGCGGGTGGCTGTCCCCTGCAGAGACCGATCTCCGACTTAAAGTTGTGTCCACCTGCCTTGCGCGGTCGGTCTCGTTCCTCCTCAAAGGAGCCCCCAGACCCCCTCCAAGTCTCAACATTTCTCACACTCGACAACTTCTATTGCATTTGCCCTTGAGGAGCCCTCGCCTCGCCGCCACTCAAAACAGCAGCAAGAACCTAGCAAAGCACTTCCGCCACCCTCGCCCTGCCACCAGCGTCCCGGCCACCTTGAATGTATAGCAAGCGTATATATGTACAGTATATAAATATATGAGAGAGAGAGAGAGAATGTAATGTATAGCAGGCGCGGGTCTTCATTTTTGCTTCCTTACCTGCCGACCCAAGAACAAAGCTGAGACACGCCCAGAGGCTAAAGAAAAAGTAAAGTCGCCTTCGAACGGAGTTTGATTCCTGGAAATTTACGTGGACACATCCAGACAGTTTTCTCAGTCGGAGACCAAAGTGAGTCGCCATTGCCCCCTTTCCTTTTGATTTCTCAATCTGGACCAGCGTTTTCAGATAATCGCGCTTTAAAGAGTAGGCAGAATCGACCCTACTAAGCTCTTTAGATCTCTTGCCCGAACGACCATCTCTCTAACCTACGTGGCAGGACAATGATCTTTGTCCTGGAAACTTTCATTTTCACTTCTGATCTTCCAATGATTTTCTGTTGCTGAAAAACTGGGAAAGAAAATAGTTACTGACGGCATTTAAGAAGTCGCCTACTCAGGCACCTGCTTAGTAAGGGGGAACCAATAGTACACACCCAGATTCTGGAAGTCTTTTAGTTCTCCTTTAAGTGGAAGACTGCTAACAGAGACTCCTGAATTTTTTTAAATTTTTTTTAAATGCAAGCAACTTGCATTTAATTAGATTTCAAAACATTTAATGTGCTGAAATTTCCTGTCAGTGAAAACAAGTAATCAGTGTAACCTCCAGTCTCCATAAGTTGTGGGTGCTCCATTACTTGAGATGTTTAAGAAGAGATTGTACAGCCATTTGCCCAAAATGGTATCTCCTGCTGGAGCAGTGGGTTGGACTAGAGCCGCAGTTCTCAACCTGTGGGTCGCAACCTTTGGAAAACACGTATTTTCGATGGTCTTAGATACTGAGACACGGCTCCTCTATGGTTGGGGGTCACCACAACATGAGGAACTGTATTAAAGGGTTGCGACATTGGGAAGATTGAGAACCACTGGACTAGAGGACCTCCAGGGTCCCATCCAACTCTGTTATTCTATGATCTACGTTCTATGTTTTATTGGGATAAAATAGATTTCTCTTTTTAAAAAAAGGCAGAGGCTGTTACCTTTACATTCTTGAATAACCTTCAAAGCTCAAAATCTACCCTCAATAATTCCTGCTAAAGTGCCTGAATGTAATCAGTTTAGACACTCTAATCAGCAGCGGCATTCAACATCAGAAGTACAATAGTAATTGCCATCTTGTGGATCAATCTGTTAGAATTGTGGGTTCTGGCGGGAAGCAGGACCAAGGCCTTGAGGGGCGTCAGGCGTTGAAAGCAAAGCACAGATGCTCAAGGTTGGGGGAGGCCCAGGACAGAACCTGCATTAGGTCTGTCAGGGCCTTCCATGGGGCTCTACTTAATGACCACATTGAGGAGGACAGAGATGGGGTGTGTGAAGTGAGGTCACATGGATGCTTCACTTAAAGGCCGTCATAATTTCTGATTGTAATGGCCAGGTTCTATTGCAGATTGTCCTCAACTTGCAACAGTTCATTTAGTGACTGTTTGAAGTAACAACAGCACTGAAAATAGTGACTTATGCTTGTTTTTCACACTTATTGCCATTGCAGCATCCCCATGGTCAGAAAGCCTCTTTGTTCAGAGAAGGGGCACTAAAAATAAGAAGACTGTGAGAATCTTGCTTTAGGCCAGAGATGGGGAACGGTGGCCTCTTTATGGCTTATGGACTTCAACTCCCAGAATCCCTGAGCCAGCTAGAGTCACCGGAGAAGGGACTAAAGTGGGAAAGATTGAGGGCAAAAGAAGAAGGGGACGACAGAAAAGGAGGGGGCTGGGTGGAGTCACTGAAGCAGTCGGCATTAGCAGTAGACTGGATGGAGTCACATATGGCGAACCTTTTTGGCACCGAGTGCCTAAACCGGAATGTGTGTGAATGTGCCTGCATGCTGGAGCACCAGAAACCCAAAGACCAGCTGGCCAGTATAAACATGCCTGGTTTGGGGCCATTTTGGGGGAGTTTTCAGGCCATTTTTGGAATCATTTTCAGGCTGTTCTTGGGCCATTTATGGCCTGAAAATGGTCTGAAAACAACCTGAAAACGGCACCAAAAATAGTCTGAAAGCAGCATGGAAAATGACCTGTTTTGGAGTCATTTCCGTGGCACGACAAAACCGCGCTACGCAAAATTGCGGAGATTAAATCGTGTCGCTAAAGTCGCGACGTCATCACCGCGCGTCATCACCGCGGGGACAACAGCGCGGCGACAGAAGGGCGTTCTTTGCCTCCAAAGGTAGCCCTCCTCCTCCAGCTGACAGCGGCAGTGGGCACGGGGCAAAGCGGGCTGCCCAGCAGCAGCAGCCCGCGGGAAGGGTCCAGCTCAGCCGCGGGGGGCAGCAGGAAGCGGAGGAGGACGCGGCAGCGGCGGCGGCTGAGGCTCTCCCGGGTGGCGAAGCGGGCTTGCCCGGCGGAGGCAGGCTGCCCTCTTCTTCCTCAACAACATCTCCTTGGACAGGCGGCCTCCGCTGCCGGCGCCTCCCCTGGACGAAGAGGCAGGGCGGGTGGCGGTGGCGGCTGAGGCTCTCCCGGGGCCGGCGAAGCGGGCTTGCCCGGCAGAGGCAGGCCGCCCTCTTCTTCCTCAACAACATCTCCTTGGACAGGCGGCCTCCGCCGCTGGCGCCTCCCCCGGAGGAAGAGGCAGGGCGGGCGGCGGCGGTGGCTGAGGCTCTCCCGGGGCCAGCGAAGCGGGCTTGCCTGGCAGAGGCAGGCTGCCCTCTTCTTCCTCAACAACATCTCCTTGGATAGTTAGTTTGATAGTTAGTTTATTGACATTTATAGGCTGCCCTTTTCCCTGAGGGGACTCAGGGCAGCTTACAATCAATGGGAAGGGAGTGTAAGACAAAACACAAGAAAGAAAAAAATGTGAATAATAAAAAAAAACACAACATTCATTCAGCATTCGGGTGGGGCAAGGTTCGGATCTTATCCCCAGGCCTGACGGGATGGGCTGCCGTGTCCTCCTCCGTTTCCTGCTGCCCCCCACGGCTGAGCTGGACCCTTCCCGCGGGCTGCTGCTGCTGGGCAGCCCGCTTTGCCCCGTGCCCGCTGCCGCTGTCAGCTGGAGGAGGAGGGCTACCTTTGGAGGCAAAGAACGAAGCATGTAGAACGCCCTTCTGTCACCGCGCTGTTGTCGCGGCAGTAGGGTCGTTTTTTTCTTAGCGCTTCGGACGCCGCGGATTTGCCTCCGCACTTATGTCGGCGCGGATAAGGGCATCGCGGTTTTGTGGTGGAACCGTCATTTCAGGCCATTTTCTGTTGCTCTGATCAGAGATTGTAGATTGTTGTGTTTTTTGAAAGAACTCTTAACACCTAAGACAGGGCTAAGGAGATGATCAGGCGTATCCACTTGGACAATACTAATCTATCAGGAGTGTAGAGCATTGTATCCAGACGAGACTTCTTTCTTAGTGACAGCACCATCCACTGATTCAGTTTTTGCCTGGAGAAAGATCATTACACCTGGCACAGTTAATGTTGAAATCAGCCTCCTCCAACCTGGAATCCTTCAGGCCTATTGGATTACATCTCCCATCATTCCACACTAGTCTGAGCACACTGAAGTGTTGGGATACTAGTTCAGCATATCCACAAAACTTCAGAATGGAGAAGGATGCATGGTTGAAACTTCCTCCTGGACTGAATAAGGCTGAGTCTGAAACATGTAAGTACTTGGTTTGCCATGCAGGGATCCAGAGACCATCCCATATTTGGAAGTCCAGCACAGCTAATGCCCCATAATAGGGAGATTTGACAGGTTGTATGATAACAATGGAATTGAATAAAAGTGCGGGAAGGATCTCACACAAAAGCATCTCTGTTGTTCTCACTTGTAGGTTATTGTGTGAGTTTCTGGCTGAGCTCAGAGGCAGAGAATTGCAGTGGGCACTCTTGTCTTCTAATGCATGGTTGGGGGAGATCTTCATGAAGGAGGTGTTCCAGAGGTGGTATTCAGCAGGTTCCAACCAGTTCTGAAGAACCGATAGTGGAAATTTTGAGTAGTTTGGAAAACTGGTAAATACCACCTCTGACTGGCCCTGTCCCCATCTATCCTCTGCCTCCCAAGTCCCAGCTGAACGGGAGGGAATTGGGATTTTGCAGTAACCTTCCCCTGGAGCAGGGAGAGAATGGGGATTTTGCAGTAACCTTCCCCTGGAGTAGGGAGGGAATGGAGATTTTACACTATCCTTCCCCTGCCATGCCCACCAAGCCATGCCCACAGAACTAATAGTAAACAATTTTAAATTCCACCACTGCGGTGGTCTCTCACCATGGCCAAGTTGATCATTGAACAACTCCTGAAGAAGCTGTAGGAATATGTGAAAGCACAAATAAAAAAACCACAAATATAACAAAGGCAACAGTAAAAATATTGGGTTTCTGTCGTGATGGACTCTTGTGACGAGCCGATAGACAGATGATGGAAGCAGTTAGTTTCCTCCCATAATTGGGGCTTACCAGGGGTTGTAAAAAATCTTATATATACATACATACATACATACATACATACACACACACACACACACACACACACACACACACACACACACACACACATATATGAGAGAATAAGGATCAATCTCATCAATCCATTTTAGGATTAAGATATCTTCAGTGAACATTGTAAATGTAATCTACTAGCTTGGTTCAATGTGGTTTAGTGGATTTCAGAAACTAGGGTTTAGAGAGAAAGTCTGGTTCAAAGTTACCCAGCCAGCTATGTCTCAGGATGGAACAGAACTTGTATCTTAGAGTATTTTGGAGCATGTACCTAACAAAGAACTACATAATTTTTCCTCATCTGAGAGATGTGAGAGATTCAAAGCTCCTCCAAGTTTCAAGCCAACTCCTATTAATTCCCAGAGTTGGGAATTTCCTAAATTCAGGAATCACCTGCTATGTGGAAAAGTGAGATGAATGCGGTAAAATATTGCTCCCTCCTAAACAATAGCTCTCAGAGGTAATGGAGGAACTGTTTTTGCCATAATGACTTGTTAAACACAGGCTATAAATCATAATCTTGGCTGGCCAAAAACATTAACATATGGCTAAGATTCAAATACATTTCAATAGGTCCCATTAATGTAAAGGCCTACAAGGTATTGGATAGGAAATAAAAATGGCAACAAAAAGAGAAATATGAGCAATTTGTTGAATTTTGGATAAAATGAAATTGTATTCATTTCAATTTCAAAGAAAAGGTCTTTTAAAAAAAAAGGTAATGTTTTTCAGAACAATAGTTTGGTATCCACACATATCAATAGAACAGGGGGAGTCCAACTCGATTTCATTGAGGGCCGCATCAGGGGTGGGTTTGACCTCGGGGGGCTGGGGTGGGTGTGGCCAGCTCAATGTCACTCGTGTCAGGGTGCCTGTGGTGGTCTGAGTGTTCTGCTAGTGAAAATGGGCTCCTGAACTCCGTTTCGGTTACAATGGCCTCCTGCAACCCTCTGCTAGCAAAAATGGAGCTCGAGAGGGCTGCCCATAGTCCTCCCGAGCTCCGTTTTCATTGGCAGAGGCACTGCAGGCTGACCCTTCACTGTTTTCAGGCCCGCCCTGTGGGGAAGATTTAAACACCCCACACACCAGATCCAGCCCGAGCCTTCAGTTTGACACCCCTGCACTAGAATTTAGAATTAATTTTTCCAGAAATGGGATTCTCACTTTTTCGTTTAGTGTATTTTATTTATTTATGTGTTACATTTATTTGTTGTCTATCTCACTTTGGGCCTATTCTAGGTGGACCCAGGTTAGAGATTTGAAAACTCCTCCCCTCCACATCTTTAGAGATCTATAGAACTCCAGTGAGAGTTCTAGTCCTGCTCTAGGCACAGAATCAGCTGGGTGATTTTAAACCAGACACACCCTCTCAACCCTAGGAGTGACGCAATGACAAGTCACTTGTTAAATCTTGCCAAGAAAACTGCAGTGATTTGTCCAGGCAATCATAGAAGCCAATACACAGATACACACAGATTTCCCTTGAATATCAGGAGTGGGGAATAATAATTTAATATTTAACCATGTAAAAGATGTTTAGCAATGGGGCACATAGACTCTGCTTAATTGGAGACTGAATGTTCAAAGTTTTGGGATGCTATTATAATGCATTTCTGCTCTGGTCAGAGATTTAGCCAGATGATCTGCATTTTTCAACCTCTACATTTTATGATTCTTTGAATAAAATGGGGAGTTATTAACAAGGCCAAAAAGATAGTAAGGAAAAAAAATAAAATTGGAGTTTTTAAAAATAATTTTCAACTGGTCAGAACATAATGAGGATTTGGATCCTAAAAATAAAAACAAATCCTTGGGAGGTAATCATGCTGCACTCATCCATTCCCTTGAAAATGCATCACATAAGGACACTGGGGGATGCATTCAGACCTCATTCCAAGTCTGTCTTGCAAAAGGTTATAGCAGCATTTTAAAAAAAGAAATGTAACACCTTTGACAGTGCCAAGGAGATGATCAGGCATATCCACTTGGACAGTACTAATCTATCTGGCGTGTAGGGGACTATATCCAGACCACACTTCTTAGTGACAGCACCATCCACTGATTCAGTTTTTGCATGGAGAAAGATCATTACACCTGGGACAGTATGCCTATTAATGTTGAAATCAGCCTCCTCCAACCTGGAATCCTTCAGGCCTATTGGATTACATCTCCCATTTTCCACACCAGTCTGGGCACACTGAAGTGTTAGGATAATAGTTCAGCATATCCGCAAAACTTCAGAATGGATAAGGATGCATGGTTGAAACTTCCTCCTGGACTGAATAAGGCTGAGCCTGAAACATGTAAGTACTTGGTTTGCCATGCAGGAATTCAGAAACCATCCCATATTTGGAAGTCCAGCACAGCTGATGGCCCATAATAGGGAGCCCTGACAGGCTGTATGATAACAACTTGTACACTTGGAATTGAATAAAAAGTGCGGGAAGGATCTCACACAAAATCATCTCTGTTGTTCTCACTGGTAGGTGATTGTATGAGTTTCTGGCTGAAGTCAGAGGCAGAGAATTGCAGAGGGCACTCTTGTCTTCTAATGCATGGTTGGGGGAGATCTTCATGAAGGAGGTGTTCCAGGTGGTATTCAGCAGGTTCTGACCAGTTCTGGAGCGCCAATAGTGGAAATTTTGAGTAGTTCAGAGAACTAGTAAATACCACCTCTGACTGCCCCCACCCCCATCTATTCTCTGCCTCCCAAGTCCCAGCTGAACGGGAGGGAAGGGGGATTTTGAAATAACCTTCCCCTGGAGTACAGAAGGAATGGGGATTTTGCAATAACCTTCCCCTGGAGTAGGGAGGGAATGGAGATTTTACAGTATCCTTCCCCTGCCATGCCCACCAAGCCATGCCCACAGAACCAATAGTAAACAATTTTGAATTCCACCACTGCGGTGGTCTCTCACCATGGCCAAGGTGATCATTGGAAAACTCCTGAAGAAGCTGTAGGGATATGTGAACAAGAAGAACCAAACATGGTGCCTCCTTTACTAGGTAGAATACTAGTAAGCATCACAACATGATCCATTACCCTTCTGCATCAAGTTATGTGACACAATAACAGCCACATGAGAAAGAGCTGACAGTTTAGTCCAGGGAGGAGGAATTGACTGAAAAGTTAACACAAATAAGAGGAAGTGAGATGCCCAGTTTATTTGCCTCGTCCAAGGTAAGTTTTGTTGCTTATATTTGGCTTCTGTTAAAGGTAGCGTACGTTAGAAGGCCCCAGGCTAGACAGTCCCTTGTCGTTTCACAGGTTCCAAATGCAAAGAATCCAGATTTGGTGTAATAGGAGCAGGGTTGCTCAAGGCAGTGGAGTGAGTAAACACTTTGGTATGTCCTAAAGACATGGCCTCTCTCAGAGGAGCCCTCATCACACAGGAGGCATTCCAGCAGCTGTCTCTTGATGGGCTTCCCAGTCACAACACGACTAAGGTGGAATAAACAAGCACATGCGAATGAATATGGAGGTTGAGGAAAATAATCCTAAACTCCCACCTCCTTCATTAAACTTTAAATTTAAAATTGACTAAAATCCTTCATTAAACAGATTAATTATTGATAACAAAGCCAAAATAATTGCTCCTCAGAAATCACCACATGGATATTTTATATAATTGGATTACCAATATGTCACCTTCCATTGTGAATTCTTTTTCTCAGTATGAAATATTTCAGAGCAGCAATGCTTCACGTCACCTGCAGCTCACCCTGATCTGCTGGAAAAGCTCAACTGCTTTCCTTCAGCCTTGAAAGAAAGAAGCAATCAGAGAAACAAAGAAGGTAAGAAAGAGAATGGGTGGCCCGACCTATTCAGACTCCACTCCCTGATGGCTTCACCCCTACTCCGAACATGAAACTCAGCACAGTCCTTCTATCCCATTACTGCAACCTTGTGTAGCTTGGCATCTTCTTGACCTCTTCAACTGCAACTCACATTATGCCTGACCAAAATCTATTCTCCAGGATAAATTCTATGTTATTAAAAGGGGAAAAAACAGTTCACCGACAAATGCGCGCTTGACAAAAGCGCGCCGACAAAACCACAGGGACAAAAGTGCGAGTTCAAAATTGCGCCAAAGAATGAGGACAGAAGCATGCCGACAACAGTGCGCTGACAACAGCGCGCTCTTAACCTAACCCTAAACGTAACCCTAAATCTAACCCTGAACCTAACCCTGAACATAACCCTGAACCTAAGCCTTACCCTTACCCTAACCCTTACCTTAACCGTAATGGCGCTTCTGTCGGCGCTCTTTTGTCAGCGCGCCTTTGTGGGCGTGCTATCAACGTTGCGGTTTTATCGACGTGGTTTTGTCGATGCGCTGTTGTCGGGCGCGCTTTTGTCAGGTCACAAAAAAAAACAGTTTAAATTAGTGATGTTTTAAGAGGAATGCAGCCCAGAGTCACGTTGTTTTGAATTGGATAGCCTTATAGCTCTTAAGAGTCGAGGTGGCGCAGTGGTTAGAGTGCTGTACTGCAGCCATTTCAGCTGACTGCTAAGCTGCAGTTCGGTGGTTCAAATCTCACCGGCTCAAGGTTGACTCAGCCTTCCATCCTTCCGAGGTGGGTAAAATGAGGACCCAGACTGTGGGGGCGATATGCTGACTCTGTAAACCGCTTAGAGAGGGCTGAAAGCCCTATGAAGCGGTATATAAGTCTAACTGCTATTGCTATTGCTATTGCTTAAGCATAAACGAGTAAATAAGTAAACAAGCAAACAAACAAGCTGTCCTTAGCTGGTTGAAGCTTATAATTCAAGAAAACATTTTTAGAAAAAAGAAAGTCAAAAGAAGCAGGTTTTTTGTGGTATTGAATTCACGCACTGCTCTAACCGGTGGGTTATTTTAACCATAGTTGCTTGAACAAGCCACAATGGCTAGAATAGATTCACAGAAAGCACTATACTATAAAACTTCAGTTAGCAACCACAGTATCTTGGTTCACATGGGACGTTAAGCTATAAGGGGATTTTCTTATAGTTACTATGCAGCATATGATGCTAAATACTATTTTTGATTATGTGGCAAGAAGGGGTTATGTAACACATAACTTCTGATAAAAACAGTGTGGAGCTGTCACGCCCCACTCCATTCCATAATTAGGAAAGAAGACCAAGAGACTCCATGGGTTGGAAATCCAAAGTACTTTTACTAATTATAAATGGTAAGCGAGCAGCAGTGAAGCAAAATCTGAATAATATGGCGCGAAAGCAATTGATATATAGCAACGCCCGTTCCCCCCCCTTAGGATCAAAGCTCCAGTCCAATCATAAGTCCTTCAAATGTCAGGTGTGAGATAACTTCAAAAAGACAGGCCAAGATGGAATGTGAAGGCCGTTGATGCAGGCGGGAAACACGTACGCATGCGCAATCCCAACGACTGGTACATCCTAGAACATTCCTCCAGCAGTCCTCCAGCACATCATTTAAAACCCTCCCACATACACACACCCCCCTTCCCGTTTAATGGCAGCTGAAGCAGCAGCAAAGCAGAAGCTGACATCCGGCCGTCCCCCGGAAAAAGGCTGTCAGGCCTGGAAGAGAAAAAAAAAAACAAACAAACAAACAAACAAGACAGACAAATAACAAACAAACAAGAGAGGGAAAGGAGAAAAGTCAAGGCTTGTCGGGATAAGAAGCATAAAATTTCCGCAGTAAGCGGGGGGCACGAACGTGGGACCTATCAACCCATTCCGTGTGGGAGGGGGGAAAATGTTTCCAAGCCACCAGGTATTGGATGCGATTACGGTGGCGACGGGAATCCAGAATGTCCCGGACTTCAAAATGACGTTCCCCATCAACAAGTAACGGAGCAGGTGGGGGGTCATCTGCGGGCCGTAGGTCGGAGACTCGAACCGGTTTGATGAGGTTGATATGGAACACCGGATGGATCCGGTTGAGATGTTTGGGCAATTGCAAACGAACAGAAACAGGATTGATAACTTTCACAATTGGGAAAGGGCCAACATACTTGGGACCCAATTTCTTTGACTTTTGTGTAGTATGCAAGAATTTTGTGGACAAATACACTAAATCTCCAACGTGGTACTCATAAGGCTGAGAGCGTTTCTTATCAGCCTGCTTCTTATGAGCCTTATGGGCAGCGTCCAAGGTGGAAAGAGTGAGGGGCCAAAGGCGACTGAGACGTTCACTCCAGTCTGCAACGGAAGGAACCTGAGGCTGGGCCGTAGGCAGTTCGGGAATAGGAACAAAATCCTGGCCGTAAACGACCCGGAAAGGGGTGAAACCCGTGCTGGAGTGAACCGAATTGTTATAGGCCACTTCAGCATGTGGCAACAAGTCCACCCAATCGTCCTGTTGATAATTGATGAAACAACGTAAATATTGTTCAAGGACGGAATTAGTACGTTCACAGCCGCCATTAGTCTGAGGATGGTAGGCGGAGCTAAGGCCCTGGGCTGAGCCAATGCGCGTGAGGAACTCTTTCCAAAATTTAGATGTGAATTGGACTCCACGATCGGAGATAATACGGTCGGGGACCCCATGCAAGCGGTATATGTGAGAAAGGAATAATTTAGCCAATGCCTTGGCGGAAGGAATCTTGTGGCAAGGCACGAAGTGAACTTGCTTGGAGAACAAATCAGTCACCACCCAGATGACGGTGTGCCCTTGGCTCTCGGGAAGCTCCACAATAAAGTCCATAGAAATCTCCTTCCACGGGGCAACCGGGCGGGCGACGGACTGCAGAAGTCCGTGTGGTTTCCCCGGCGGCTTTTTGGCGGTAGCGCAAACCGGGCAACTGGAAACATAAAGTTCAATGTCCTTTTTTAAAGAGGGCCACCAGAATTGTCTCTTCACGAGGTGCAAAGTTTTGACGAACCCAAAATGACCCGCCATCCTGGAGTCATGCGCGCGACGAAGGACCACAAGACGTAGGGAAGCGGGGATGTATAATTTAGCACCAATCCACGGTAGATCGTCCCTCATGGTGCACTCGTCCCGATGATTCAGGAACCAGTCGTCTTGAGGAAGAGCTGCTTTGAGGTCAGAAAGCAGATCGTGAGGCACGTCCTTTTGAGCCTTGGTCTGTTGACGTGTGAGCACCGGAGCTGCCAAGAGCGGTTGGACGATACTCAGTTTGGAACAATTATACTGAGGTAACCGGGACAAAGCATCGGCCATGAAGTTCTTTCCGCCCGGGATATACTTCAGAGTGAAATTGAAACGGTTAAAATATTGGGCCCAACGCATCTGCTTTGGGGAGAGACGGCGCGGTGTGCGCAATGCTTCTAAATTCTTGTGGTCAGTCCACACTTCAAATGGGTGCTTAGAGCCTTCAAGGAAGTGGCGCCAAGTAGCGAGGGCCCAACGGACTGCGAAAGCCTCTTTCTCCCAGACCGCCCAGCGTCGTTCCGTGTCAGTGAGTTTACGTGAGGTGTACGCGCAAGGTTGCAAGCTACCTTGGTCATTGGCTTGTAGCAGAACAGCCCCAACGGCGACATCACTGGCATCCGCCTGGACAACGAACGGCTGGTTGAGATCAGGATGTTTAAGAACTGGTTCAGCTGCAAAAAGGCGTTTAAGCTTTTCGAATGCCGCCTGGCATTCCATGGTCCAGTCCAAAGGCTTACTGGGTTTTGGTTTCGGGTCGCCTTTAGTTTTGAGCAAATTAGTAATGGGTAGAGCAATGTCGGCAAAAGAGGGAATAAATTGACGGTAGAAATTAGCGAAACCCAAAAATTTTTGCAACTGTTTACGAGTCTTGGGAGCGTCCCATTCAGTGACCGCCTTCACTTTTTCAGGGTCCATTTCAACGCCATCAGGGGAGATACGGTAACCTAGATAGTCAATAGTAGCTTGGTGAAACTCACACTTAGACAACTTGGCATACAGGTTGGCAGCACGGAGTTTTTTCAAAACAGTGCGCACCAGATTGACGTGGTGGTCGTAAGTGCGGGTATAAATGAGGATATCGTCCAGATATACGATAACGCCCTTATAGAGGTGGTCGTGTAGGATTTCATTAATAAATTGCATGAATACAGCAGGAGCCCCCTGTAGGCCAAAAGGCATAACCCGGAACTGGAAACAACCAAGAGGGCAGTTGAATGCGGTCTTCCATTCGTCCCCTTCCTTGATGCGTATTCTATAGTAAGCTTCTCGCAGGTCCAATTTTGTGAAGATGCGTCCCTTCCCCAGTTGCGCCAATAAGTCCTTCATCAAGGGCAGTGGGTAGAGGTTTTGAGAACAGATGGCGTTAAGGTTCCTAAAGTCACAACATAAACGAAGAGACCCATCTTTCTTCTCACGAAATAGCACAGGGGCCGCCACCTTGGGTCGGGCCGGTTCAATGAAACCACGTTTCAAATTTTTGTCAATGAAAGAACGCATCTCCTCCATTTCCCTGGGTGACATGGAGTAAATGCGGGGTTTTGGGAGTTTGACCCCGGGCAAAATGTCAATGGAGCAATCAGTAGGCCTGTGGGGGGGTAGAATGTCCGAAGATTGCTCGCTGAAGACTTCCTTAAGATCCAAATATTCTTTCGGAATTTTCTCCTCTCCTGCAATCCTCTCCTGCCCCCTAGCGGCCACTTCAGGAACGTTAGTGACGTCAGGCTGGGTTGAAGAGCCCTCCCCCACTGGAGGCACTTTGGAGCGAATACGCAAGCGGCCTGTCCGCCAATTTATGTGAGGGTTCCATTTCCGGAGCCATGGGATGCCTAAAATAAGTGGTCTGTCCATGCCAGGTGCGACCACAAACGAGATTAATTCAGTGTGGGTACCCATTGTCATTTCCAAAGGCTCAGTAAAAAAATGGGCGGGCCCCCCCCCCTGCAATCGATCCGTCTATCTGGCAAAAAACAATAGGGGTTTTCAAAGTGCGCAATTTGAGGCCTAATTTCTCAACCATGGCTGGATTGATCATGGACCGGGAACAGCCGGAATCCAGTAATGCTAGGAGGGTGGCAGGTTGTCCCCCAGGAGGAACTTTTAATTCAATAGGGAGTAGAAGGGGCCCCTTGTTTGAACTCACCCAGCGAGGTGAAGCGTCGTCATCTGAGTCATCAGAAGAAGAGGAGTTAGCATCCGCGTCATCCTTCAATGGTTGGGCAAGAGGAGGGGGGTTGGTTTCTCCAGCGAAAGCTGTTTCCCTCTTTTTCTTCTCAGAGCCTCTTGCAGGCTTCTCCTCTCGTCTGGCAGGGGGTTGGGCGGAGAGGGGTGATTTCGCCCGACAGAGGGGGGCGGTGTGCCCAAGCTTGCCACAGCGAAAACATGTTAAAGGTCTGGAGGAGCCAGAAGGGGGCTCTCTTGCGTCGCCTCGGCGTTTGGAAAGCGCTTGAGTAGCAGGAGGGGGGAGGGCCTTGGCAGCCCTTTCTTTCCGCTTCCTTTTTTCTTCAGTGGCATAACGCAGACGAATTAAGTCAAGCTCAGCATCAGCAGCATGCTCAAACCAAGTGATTAAGCGTCTCGGCAGGTTACGATTAACACATTGTTGATAAATGTCAGGGTTTAAGCCTTCAGCAAATCTGTCCAGCATCGCATCCTCCCCCCAGCCTCTCATGTACTGAGACAGACATTGAAATTCCTGGATGTATTCGGCGACAGGTCTGTCGTCTTGGTCAAAAGTTAAAAACTTCAATTTGTTTCGCTTCTCAGTCAATGGGTCATCAAAACGTCGACGGAAAGCTGCCATAAAACGGTTGAAATTCCCCAAGAGGGGAGAACCAGACATATGCAAAGCAGTCGACCACGCAGCCGCCTCACCATCCAAAGATAAAAGGACCATTCTGACCCTTAAAATGTCAGATTCAAAGTCCCGGCCATAAATCTCCATGTAGTTAAAAACCTGCATAAGGAAGGAGGCGAGGCTAGCAGAAGCCCCATTAAAACGCACAGGCAAGGGAGGGATTTTAGCCATACGATGTCTTCGGGGGGGAGCCTGGGGTGGAGGTCCCCTTTGGTCAGCAAAACCTCTAGCCGCAGGGGGCGACACGGGCCGAGGGGGGGGTGGGGGAGAATCCTGGCGTGGGTAACGTTGCCAATTTCTCCAGTCTCTTTCCTCCTCCCCCCTTCTCTCTTCCAAAAATGTTTGACCCCAATAATCAGGTAATTCACTCCGCTGGGGTTGTCTCCCAGGGCCCTGGTGCTGATAACTTCTCCATTCTCCTTCATCGCCCCTTTGGCTCCAATATTCATGGAACTCACCCGCCTGAGGTTTTCTCACGGCCCCTGGCTCCAGCGAAGTTTGTTGAGGTGGTCTTTGGGTGAGTCCAGCATTCCAGCTTGTCTCTATTTCTCTTTGCCCCACTGAAGTTGACCAACGGGGTAGGGGGGAAGGTTCAGGCTGACTGGAAATCTGCAGTTGAAATAAATCTTCGTGCAAAGGTCGGTCAGACGGGCTGGGCTGGTGTAAAGAAAGGTCGGGAGGTCCCAGTTCACTGGAATCCGTCCCTCCAACGGCGCCTTCCTCCTCCCTGGTCGGAGAAGACATTATTTCCCTTCTCGGTAGACGTAAAATCTCCTGGAAAGGGATATTTTCAGATTTTGCTTCTTGTCACGCCCCACTCCATTCCATAATTAGGAAAGAAGACCAAGAGACTCCATGGGTTCGAAATCCAAAGTACTTTTACTAATTATAAATGGTAAGCGAGCAGCAGTGAAGCAAAATCTGAATAATATGGCGCGAAAGCAATTGATATATAGCAACGCCCGTTCCCCCCCCTTAGGATCAAAGCTCCAGTCCAATCATAAGTCCTTCAAATGTCAGGTGTGAGATAACTTCAAAAAGACAGGCCAAGATGGAATGTGAAGGCCGTTGATGCAGGCGGGAAACACGTACGCATGCGCAATCCCAACGACTGGTACATCCTAGAACATTCCTCCAGCAGTCCTCCAGCACATCATTTAAAACCCTCCCACATACACCCCCCCCCTTCCCGTTTAATGGCAGCTGAAGCAGCAGCAAAGCAGAAGCTGACAGGAGCTTTTACTGTGATTTAACCTTTTTAAAAATTTATTATTAAATAATACATTAACAATAATAATATGTCCCTTGATAAGTTATATTATGAAATGAAATTTCTATATCCAGCGGTTGATGAGTAGATAAGTAAAGCAGGGAAGTCTAACCCCTAATCATTTGTCTGTAAGATGAATTTTGAAACCTTTAACTTTTATAATAAATTTAATTTTATCATGAGAGGGTGGGACATCTTACATTTGCTAAAGAAATAATAATAAAGACTGAACTATTTTTATCTGTTTAAAAATTTGTCTGCTATTTCCTGTTTAAAATTTTGCACTACTTTACAAGAGTTTACAATTGTAATTAAAGAAACTATAGTTAAAACAAGTCTAAAACCACCCATTAAAACAATAATGGAGAACAAAAGTGGCAATTTTTTATAAATGTATAAATTTAATGTAAATGTATAATTAAATGAAATGTATAATTGTTTTCTATTTTTTCTGAATTTTTAAAATAATAGCATTCTATAAACAAAATGTATTAATACCTTTTCAAATCGTTTAAAAAATGTGCATATATACAAAAAAGCATAATAGCCAATTAAAAATAAAAATCTTAAAAGGAACCTTTTAATAAAACATCTCTAGTTTTACTACAATACAAACGTCATGTTATGCTGCCCAATCCACACCCCATCAAACTGGGATTAAGAGTAAAAGGAACGGAAACTATGATTGTCCAATACTGCTGCAACCAGAGTTTTCCAGAAGGGGAGATGGAATACCACCTCTTTAAAAATTCTATTATTTTTAAAATAATAAAAGCATTTATTGTTGCTTGGATCGATTATATATCCCCTCCTGGAAGACATTATCCAACCAGGTAAACAGTGATCTAATATACAGTTGGCTACACCCATAGCACTGAAAACCTTATCCACTTCCTTAGATTTAACCAGAGGTGGGTTTCTGCCAGTTCGGCCCGGATCGGCGAATTGGTAGTGGTAGTGGCTGGAGACTCTGCCCACCCACCCGGGGGAATGAGCTAACTGGTAGTAAGAAAAATGGAAACCCATCACTGCATTTAATGGGTTCAAACTCTTCTCACATAACTACATTAATCCCAGTCCAAGGATTTTGCGCAGCTGAAGTCTAACTCAGACTGAATTCAAACAACAATTCAAACAATTTAATCCAAAGGATGGCTAGAATAGTCTTCACTTTGGTCTTGTAGATGTTTATAGGTTCTTCCTTTTCTGGAAAGGTGCCACCTGGGCTTTCAATATACCCACATCTGCCATCCCTGAGCAAAAACCGTGAGTGGAATGGCTAGAGTTGATTTCAGAGACCTTTGATATCAGTTGTGTGGTTGAGCCAAGATAGGAATTTTTTGAAGTATTACTTTGCCGCACGAAAAGTAGCAAAACATAATCATTTTCCAACTGTTATTGCATCTGCAGAGAGCTTACTTTGAAGGAATTCATAATGGTTATGACTCATGGTGATGATGTTGGGTTTCCTCAAGATCAGAGGAATCTTGGAATTGGAAGAGAAAGAACAATCAAGTCAACTCATTTAAGTTTTGGAACATATTTCAAGTCATATCACAATAATCTAAGTATAGTAAGTCAGTCAACTGCCTCCAATTGTTTTTCAGAAAGAGCATTCCATGCTGTTGTAAGACCAAGAACCATGGAAGTAATATTTATAAGAAATAAATTCAAATAAACTATTGCTGTTAGATACATTCAACATTTAATTACAAAAGGAAAAGATTGGTGTACTTAAGCTTCCTTTTCTATACTTCTTAAGAAACAAAGTCATGGATGACAATAAAACCCAGTGAATATTTTTGTTAAAATAGCAGTATTGTGACACAAACTCTCCTCCTTTTCAACATGTGGGTAGTGTCATAATGAACATATAAAAGGGGCGGGACTTATGTCATGTTAATGTGATGTTTTCATCAGATGGATCAGTTAAAGCATCATTGCCAACTTCACCAGAATAGATCATCAAACAATTTTTCATTATCCTCAATCTATCAGTTTATTAGCTTTAAAATGGCACTTTCAGTATGTCTCATACAAAGAGAATAATGTGGCCATCACAGAGGAATTGGAGGGGAGGCCATTTACTCGTTGAAAAAAGTCAGCCCTATTTATGGCTCACTTTTTACATTTTGATACACTTTTTAAGAGTTTCTGCCTTTTAATATAGATGGTATCTACCACATCACCAAGTTGAGAATCGAACTGACATAGTTTGGGGAACTTTTATGCGTTCTTTCAAAAGAGGCTGCAGTTTTGTATGATTTTTGATCCATTATAGTTATATACTTCCTTCCTTTCCCTGTGCAGACAGACATGGATAGTTAAGTCATAATAAACCTAGAGCAATGTGGGAGCAGGCTGAATGCCTCTCAAGAGGTGATCTGAATAGTCACATGGTCTCCTGATCTAGAATAAAGGACCATCACTATAGTTACATGCTGATTGTGGGCTGTTTAGCTATTAAAAGCATCAAAAGGTGGATCATGGAGATCTAGAGATCTCCCAAAGAGCTCTTAGAGATCCACCAAGATCTCTAATTATTTGCCAGCCTATGTTGAAAAATAAAACAATATAAAAATCCCATCAAACACCTGTGAGGAGCGTTAGTGGTAGCAAAGGTATCGATTTTAATTTTCAATAGGATAAATATTGATAAATATAACCCACATAAACAAAAGCACTTTTAAGGTTCTCCATGATTTTTAAAGGCAGGAAGGAATACTGAGACCAAACAAATGTAACACTGATGTGGGTCACAGATATCAACAGCCTGTATAAGCAGATACAAAAGACTTGCTTTCCCTCAATAATGTCTATGATGGAGTGACTAACAGGCCACTACAGATCCCTTTTCTTTATAAAGTTAACACTGCTTACACTACAGTTTTCCTCTTTCCATTGTTATTATTAGATAACACTGGAAAGAATTTTGGATCCATTATAACAATTGGGAGATAATTGCATATTCAGTTGTTGGAAAATAGTCACAGGTCTGGATACTCTTTCAATCAATAGAGTATTTATATATGTATCCAACTTACCTGTTGTGTTCAGTGTTAAGCTTTTTTCCTCAGTAGATGTTGAATGTTTAACTTCACATCGTATTGTCTTCCCAAAGCGCAGTTCTTTTGGATTTAAGTATATTTTACTAACAAAATAACATAAGTGATCTTCTCCAATCTCAATATTCCTGGGATTGATATTTTCAGATATTTGTCTCAAGTCTTGGTACCATCTGACTTGTATATCACGAGGTGCAAACTGTGATATAGAAATTTCCAGGCGGATATTCTGATGATCTCGGCTCGCCTTTATTTCAGTCAAAACAGGCCGTTTGACTAAATGAGAAGTGGGCGGATGGAATAGAAATAACTATGTAAATAATATGTTTCCAGACCTTAATGTCAGGCCTGCAGCCGTCTTTTCTTTTGGATCTTTGGCCTACCACACCTTCTATTATTCTACTATGCATTTTCTATTGTGGGAAAATGGATGGGGGATTGTAAGGAGTGAGATGATATGTAGCCATAACAAAATTCAGCTCTCTTAATCAATTGGAACTTTGAACAATACTTTGCCTTGGACTCATTTACATTTGGATGCTACTTGAAACTCTTGACACTTGATTTATTATGAATAATGCAAAAATAATGTTTAATACAAGAAAACATTGTAAGTTTTGATCCTCTGAAGTCTTGCATAATGGAACTACTGCATGACACCACTGCAGAAGACCAACTGGACAATTTTTACCAACTACAAGGTGAAGACACTTTCTGCACCATTTGCAACAAAACCCAATGAATTGTCAAAGAAGAAACTGAGATGATTATGAGCACCTCTGCTTCCAGTTATGTTACATCTGGGCTGTGGCTTAATTCCTGGTATCCATAGTACAAAGGACACATTAATACCAACCATAGTGCTATAGACAGAGAGATTTTTTTGAAGTAACATTGCAGATATAATATAGGAAATGGGGATGTGATATATTCCTCACCTGTTAAATTCTATTACTTTTAATAAACCCTAAAAAGAATAAACAGAACTCAACTTCACCAATTAACATCCGGAGACAACTAAATAAATAAAAATGGGTACGTACCTGGAAGTTTTAAATACACTTCTCTTGTAATAGGCTTTGTCAATCTTGCGTGGTTCACCTTGAAACAAATAGCCTTATTACAAACTGAAGCGGTAGCTCTTAGTTCAAGCACAGAAGTTAATTTGCAACAACCATTAGGATCCATGTCTATATCCTCTGTGACCACACCTTTTGTTAGTGAATTATCGCCCAGGAGCCACTGTGTATCAATTTTTTTAGGCTTGAAATCTGTGACATCACAAGTTAAAGTTACACTTTGTCCATAATCTGCATCACTTGGTTCAATAACAATATTTGAAAGTTTGGGAAAATCTATAAAAATGACAAGACAGAAATCAACATTAGACAAGGAATCACTGCTAAATACAAACAATACCCTAATATACAGAGCATCAAATGAGTTAAGTATAATTTTTAAGATTATATTGTTACCACAAGAAAGAGGGAATCATTGTTCAATGAGAATTTGTGCTGTTGCAATAGATTTACAGCACTATTTCACATAGAGCAGTGCTCATACATGAAATCAGCTCTCAATTGATTTAAACAAATAGCAATTATTTCTGTTTCTCTGCTTTTTGTGTACACGTTAGTCATGTAATGTAGTATCAGTGCTTCTCACTATTTGGTTTGTTTCCACCCATTAGTAGATGGCATGCTATTGTATACTGGTATGAACTTAGAAGTAAAATGTGTGTAACAATACTATAAACTTTATTTATCTATCTATTTATCTATCTATCATCATCTATCCTCTATCTATGGCTATGGTGGTGCAGTGGTTAGACTGCAGTAATGCAGGCTACTTCTGCTGACTGCCAGTAGTTTGGCAGTTGAAATTTCATCAAGCTCAAGGTTGACTCAGTCTTCCATCCTTCCGAGATCGGTAAAATGAGGAGCCAGGTTGTTGGTGGCTATATGCTGACTCTGTAAACCGCTTCGAGAGGGCTGTAAAGCACTATGAAGAGGTATAAAAGTCCAAGTGCTATTGCTATCTATCTACCTTGACAACTTATTTTATTTTATTTTATTTATTTATTAGTTTTGTATGCCACCCACTCTCGGAAGACTCCGGGCGGATTACAATAAAAAAGGGAGGGGGAACATATAAGACAATACAACAATTTAAAATTACAGCAACATTCATAACTTAAAGTGGGGCTGGATACTTCAACAGCCCCAGGCCTGCTGGAACAGTCAGGTCTTAATAGCTTTGCGGAAGGCCAGAAGGATAGTAAGGGTCTGGATCTCAACGGGGAGCTCGTTCCAGAGGGCTGGAGCTGCAACAGAGAAGGCCCTCCCCCAGGGGGTCACCAGCCGACATTGGCTGGCAGATGGAATCCGGAGAAGGCCTAGTCTGTGCGATCTAATCGGTCTTTGGGAGGTAATTGGCAGAAAGCGGTCTCTCAGGTAGCCAGGTCCGATGCCACGTAGGGCTTTAAAAGTAACGACTAGCACCTTGAAGCGTGTCTGGAGACCAATGGGCAGCCAGTGCAGCTCGCAGAGGATAGGTGTAACGTGGGTGTACCTAGGTACACCCACAATCGTTCGCGTGGCGGCGTTCTGGACTAGCTGAATTCTTCGAACACTCTTCAAGGGCAGCCCCATGTAGAGCGCATTACAGTAATCCAGTCTTGAGGTGACGAGGGCATGAGTGACTATCCGAAGGGCCTCCCGGTCCAGGTAGGATCGCAATTGGTGCACCAGGCGAACCTGGGCAAAGGCCCCCCTGGTAACAGCCGACAAGTGATGTTCTAATGTCAGCTGTGGATCCAGGAAGACTCCCAAATTGCGAACCCTCTCTGAGGGGCATATGATTTCACCCCCCAGGCTAAGGGATGGAATAGCTGGACCACCTTTGGGAGGGAGCATCAATAGCCACTCGGTCTTGTCGGGATTGAGTGCAAGCTTGTTCGCTCCCATCCAGACCCTAACAGCCTCCAGGCACTGGCACATCACTTCTACCACTTCACTGAGTTGGCACGGGGCAGACAGATACAGTTGCATGTCGTCCGTATATTGGTGGTATTTAATCCCGTGCTGTCGTATGATCTCACCCAGGGGCTTCATGTAGATGTTAAATAGGAGGGGGGACAGGACCGAACCCTGCGGCACCCCATAACTGAGGGGCCTAGGGGTTGACCTCTGCCCTCCAACCAACCCCGTCTGTGACCTGTCCGAGAGGTAGGAGGAGAACCACCAAAGAACGGTGCCTCCCACTCCCACCTCCCGTAACCGCTGCAGAAGGATACCATGGTTGATGGTATCAAAGGCCACTGAGGTCAAGGAGCACCAGGATAGAGGAGTGACCCCTATCCCTGGCTCGCCAGAGATCATCGATCAGCGCAACCAAAGCAGTTTCTGTGCTGTAACCAGGCCTGAAACCGGACTAAAAGGAGTCCAGATAATCGGTTTCATCCAAGGACCGCCGGAGTTGAAAGGCCACCACTTTGTCAACAACCTTCCCTACAAAGGAGAGGTTGGAGACTGGACGATAGTTACTTAAAATGGCTGGATCCAGAGAGGGCTTATTCAGGAGGGGTCTCACCACCGCATCCTTTAGGAGGAGCGGGAAGGATCCCTCCCGGAGAGAGGTGTTAACTATCCTATGGATCCAACCACGTGTCACATCTCTGCTGGTTGAAACCAGCCAGGAGGGGCACGGGTCCAGTATACAAGTGGAGGCACTCACCGCTCCCATGGCCTTGTCCACTTCCTCAGGAGCAACAAGTTGAAACTCACTCCATAAAATCCGCTCAAGACCTTCCTCCAGTACCTCGGCTGGTACCGTGCAATTGGAGTCCAGATCTGTCCGAATCCAAGCGACTTTATCCGTTAGAAACTGAACAAATTCCTCAGCTCTACCTTGTAAAGGATCATCCACATCCCTCCCTTTCAGGAGAGAGCAGATTATTCTAAACAAGCAGCCGGGCGCGATTCAGCAGATGCAATAAAAGCGGCAAAATGCGCACATTTCGCCGCTCGTATTGCCACAAGATAGGTCCTGATATAGGCTCTCATCAGTGCTCGGTCTGATTCGGAGTTACTGGCCCTCCAGCGGCGCTCTAGGCATCTCTTTTGGCGCTTCATCTCCCGGAGTTCCTCGGTGAACCAAGGAGCTCTCCTGGATCCGCAACCTCAGAGCAGCCGCAAAGGCATAATCCGGTTTAGAGCCCCTGCCGCCGCTGTATTCCAGGCAGCAACTGATTCCTATTTATTACAATTGCAGAATCCCAGGGTGATGTGATCACCTTTTGTGACTTTCTGACAAGTAAAGTTAATGGAGAATCCAGATAACCAGGTTACTACCTTAACAACTGTCTATGGAGATTCTCAGTCATCCAGGTCATGGTTGTCCCAAAGTGCTTTTTTCAAGAGGCAACTGAACTTTCTGGCTTTCCTTTGAAGACTTTAAGGAGGGAGGAGAGATACAACATCATGTATCTCCTATCTACAACAGAGGCCTTTCCACAGTTCCAAGAAGACTCCACACCCATTTGCACCACTCAGGTGACTCTGATGAAAGAGATAAACCTCCAGGTGACCTTAACAATCCCCTAAAAGAATGCATATGACAAGCTGTCTGCAAGGAGTATAAATCCTTCCATTTCCCAGCATCCAGTCAGAGCTGAAAAAGCTTCTTGGATGAGAACTTAAATGTCTTCAAAGAAAAACCAGAAAGTCCAGTTGCTTCTTGAAAAAAGCACCTTTGGGACAACCATGGCCTGGATGACTGAGAACCTCCATAGACACTCCAAGGGACATAGATTATTTTATAGCAATGATAACAATCACCTTTCAGCATGACTTTATATCCCTTCCGTGCAATTTGCTTGCAATGATTTATTTCAACAAAGAATTCCAATTCATGATCTTCTGCGCTGGGTGTAAAGGTTATTTCACTTGTCCTGGAGTACAGCTTTGACATTCTGTCCAACTGTGGCTCCCCTGTTTTAACTTCAGCACCCAAGAGCTCTTCAAAGCCCTTTCTCCAATAAATGTCACACTCAGGTGGATGGTATTCTGTCAATAAGCAACTCAATGTGATGGGTTTTCCACACTCAGGAACAGGGGGCTTACATTCAATTTTGTCAACTTTGGGGGCCACAACTGTAAATAAAGCACAACAGCAAATAACAGAGTTAGTAATCAGTACAGAGTTGTGAATTCAAACCACAAACTTCTCTTCCCACATGACTATTTAGGTTACACAACTAAGTGCCAAAGTCATCATCCAAACACAATAAAATGCCAAAGGTATATAAATTACAAATCTGAAAAATGAAGCAGAAAATGGCCTCAATGATAACGTAATACCAATGAAGATTTCTAAATTGGTGTGGAAATAGATTTTCAGTTGCTCATGTAATATTCAATTTATGCACTAAAAAAAGAGATCCTGTAATCCGCACATAGATGCAACTGAAGCTATTCGCATATATTTCCCCATTTTGCACATCCAATTTCTAGCTATTTGGCAGTGGCAAGTGTTACATGAAGCCTCACCATCAAAGAGTAACCTACTCAGCAATATCCCTTTCTACTTCAGAAGAATATTGCATGAAAGAACTTAGTTGATTTCAGATACCAAAGTCAAACCCTGGCCTGACAGCATATATGTCTTCCCCTTCTACTACCAGGTTGGTCCTTGTAATGGTTCAGGATTCCACTATGGGTCTTTATGGCTTTCAGAAATTTAACATCTGCCCAATTGTATAGGAAGGAGGGAGGGATTCTGTCATCTCCTAAATATCAATAGTTGTATATTTATTATAGTTGTATTTATTATACACATATAGTAAGAGGAGTCTTATTCTGAGATGTATGGAATATTATTCTGAGAAAATAAAATTTAATTGAATTCACACCTTGTGGCAATATGGAAAGAGAAGAATTAAAAAATGGAACATCAAGAGAAAACGTACAATTAATACAATAGTAGTAAAACTTTAGAAGTGTCAGTTGAGTGGGATTACATCAGAGGAACAGGATTTATTTGTTTTTTTATTTTTACTTTTTTGCAAAAAGGAGTTGCACTTTATTGGAACTACTCTGTAACTTAGCCCTTAAGAGTGAAACATGCAATGTACAATATAGGATAATAAAAAATTGTACTTTTTCTGCTCCACTTACCCACAGGGTTCATCCGCCATACAGATTCTTTATACGCTTGTGGTCCTTGAAGCTTAGCTCTGCAGACAAACCTCTTTCCAGAATCTTCCACTTGGGGGCAATAGTGGATCTTGCTGATGCAAAAGTAAAGCCCATCAGTACCTTTTGTGGGTGGAGTTGAAAGAGAACTGTCTACAATTCCATCATCATTAGTCCAACAGACCTCAAGCTTTTCCGGATAATAAGAATGAATTTTGCAACTAAGAGTGAGCGGTTCATTTGATCTTGGCATATTTGTGGAACAATGAATTTCATGAAGCATTGGTAAGGCTAGGAAGAAAACCAAAAAGATTTCAATTCAAGCAGCAAAAATGTGAGGTGCAGAAATATGCCCAGATAATAGTGAAGAGCCTTCAAAGCCAATGCATGAATCTCCCAAAGCTTTAATGACGTCTCTTACCATTTTTCCTTACCCTTGTATCCATAGCTATTTATTCACACATAGCAAGGGAGGACCAAGCCAAACTCATTTGCTAAGGACCTCTGACTGTAGAAAAATCACTGTCAGTTGAAATGTCAAAAGTGTCTTGTTTGGATACATCATCTCTGACCAACAAATTGTTTCTTTATGGTGCCGAATAGAAGGATAAATTAGTGTCCTAGTTATCATTTGTGTTTGGCTGCCATTATATACTTAAAAGGGTTAAACGTCCTCCTTTGGGACTATCCATGCTAAATAACCACAGTGTTGTTTCCACTAGAAAGTTCTATTCTTCTCCACACACATATGGGTAGATAGATAATGTCAGTTTTGTATGTGTGTCATTTGAGTTTCTCTCTCTTTCCTTTTGTCTGCCTTTTACCCTGTTTTGCCAAAGAGTTAACTATTTTTAGTCTTGGCAGATGTTTCACAAATATGGATTGTAGTCTAAGATATCTGCTGGGACCATGGCTGGACCAAAATTAGCTAAACCTCCTCTATTTTCATACATTTTGAAACTTAGCAGTTCTCTTATAAACCATAAAAAAAACTTTAAAATTTCAACATCATTAAGTACCCTGCCATAATCCTCACTTACCTATGACTTTAAATGATTTTGTTTTAGTACACAATCCATGCTGAAAGCCCTCATGTTTAATTTCTAATAAAAGTTGAAATTTCTCCAGCTTCTGTACGTCTGGATTCAGGCGGATTTTCCACTGGAAGTCATAATAGTTTTTTGGTTTTGATTTCAACTCTGGATAAGCTTTAAACATGTCCTCCAAGTTCCCGAGGAGAGGAGAATTTTCAGCATCTTCCATAGGTTCTTCAACTGATGTCGTAGGCCAAGAGGCTATTTTCTGTTTTGTTTTCTGAGGTTCAGTTACTAAGAAGAGGTCTACTTGCAAAGGCTTGGGTCGAAAGTGTGAAATCAAGCATTGCAACTGTGTTTCTTCCAAATGCTTCAGTTCCTCACTTCCAACCATTTCCACAGATGGTGCATCTATTAAAAAAAATAAGGGAAAATGGAAACTCTGTTGCTTGAAATGTTGCAGCAATATTTTAGGATTATTCTTTCAACATTTTACAAATAATTCTATTCTTAAAAAGAGTTATATGCGTATCTACTCAGTGAATTTCACTGCTGTGTGATGGGCATTTCTTAGATTGGCAAAAAAAAAATATGCAGGGATATTCTGCCCTTCTCCAATAACCAAACCCTGTTCTGGCTCAGGAAGGAAATAAATTAAGAAAGCTGATTGTTGGGTTCTCTGGCTTTATTTTCACTTTCACCAAGAATAGATATCCATCCATCACTCTCTTTAACATGGGATGGAAGGAGCAGAGAGGAGGTGAGTTCACACGAATGGCCAGACCAGTAAGTTTACTCATCTGCCAACATTTACTATTTTTTGTATACTGGTGTTCTGCACAGGTACTAGAGTTTCGTTCCAGCTGATAATTGGATTTCTTTTAGTTTAGTTTCTTTAGTTTCTTCAGTTTAACGCTGTTCTGGAAAACAATGTCTAAAAAGATTATTTAGGAAATCCTTATTTAGTGATTGCCCTGTTTAGTGATCATTTACAGTTACAATGCTAATAAGAAAATAATGTTGTAACCAGTTCTTGCATATATGACCTTCACAGGTCTATAAAGCAAAGGGAAAGATGAAGTAAGATCATAAATGCCGTTTTACTTAGCGAGTGCTTCACTTAATGGCTGAGTTTCCAGACCCAATTGTGATCACTAAATGAGGATTCCCTGTAATTTGATAGGTGCAACATAATTGCTTATATTTAATCTATTTTCCATTTTCCCCTGTTGGTCTTTGCCTCTGCAGGACTGTTCTCTGAGAATTTTCCAGTAAGGATATTTTAAAATTAACTTTCACAAATATAAACTTTGGCTGCAATTTTATAGACAAATGATGGTATTGATAAGACATATTTAGAATGACTTACATTTCTTTAAAAAGAGAAAGTACAGCAGCAATCCAACTAGAAGAAAAGAAATCAGAAAACATAAACCCAGCCCAATTATTAATGGGGTAGTCGAATAAGGTTCTGTAGAAAGACAATAAAAAAATAAATTGTTATTTCTGATATATTCAAAATATTTATTGCTCTTGTTGCTTTTGATAAGTAAGCATTTTACATGTAATTACATAATAAGAAACAAACAATGCTGATACAGGGTATTCTGTCATAAGCAAAACATTAAGTCAGGGGTGTCAAACTCAGGGCCCGAGGGCCGGATCCAGCCTGCGGGGTGATTAGATCTGCCCCACGGGGCTGCCTGGAAACAATGAAGGACCGGCCCACATTGCCTCTACCAGCAAAAAGGGACGAATCCCACAGGTGGGCCCCCCAAGCTCCATTTTTGCTGGCAAAGGGTTGTAGGAGGCCATCACAGCTGAAAATGGAGCTTGGAAGCCCATTTTCACTGGCAAAGTGCTCGGACAACCACAGGTGCCCCTGATATGAGTGATGATGAGTTGGCCACACCCACCCCAGCCCTCTGAGGTAAACACAACCCTGAAGTGGCCCTCAATATCAAGTTTGACACCCCTGAACTAAGTTATGAGAAGCAAGAGAGCTATTAAATTTTTCATAGTGAGTACCTGTTACTGTTAAAGTTACATTGTAGACTGGATATCTGGCAAATGACTTATGCTGCACAATACAACTATAGACGTTTCCTTGGTCTTGTGAAGATGGTTGAAGTCTCAGTCTACTGGTGGTGTTGTAAGTGCCATCACCATTTTTCACAGATGTTCCCATGCAAATATCCTCTGCAAGTATATCTTTATCCGACGTGTGCTTAGAATGCTTTTGCCAAAGAATGACAATGGAATCAGGATAGAATTTATTCACTATACATCTCAGTGTCTTTACATTTCCGTTTTCAATTTCAAGTTCCTTGGGAGACAGTTGGACAGTTGGTTCAACTATATTGCATTTGAATAAAAATGGAATTGGTTATTGATTTTTCTACATATGTTGTTTTTTATTTTGCCTTTCAGCCTCCCAAAAAATATTTGTGTTTAACATTCAATTCAAATAACACCTAAAGGAAAAAGAAAAAAACACAGTCTTTTCCAAAGACTGGGAAGGAAGGAAGGAAGGAAGGAAGGAAGGAAGGAAGGAAGGAAGGAAGGAAGGAAGGAAGGAAAGGCAAAGTATGAATCAGTGTAGGCATGTTGTAGAAACAAGATTGTTTTGAAAGGATAGAACAATACAGAGAGACATAATTAATGGCATAGGTATAAATTAATTTTTAGCCATATTACTTTCTTTTTTATTTTCATTCATTTACAGTAATTTCTTTTGCAAGTTATTTTTTTTTCTTTTCTGTACTTTGCACAGTGTTACTATACTCAAGGAGAGCAGCACGAGGATGTATAGATATTCTGGGGAGAGACTGCTGACAGAAAAGGTGATTTTTAAAAAAGTAGCAGCTAGCAGGAAAAACACTAATGTAATGAGTATAGAGGTCTTGAATGACAGAGGGAAGAGCAATAATCAGATAAATGAGACTTGAGCCCAGGACAAGAAAGTGGTTTGTGAAAAGGCTTTGAATAGCCTCTTCTCCCCTAATTCATATGAAAAATGAAATAGGAGGAATGGAAGAAATTCATAATCTGCAAATCTTGTTAATAAAAGTAGCTTTGGGCCTCAAAGTGTTCATTTCTAAATCTAGTCTATGCCAGCCCTGGAAGCCATCTTTTCTGTTGGAGATTCAGGGCTGCCACATTTAGTGCCTGGGAAAACAGGAGGGGGAATTGCATGGAGTGGTGGAGGATTAACCATAACAATATTTCTTTCTCTGGGTATTCGGCCCGCATCTGGTTGGAAGTGACTGGGGGTTGTCTCCAGTTGGGATGGTGAATTGATTGGACCTGTGGATGCAGAAGATGTATCTTTGACTTTCTTTTGGGTGGAGAAAACTGGAACTCTCAGATTCATTGTTACACCATTCAAACTCCACCAAATATTTTTAATTGTGTTTTTTTTCTTGTGCCATTATACCTAACTCTTTAGGTAGATAATAGCAGAACAGTGACAGAGAAGACCAACCAGGGCCCAATGAAGATGGAAGAAGATATGCCTAGATTACCTTAAAACACCTAATATCTTTTATTCTCGCTGATCACCCAACCTTGTCAACAAGATAGCAGATAACAAAGGCTCATCATAACTTGTACATCCCTTGTACCTTTCAGCTTGAGGAAAAAATCTTTTTAAACACCTGTAAGACTAAGAACAACCTACATGTGTCTCATTCTTTGGCTAAGGACAATATCATGGAGGTATGACATAGAAAATATATTTATTTAATTCACCATAGGCATTGTCTGACTGCAACTAATTAGTTGTCCTAATAACAAGAGTTATCAAGACATCTTTATATTGTGGTTAAATAAAATGAGAAAAGTGAACAAGAATGGACAGTGTTGACTCTTGGCAATTTCCGGGTGGAATCCCCACACTTTTCTTGGCAAGATTTCAGAAGTGGTTAGCCATTGCTTCCTTCCTAGGGCTGAGAGCAACTGGTCCATCTGGCTTTGGGCCTAAAGCAGGACTAGAAGTCACAGTCTCCCGGTTTCTACCCTGATGCTTTAACCATTACATCACAGGGATTCTTGAGACAATATAAAATGAAGAAATGGGGAGGGACTTTCTTTTGTTTTCTACCTCTCTGTTTTCAGGGTTCCCCTTTCTTACAAGGATCTAGCTGGAGCGGGCCTTCTTCATAAGAGGAAGAGATTTGGAATACAATCTTATACAACCGGTATTCATCTTAATGCAGTTTAAGAATTCCAAAAGAATAAGATTGCTCTCTGGAAAGGTATACCTCAAACGTCACTTACCAACTAGATCTAAAGTGGTGGCGCCTTCAGCTTTAACATAGGTAGCAATCACGACACATACATATTTGCCCTCTTCATTAAACTGTATTTGTGGAAGGAAAAGGGAAGCATCTCCATTTTTTAATTGAATTGTATCCAGTCTTGACCCATTTCTATTTGAAGAATGTTTTCCAGCAACAACTGAATAAAGTTTTTCTACTTTATTCCCTTCAGGTGTCTCCAAATACCAGATGAACATTGTTTTTTTGATATCCAGTTCTGGGGGAGGGTAGTCAGAGATTTTACACTGAAGTGTCACATTTGTACCCAAGATTGCTGTCTTCTGAGCTGGCATGCTTACTTTCAAGGCTTCTTCACAAAAAAAATGGGGAAAAAATGGATTACAGATTATTTTGATTAATTACCCTTCTTCTTCCCTCCTTTTCTCCCCCTCCCAGTTCTCACATTTCATAAGGAGTATTGCAAAATAGCAGTGGTGGAATGGCAAGAGACAAAGCAATTGGAGGTCATAAAGACTAAGTGGAACATTGACTACTTTTGGACGAAGCCAGAACTTGGCAAGAGTTACACAATCCAGATAACACAATTGTGACTACATATTTACAAGCAAATTACTACAATAGATAGTTTTTTTCTTAGCTAATCACAGTTGAGTTGTGATCCAGCTACAATATTTCAATAAGGTGTCAATTGCCATCATGCAGTATGACAATAAAGAGACACACAAACTCTAATCCTGAGCACCCAATTCAGGCTTAATAAAATGTCTGAACCCAGCCCCTGTGGAGAATTAGAGTGCAAGATGGAACAACTTACTAAATTTAAATCAATAATCAGCAGTTTGTAACATTTCATTTGCAGTTTGTAAATCTTATATTGGTCATTTGACTAATCCTTCTTCCAATATAATGTCCCTTATAAAAGGGGTAAATTAATTTTAATTTTACTATGAATGAATGAATGTGTTATCAAAACTAAAGGAAAGATCAAGGTACTGCTTGCATTCTAAGGCTGGATTTTATTAAATGATGAGCATATCAGATTAAAATTATATTTAGATGAACATAAGATATTGTAAATCACGGTAGACCAGGCTATTGTTAGGTTAAACAAGGAATTAATATAAATAACAGCTCAATAGGAACAGGATTACCGAGTTGTAGTGTTTTCAAAGTCATACACAGATGCAGAGAATGGAATTTAACGAATAAACGGGCTCGTTCCTGTGAGGAACCAGTTATTGTTTACCTTTGCTCTGGGCGAGAAACGCCTCGCCCAGAGCAAAGGTAGAGCAAAAGTGCTGTCGAGCGCGTTTGTTGGAGGAGGGACAGCAGGTGGCTCTAACCTCAGAGACCAGCAGCCTTGCGCGGTGGGCCCCATTTCTCCTCACCTAGACACACACATACACAAGTCTCAACATTTCTTACGTTCGACAACATTTGCCCTTGAGGGGCCCTCGCCTCGCCGCCGCTCAAAACAGCAGCAAGAACGTAGCAAAGCACTAACGCCATCCTCGCCCTACCACCTACGTCCTGGCCACCTTGAATGTATGGCAGAAGTATATATGTATCTAAGTGAGTGAGTGTGTGTGTGTGTGACTAATGTATAGCAAGCTGTATAGCAGGCGCGGGACTGCTTTTGTGCTTTGTTTTTGCTTCCTTACCTGAATTCCCAGGAGCAGAGCTGAGACACGCCCAGAGGCTAAAGAAAAAATAAAGTCTTTGAACGGAGCTTGATTCCTGGAAATTTACGCGGACATATCGAGGCAGTTTTCTCAGCCGGAGACCAAAGTGAGTCGCCATTGCCCCCTTTCCTTTTGATTTCTCAATCTGGACCAGAGTTTTCAGATAATTGCGCTTTAAAGAGTAGGCAGAATCCATCCTACGCAGCTCTTTAGAGCTCTTGCTTGGACGATCACATTTCTCTCCCTCTCACCTGCAAGGCAGGACAACGATCTTTGTCCCGGAAACTTTCATTTTCACTTCTGGTCTTCCAATGATTTTCAGTTGCTGAGAAACTGGGAAAGAAAATGGTTACCTGGTGAATTACCTTGAAGCGTCTGGACTCCGAAGGTAGCATACTGCTTAGTAAAGGAGGACCAATAGTATACACCGGGACTATGGAAGTCTTTTACTTTTCCTTTAAGTGGAAGACTGGAACAGAGACTCCTACTGAATTTTTTAAAAACCCCAAAACTTGCATTTAATTAGATTAGAAAACATTTAATATACTGAAATTTTCTTTCAGTGAAAACAAGTAATCACTGTGAAAACAAGTAATCACTACCTCCAGAAGTTGTGGAGATTTTTAAGAAGAGCTTGAATAGCCATTTGTCCAGAATGGTATCTCCTGCTGAAGCAGGGGGTTGGACTAGAAGGCCTCCAAGATCCCATACTCTGTCATTCTATGATCTACATTCTATGTTTTACTGGGTCAGAATAAATTTCTCTTTAAAAAAAAAAAAAGGCAGAGGCTAACCTTCAAAACTCAAAATCTACCCTCTTCATAATTCCTGCTAAAGTGCATGAATGTAATCGATTTAGACACTGTAATCAGTAACAGCATTCAACATCAGAAGTACAATAGTAATTGCCATCTTGTGGATCAATCTGTTAGAAGCTCATTTGCAGATTCTACCTTGACATTATTTTGCAAGACTATCAAAATAAAACTTTTTCATAGAACCTTTAAGGTGGAGCCTAACACTAGTCAGTGTTTTATTGGAACATTTTGTCTGTACTTTTGTCACATTTTGATTTGCTTGTAATCCACCATGAATTGTTCTGATTTGACAGCACATACAAATTGCTGTTTTGACAGGCCTTTGTTGCGTCTTTGTAACTGCTGAGGCCAAGGAATTCTGAAAGTGGATTGTCTGTCTATTTTGTGCAGAATATCCTCTTTTGCTCAGCAAATGATGCCAGGGATTATGGATTGGGGGGAACCAGGCAAACAAAAGTCAATTTTAAAATTGGGCCTTTTCTTCCAGCAACACAGGCATGTTCCTCACCTGTTACACATGGGAGGAAGGATAGTACCATAATCATCTGTGTTTCCATCGTGAATCTATCCTTTACCCCAAAACTCCCATGTTGAATAAAAGCTGGAACAGAATGGAACAGGCCAGATTCAGCCTTCTTACAATAGAATTAACACCAGAAATACTGCAGAGGGTTAAAGATCCATAGCAGTAGTATTTAATAATTTTATTTTCAAAATTATACTTAGTTGTGAATGCTGCGGAATACGTTTTCATTGACGATATCTCTCTACTTTGCTCCATTCAGCTTTCCCTTAACCCTGACCATCTCCCACTCCCTGATGTTTAAAAACATCCTCACAACATGCTGCTGCCACCACCACATTTCACTGTTGGGATTATATTGGGCAGGTGATGAACGCTGCCTAATTTCTTCCAGGCTTAATGTTTTGAATTGAGGCCAAACAGTTTAATCTTAGTTTCATCTGAACCTTGTTCCTCACAATCTGAAAAACCTTCAAGTGCTTTTTTGCAAACTCCAAGCGGGCTTTCATGTGTTTTACATTGAGGACAGGCTTCTAGCCATTCTGTCATAAAGCCAAGATCGGTGGAGGGCTGCAATGATGATTACCCTTCTAGAACACTGTCCCATTCCCATCTCCACACAGGATTTCTAGAGTTCAGTCAGTGACCATTGGGTTCTTGGTCAACTTTCTTACTAAGACCCTTCTCCCCAGTTGCTCAGTTTGACCAATAGCAATAGCAGTTAAACTTACATACTGCTTCATAGGGCTTTCAGCCCTCTAAGTGGTTTACAAAGTCAGCATATCGCCCCCACAGTCTGGGTCCTCATTTTACCCACCTCGGAAGGATGGAAGGCTGAGTCAACCCTGAGCCGGTGAGATTTGAACAGCTGAACTGCAGATAACAGTCAGCTGAAGTGGCTGCAGTAGAGCACTCTAACCACTGTGCCACCTCGGCTTATACCAGGCAACCAGCTCTTGAAAAAGTCCTGGTTGTGCCAAATATCTTCCATTTGAGAATTATGGAGGCCACTATGCTGTTAGGAACCTTTGGTTCAACAGACATTTTATTGCAGCCTTCCCCAGATCTGTGCCTTGCAATAATCCTGTCTCTGAGCTCTGCAGGCAGTTCTTTTGACCTCATGGTTTTCACTCTGCTACAGTGTGCAATGTCAGCTGTGAGGCCTTCTATAGAGAAGTCTGTGCCTTTCCAAACCATGTCCAATCAATTTAATTTACCACAGTTCAACTCCAATCAAGGTATAGAAACATGTCAACAACTATCAAAAAAACTGGAAGGGATCTGAGCTAAATTTCAAGTGTTGTTGCAAAGTCTGAATACTTACATCAATGTGATATTTTAGGTTTTTCTTTTTAATAAATTTACAGACATTGCTAAAATTCTGTTTTCACTTTGTCATTATGGAGTACTGGGTGTAGACAAATGAGAAAAAATGAATCTCAACAACTGTAGAATCAGGCTGCATCATAACAAAATTGACAAAAGTGGAGGGGGTCTGAATACTTTCTGAATGCACTGTACAGGTTTTTAATTTCATCCAATGTTAAAACACCACTTATGACAATATGTCAAAGGAAGGAGCTGTAGAAATTTTAAAAAAATAGATAATACAGTATGTGCTGAGTTAACATGCCAAGATTTTTAAAAGTATTATTTATGACCTCTATATGGTTTTGATATTTTTTTTCATTCCACAGCCACTGGAAGAAAAAGATAGAAGCAGTAACCAAAAGAAACTGAGTTTGAATTCAATTTAATCTGATTAAAAATTATACAAAGCACAAGTGGAACAACATTCTTCTTACAAATATTGCACTTGAGAACATATGGATATGTACAACTTTGCTATTCTTTACATCCAAGGTATTTTTGTCCCGATAAGGTTCAAGATAAAGTTGTGCAGGAAATCTGATAAACCAACCATTTCCATTATAATTTCCATCAGAAGTGTGCCACCTGAACACAATTTGCTTTGACAAGAAATGAATATAACTTATCTTACAATTCATTTGTAATGCCAGTGGCTCCCACCCAATGGAAAGGCAAATGGGATAGTGATTTTCAGAGTTCCTCTTTTGCTCAGGTGATTGGGTAGGTGATCTTGGAATGAGGAGATTGGAAAAGGATATAATTTGGCAATCACCAAATCTTCCTCTTCTATAGATAGTTCAAATTTATGATGTCCCGTCCCCCTACTTCTCAATTCTAAAATCCATTGCTATCAAATTTCCATTAACAATCACTGAGTGGAAAAATATGCAGTCGGAAATTGTGCTGTGAAAGTTACTTTCCTTTATAACCAGCTCCTCAAGCTGTACACAGCCTTACAGATTCCAATTGATTTAGTACTCAGGGCAAACGTCATCCAATTTCCAATTGTCATTGTCCCTGGTGCTGTGAATAGTTTCAGTGGCCTCTGTGGGTAATCATACTCCATCTCTCTTTGCAACTTTTACTTGGTATGGAGTAGGACATTTACAATAAGACATTGATGATCTGAACATTTTTGAAGCACACTGAAAAAGACAATAACTGAGATTGGATTGTGCACTGTCCAATTTTTTGATTGTATTTATAACCTAAAACGGGGTGAATACTATATAAAATTAAAGGGCAATATATTGAGTTACAAAAATGTGCATAATTGTAAATAAAAAGAAGATGATGATAGCTTTTACGAAGCATATTTGTAAACCATAAGAAAGGTTCACAATATGTGTTCAAGATGTTAACTCTAGAAAATGGAAAACTTTTCTGTGGAAGTTTCTACTGATTGGCTAGTTGGGTCTACGGTATAAGAAATAAATAAGAACTAAGGCATCAATACTCTTTTGGGCTACAGCTACATAATCCAAATAAGAATTCATTCAACATGGAGTTCCCAGTGGTTCCTTCCATTTGGCTGCCCTATGCCATGCAATATGTCCTGTGTATCTCCTACACAGAGCAAACAGGGAAGTATTTAAACAGTTAGTTTAAAAAGGGAACAAACTTCCTTCGCTAGCCTAACAGGCTGTGCATTAAAAATTCCAATATTATCTTTCTAACTATAAGAGGCAAGTTGTGAGAACTTACTACTTTATAGAGCCTTTACGACTTTACATTCTGCTTTTGGCACATTTTGCCATTGGTTCAATTACAGCCTTGGGTAAGTGAGATTAAAGGAAAATACTGAATAGGGAAGAGGCCGCATACTCCAATTAATCCAAGAGAGAAAGAAAACTTACACATGGTCTTCAAATTATCTACTTGGAGTCCTGTGGTCCTTAATAAGATCCAAAATGGAAACATCCTAGTTCTGTGTAATACGTAAAGCATGAAAGGGTTGCTCAGGAAATAAGAGTTTTTTTAAATAATTAAAATTGTTCTATAAAAAAGAGAATTTAATCCATTTGAGGTCATAATTAGTATTATGCAAACCTTGTTAATCAGTAACAAGGGACTCTTTTCCCTTAATGTTTCTGTTAAAAGAGGGTGTTCTTCATTTTGTTATATACAAAAACTGTGGGCTTTTTTTTTAAACCGCCTATATAAATAATTATACATTATGTCCCATTTTCTGGAAATAAAATTATAATTCTTCAGTAACAAGATGACTTTGTGTTCTTATTTTTTAATCATCCCCTTTCTTCTTCAGTCACAAAGAAATGTTATCCTCAGAAAATTTGGATTTTAAGTGTTATTACGAATTGAGGAGAATTTAGACCAGCAAACATTTCTATTTACATCAACAGTACTTGCATCAAAATCAAAATTAACATAATGGAGGAGAGGATGCATTTACCAGTTGAAGGAAGGAATTGGATTTCACCTGTAAGGTTCTGGACATTTCTATTTGTGTTAAAATGATGGAGAGTGTTTATATGCATGCCTTTTGCCTTTGTAGTCCTGTCTAATAATGTAATGAAGTATTTCAATAAAATTCAAAATAGAGTTTCTGAGAAACGTCGTTTGAAACGCAGTGATTGTTTTGAAATCACTCTTTTATGAAGACGGAAAAGGCAATGCAAGGTCTTTGTTAATTCTAAAAATATTTCTGCCATCTAAAGAGCTTTTCTTTCATGCTTCATAGAGAGAGAAATGCAACTGGCATGTTACAAAAGGGAGAAGAAAAGTATCCTCTTTGCAGCCAAAATGCAGCGATGAATTGCATTTAGTTAGTAACAATAAAGATGGCTAAATCAATGCACTTAAATGCACAATATTTCAGTGTGAAGAATTGTCACATTGGTATTCATAGGCTTTTTATAAAACAGAAAATACATTCACTGTTTCCCATGGCTCCGTGCTGCAATTACACTTCTTTTAAAAAGTAGAATTTTTTGAAATTGGATCACAGATGTTTCTTTTCAATGGATCTTGAAAACCAAAGGAATTGTTACAACTCATTCATCCATAGCCATAAAATTACAGCTCTAAGTTGTTGGCACTTTTAGGAACATACCATCATGAACTAAAATGGAGGTGGAGGTCTTATCTTTTGTTCAGACGAGCAATAAACTTGTCCAACTTCAAACCCATTAGCAAAGGAGAACATCGAGAAATTTAAGGGGTTTACTCATCTTAACTTTCTTCTTGACAATATCTCTGTAAATAATTTAATGGTGAAACAGGGGAAAGATTTTCAAAAGCACAAAGGAAAGGAAGCTAAATTATACCTGAGATAAAAAAAGAATATTCTGCAGGAAAAAAGTTGGATATCCTGTTGTCTACCTATGCGTAATGATAAAACTAGAATATCCACAACTTTAAGATCCTGTATTATATCATTTGTGCTTTTGAAGATCTACACACTGAATTGGGGTTTTAATCCTATATGAATTCCACATGTGAAATGAAACTTAACATTATCCTTCTTTTCACATTTCTTTTTAGTCTGATTATTTCACCCCCCCACCCCCCAAAATATGTATAAACCGAGGCACAAGTGGTTAAGGATGAGACTGGACATGATCTGATCTAGCAGCTGCTTCTTGCACTGGTACATTTCCTGGCACCAAAGGCTGATTGCCGCCCACTGGATGATTTTGCACATTTCCATCTAATTGTGATGCAGCTGTAACACAAAATATTTTAAAATGTTATTTGCGTAAGCAATTGTTTCATAATCAAAATCTCATTTCTCATGAAGTAATGTTCTGAAAAAGTCCAAAATATATAATACACATTATTGTTTGATATATTCTGATATAATGGTAGAAGTTTGAACATGATGCTCACTGCTGGGACAGTCATGTGACCTGGGGACGCCGAGAGGTGGAACAGCTTGCTTTCCTCCCCAACATCCAGGAGGATGTTTATGCTAAAAGGTAACTAAGCAATTGGTGATGGGGGGTGGGGAGGAACATGTGGGGTTCTGGCGGGAAGCAGGACCAAGGCCTTGAGGGATGCCAAGAGTCAAAAGCAAAGCAAAGATGCTCAAGGCGTGGGTGAGGCCCAGGGCACAACCTGCATTAGGTGTCCCAGAGCCTTCCATGGGGCTCTATATAATGTCCACATTGAGGAGGACAGGGATGGGGCGTCATGATTTCTGACTGTAATGGCCAGGTTCCATTACAGATAGTCCTCAACTTGCAACAGTTCTTTTATAGTCACCGTTTGAAGTTACAATAGCACTGAAAATAGTGACTTATGCCCATTTTCACACTTATTGCCATTGCAGCAACCTCATGGTCATGTAATTTACATTCAGATGTTTGACAACTGACAGTTGCAGGGTTCAGGAATCATTTTGCAACCTTCTGAGCAGCAAAGTCAATGGAGAACCCAGTTTCCCTTCACAACCGTGTTACTAATTTAACAACTGCAGTGGTTCACTTAACAAATGTGGCAAGGAAAGTCATAAAATGGGACAAATTCATTTAACAAATTTTTGACAACAACAATAATTTTGAACTCAATTGTGGTCATAAATTGAGGACTACCTGTATAGTCATTGGTCGAGGACTACCTGAATACTGTTGTGGTAAAGGAAAAGCAGTCTATTTTACTGCCTTGTTTTTCTATTAGGCAGGCAAGTAAAAGAAAACCAATGGAAGAAAAACAGAGCAGGAGGAAGACAGTTACTTACCTGGTTGAAATTTCAGTTCTCCATCTGGACCTGAAGGGGGATGTCCTTGCTGTAACTTCTTATGTTCCATTTGTTTAACAGCCTGTAAAACAGTTAATTGACAGGTAACAAGATGGAGAACATTTAAACCGAGGCCTCAAAATTTTCATTTTCTATAATAAACTGGCATTTAGCTTTCTGGTCTTTCTTGCCATGCTAAGCCAGATTCCTCAGTTAAAAGGAACCAGAATCTGAATTTTTTTGATGGACCAAGCAAGAACTTACAACTGAAACATACCACAAACACACAAGGCAGAGTTACAAGGGGGCACCTCTTTCCTGAACTCAGTGTTCAAAAGACCAGCCATGTTATTTTGGCAAATAAATCAAAAAGTATCAGAACAGACAAAATAATAACATACTAAAATAATTAACTCTCTGCTGTCTTTCTATAATACCCAGCCCAGCTTTATAAGGATTCAAGTGGTTGTGAAAATACTAACAGACAACTGCACATTCTTTAGTGAACTGGTTAACAGACAGAAAGCCTCTTTGTTCAGAGAGGGGGCATTAAACACGAGGGAAGTTTATGTCTTAACAAGTTAAAAGATTCTAAAAACAAAAGGAGTCCAGTTGTAGAAATTTCTATAATCTATTCAGCTTCTTTTTAAATAAATTTTGTTGAAGCTGACTCTGTGAGAATCTTGCTTTAGGTCAGAGATGAGGAACAGTGGCCCCTTTATGGCTTATGGACTTCAACTCCCAGAATCCCTGAGCCAGCTGGCCTGGCTCAAAGATTCTGGTAGTTGAAGTCCACAAGTCATGAAGTGGCCATCGCTGCCCACCTCTGCTTTAGGTAAAGTTACTGCCAAAGATCTGACATTCATTTTGCCCATCAATAGAGGTGTCCCTGTCCCTCCAGAATGGGGATGCTTGTCACTAGTGAGCCCGTCCCATGTAGGCAGTGCAGGTAATCCTCGACTTACAATAGTTCATTTAACGATTGTTCAAAGTACAACAGAGCTGAAAAAAGTGACATGATCATTTTTCACATGACTGTTGCACTGTCCCCATAATCACATGATCAAATTTTGATTGCTAGGCAACTGGTTCATATTTATGAAGTTTGCAGTGTCCCAGAGTCACCTTTTGATAAGCAAAGTCAATGGGGAAGCCAGATTCCTTTAACAAGCGTGTGACTAACTTAATAACTGCAGTGATTCACTTAGCCACTGTGGCAAGAAAGGTCATAAAATGGGACAAAACTCATTTAACAGACTTCTCGCTTAAGAACAGAAAATTTCGGGCTCAATTGTGGTCATAACTCAAGGACTACCTGTATATGCAGTATGCATGACTTCATAGTTGTGATGCTTTATGTCTTTAATAAAAGCAAAATGAATTAGCTTCCAAACATGCAAAGGAAAGCTTGCAACTGTTCTAGTTGTACCATTTCAAGTTCTTGTTTCTGAGTCTGAAGGAAGTCCTGTTGCCTCTGTAGTTCTTCTCTCTTTTTCTGAAGTTCCAATGCCTGCTTTTGCAATTCGTCTTCTTGCTGGAAAATGTGACTTTCAAATTCCTTCAGTTCTTCTTCAGTGAAGACCTGCTGCTGGTCCAGAGTCTCAAAAACAACAACAACAACCAATTTTAACTCCTTAAAAGAAATCTTAATGGGGGAGAAATCAGAGTCATCTACATCTGTATTGGTGTCCAAGATTTAAGATGTTTGTTGATCACCTACTTTTGGATAAGGGGAAATTATACTTTTAAAACACTCTAAAATTCCTCCCAAGTGAAAGGCAAGGACACAATTTCTCAACATTGCCCTTACTGTTCCATCAGCTTCCCATTTCCCTATTCCATGTACACACCTGGAGTTAATTTGCCTTTGGAGTAAATTTAAAAACCAAATTGCAATCAACCTCCTCATTAAAGGGAGAAGAACTGAAGTCTACCACACCACAGAGCAAACCCCAACAGAGACCACCTGCCAATAGAAGACCTTGTGTCTAAGCATCTTCTGAGCTGCTTCTGAAACAAATTGCTCCTCCTTACAGCAATAACGAAGAGGAACTATGTCCACCATTCTTGGATTTTCTGACTTTCTGACTTTTTCCATGGACAAAGTTGAGTCCAGAAAATATATGGACTGTATTTGTTTTAAATGGATGGTTATTCACAGACTTAGCTTTCATATCCCCATGATTTCCCTTGGGTACTATCCATGAAGTACGGTGGAAGCTCTTAAGGTTCCTTTTTAACTATGGACTATTACTCTAAGGAGAGAAATTTCCAGAAACAGTAGTATTACAACTGTATAATATTTTTCATCATAGCCAAATTTGGGATAAAATGTATACATGTAGAAAAAGACAGGTAAAACAATTATTCTCTTTTTCTTCCAACTTTAGTTATTCCTTTGCTCAAATTCTATTGCCATAATGTGCATTCTTACTCAGTTTCAAACAATGACTGTTCAAATTTTATTTTCATAATGTCATTAATGATAAATACAGAAAAATAGAAAGAAGAAAAAATAGATGATTAAAAGTTCAAAACAGATGGGCCATTTGCTGATGACCACGATCAATCTTAGTTCAAATGTGTCATTAGTACCTCCCAGCTTTCTGGCTCCAAAAACTCTTTTTTCTGTGTAGCTCTCATGAATTCTTCCATGGTGACTAACCGGTCTTTGTTGACATCAATCTTTTAAAAGAGAAGCAAATACACAGAGAGAGAGAGAGAGAGAGAGAGATTGAGATTGAGATTTTAGGCTAATTTGTTTGCAGTTCTTAAAACAAATGGAAATGAGGTTGCAGAAAAGTCGTGACAGAAATTCCTGGCTCCATGTATCCTCCCCTACTTAAGGAAATCCATATTTTGGTACACAATAAAATAAATTAGGATTAGTTATACTGCATAAAACATAATGGTAATAGGGATGGGAATAATTGATAAGTGCCTAAGCAGTAAAATACAAATTAATCTCATCTCATGGGGTTCTGCAAATATTTCTATCCTGATGAGATACGTGGAATTCATCAGTAACATTTAAAACTCCATGTCACTCAAGTATCAATAGCATGTGAGAATTTAATATTTTCTTATTATGTGGCCAAAAAACCCCTCCCCCCTCACATAACCAGATTAGAAATATCAAATCTGCATGATCATGGTGAACCTGACAGAAGAATCATTCATTGAGAAGCTGGTTTTTGCAATGACAATAGGCTGATCATTCAACAGTTTGAAGGTAGAAGTTTTAATAATTATATAAATATAATTGCTGTAAAAAGTTGTAAAGTTGTAAACACTAGCTGGAATAGCATTCTTATTAATTAAAAATAAAGATGGATTCACAGAAACATTCCCACCCCAAGCAATCTGTTCATGAACAATTACTCATTGCACTATTTAGATATAATTCAACAGCAAACTGTAATAAAGCTATGCATATAAGGCTAACTAGATCAAACCAGTCAGTCCTAGAGGAGATCAACCCTGACTGCTCTTTAGAAGGCCAAATCCTGAAGATGAAACTCAAATACTTTGGCCACCTAATGAGAAGGAAGGGCTCATTGGAGAAAAGCCTAAGGCTGGGAAAGATTGAGGGCAAAAGAAGAACGGGACAACAGAGAATGAGGGAGCTGGATGGAGTGACCGAAGCAGTAGGCGGGAGCTTAAATGGACTCCAGAGGATGGTAGAGGGCAGAAGGCCTAGAGGAACATTGTCCATGGGGTAGCGATGGGTCAGACACAACTTCGCAACTAACAACAACAAAGACATGTAATAATAAACTTACACTATATTGGGGATGGGTCAGGAAAGCTCTGAAATAAGCACTTTCAGAAACATGTTTTAGTTTGGAAAATATGCCCACTATTTAAATACATACTTACAAACCTGTTTTTAACATTTAATTGTAAAATGTGTGCCCTGAAGCCTTACCTCATTCATGACATGCTCTCTCATTCGTAGCCTCTCTTCTTCCATTTCAACCATATCATCCTCTTCATTTTGGGGGTCATAGACTTTCTCTAACTAAGATTAAAAGAAATATGCTTTGAACAGGCTATTCCAAATTTTATTACTTGGTTATGAAAATATGTTGCTTTAATGCTATTTATTTATTAAACAGACAGCTCACTGCAAACAGACAACTGTCAACAACTTAACAAAGTATATGAAATAGCAAAAGTTAAAATATCCACAGTATGATAGACATCATAAATAGCAAATGCAACAAAATACAAAGATCAACAAAAATAGATATTTGAGATAAATATTTTCTTCCTATGTATTTAATAGGAACATAATAAAATTTGGGATTATCTTCCCTTGGGAGATATTCAGAGATACTGTGTTTTCCCGAAATTACGACATGTCCTGATAATAAGGCCATGCTACATTTTTCTGGTGGGCAAAATATAAGCCCTCCCCTGCAAATAAGCCCCCTGGACAACCCCCCACCTCTGACCAGGCAGAGTGCCGCTCACCAACCTAGCGGTATCCCAAAGGTGCTAAGCTGCGGGAACCTGGGGGGGGGAGGCAAAGGTGATCGTGTTGCTTAGTGCCTTCGGGATACTGTGCCCAGCTGAAAAGGGGGGTTGTCAGGTGGCTGCTCTCTTGTGAGCAGGCTCCCAAAGAGCCGGGCACAGCCTCATGGGCGAATGTCTGTGTTGTGCTGTCGCAGCAGTACAGCACAGCAGCCATGAAGCAACCACACTCATGCACAGCCACCCAGCGGCCATTGCCGGAAGACTCAGTTTGGAAGCCGCAAAAAAAGCCATGTGGCGGCGGTGGCAGAGGTTCCCTGGCTCTGTGGAGAGAGCTGGGCCATGCATTGTGAGGCTGGCAGGCGCGTGAGCGAGAGCAGAACAGCTGCTCACGCAAACCCCCCTCCAGCCATGCAGAGTGCCATTTATTGCCATTTTGAAGGTGCCAAACCGCGGGAGCCAGGCGGCGCCGAACAGGTGCTCACGCCGCTTGGCGATATCCCTAGGTCAGTGAATGGCGCTGTGCCTGGCTGGAAAGGGGGTTTGCCGGGTGACTGTTAATGGGAATTTATTTATAGGGTTTTAGTATTATATAATTGATAGAGGAGACTGAAACTTCAATGTTCAAGGTGATTGAATCATTAAGAAATTGAGGAATTAACCTTCTATCCATACAAAAACATCTCACGTGTCTTTGAATACATATGCCTAGTTATGGGACATTTACATATAATATTGCTAGTCTCAGCTTAATGAGTGCCAGATATTTGAATGTACTTCACGTTAGCCGCCCAGCATTGTTTAAGAAAATTGTTCATAGTTTATAAAAGATGAAGTCCAAAATGAGGGGAGAGTCTGTTTAGATTAGGATATATCACTCTAATGATATTCAGTACTACTGAAATGAATTCATAAGCTGTTTCTTATTCAATTAGCATCTGAAACAGTAGATACCGATAACGACTTACATTAAATATTTTCCTGACATTCACTATATTTGCTAATGTAAACCGTCCTTCAATTGCTACGACTGCCCTAAAGAATACCTTTAGAAATAGTAATATTATTCTGTTTTGTACAAGTTCATTTGAGTTTGAGTAAGATATAGTTAATTAAACTGCGAAAACTCAATGTCCATTCTAACATTCCCATTCAATGGTCACTATTTGCTCATGCACTGAGCCAAATCAAACCTCATGATTCTGAAATAATCCAGTTACACATATTTACCTCCTTAGTAAATAAAGCTTCTAATTCCTGTTCATCCAGAAACCCATCAGCATTGACATCTGTTAAAAAAGTCATATAAATATATAATTAGAGATACTAGCACACCCATACATAATTCTAGACCACAATCATTCCCACTTTAATATTTGGATATGTTGCTGCAAATCATATGGTAAACTACCTGATTAGAAAAAGTGAATGCAAAGCCATGTACAATAATGTGCGCACACACACAGACAGACACACAAAGTACATTGTACTTTGTATACACAAAGTATATTGTTGTATTATATATATTGTTGTATAATATTAGTGACCCCCGAGGGAGGGCCTTCTCTGTGGCTGCTCCAGCCCTCTGGAACGATCTCCCTGTGGAGATTCGGACCCTCACCACCCTTCTGGCTTTCCGCAAAGCCGTTAAGACTTGGCTGTTCCGACAGGCCTGGGGCTGATGAGTTCCCAGCCCCACTCGAATTGGTGCGCCTGTTGCGGAGTTTTAATATGTTTTTTGTAATTGTTTGTCTTGTTTTGCTTTTGTTGTGTTACCCACTTTCCCTATGAGTTTGTTAGCCGCCCTGAGTCCCTTCTGGGAATAGGGCGGCATACAAGTTTAATAAACCATAACCATAACCATAATATATGAAAAAAAACCACACTTCATGCATCTGTTGAGGTTTTCTGGAAAATCACATACCAAGATACATTTGTTAATCTGGAAAGGGCAACAGGATTGTCAATATTCTTGATAATTCTGTTTCTTAATGTTTTTTAACTATATATCTTACCATGCAACTTGAAAAAAGTCTTTGGATCAAAAGCATTGGGGTCTAAGCCATCTGCTTCCTCCCATACCTCTTTCAATTGGTCTTTACTTCCCTGAAAGGTGATAATAAACACAAGTTGTGCAAATGATTTCACAGAAGCTTTTAACATAGAATTAAAAATCATACTAGGTTACGCAAAGGACTTCAAAAATCTAGTTAATTTTCCCCTAAAGCAGCCTTTGGGTTTTTTCTCTGATATACCTTGCAAGGAAAAGATTGTGATACTATAATTTCTCTGCCACTTTAGTATAAACTCGTGGAAAACTATACAGATATAAAATGTATTTTATATTCACTCTAAAAACAATTTCAATATCTGCAATGCCCATGTAGTATGACTGATATCACTGTGACAAAACAACGGGTAGAATCTAGTCACACTCCAGTTTCTATAAAAAAAGTGGAAAATATAAAGATGTTTTTTGAAAAAACCCAGAATCTTTCCATTTTTAAAGGGTATCCTATTTAGTTAACAAATCATTGTATAGGAGGCATAGGAAATGGCATTTATACTTGGTTATAGTTTAAAAGCTTAATGAGATTAGTGACCAAAAATCAAGCTCAAAAACTATAATATTTTAGTGTGGTAAAGCCTGTCATGATATTGAAATAAATGAATGAATAAATGATTTAGTATCCATTTAACTGACCCTTGTGATCTTGACTTTTTCAGTCAAGGGATCTCTGCATACAATTCTGATGAGTTCCATTATCCTAGTGTATGACCATACTACAGATTTTATTTGATGTGTTCCCATTCATTACCTTTTTAAATTTTATTTTTGTTTTAAATATATAACTATATAATATATAAATATATAACATATATATTTTATATAATATTTTAATTGTTATTCTATACCAGAGTTCTCCAGAGTTCCCAGGTGGGTGGCTTGGAGTGGGGGTCGGGAGACAAGCACATGTGTGTGGGTGTGCGAATGCCTATGATGTTCGCGGCCATGCACAAGTGGGTCCGAGAGCATCTGTGATGAGGCTCGCTCGAGTGGGACTGCAAATGTCCACGACAAGGTTTGTGTGAGTGGGGCCAAGAGTATCCACAATAATACTCATGCGAGTGGGGCTGCGCGCATGCACAGAGGCACGTGCACCAGCCGGCCACTCAAATAGCAGGGTGGTGATTAGCCTGCAGCCTACAGGTTGGGGACCCCTGTTCTACATACTCAGACTTTGTGTCAGATGAGCGGCCATATAAGTTTGATAAACAAAATAAATAAAAATATACAATCCAATATATTTTATACAGTGTGGATAAAAACCGCGGACTTACAGGATGATTCACTTTGGGGTGATCACCATGCTTTTTTTTCATTTCCTCATATTTAGCTTCTTCTTGGTGCCTCTTTTCTTCATCCAGTGTTTTTAGATATTCTCTCCTTTCATGTTCTTTCATCATCTCATACTTCTTAAACTCCTCATGATGGGTTTTGTCATAGTTTTCTAAGTCATGTGTAGCCTGCAAATAAAAAGAGTTAAAAATTGAAACAAAATCTGTTTCCCCCCCCCCTCTAGAGTGAGGATAAACTTTGAGCTAACCAGCATTAAGAAACTCTTGTTGACCAGGCCCCCTTCTCATTTCCCTCAGGACATTTTTCTCAGGATATATCCAAGTTCATAAGGAATTCCTGAACAATAAATTCTACAACCATCTCCTTTGGATTAGCAGAAAATGAAAATATGAAGAAACTCAGAATTACTGTTGTATACTAAACATCTTCACTGCATCTAGACTTAGACTAAATGTGTAGTATAAGAAATTTTTAGCCATGCTATCTAAAATTACAGTTAATCTTCATTTAGTGACTGCCTAGTTTAACAACCATTCACAAACACAACACAACTGTGATGAAAAAGTAACTTTATGACCCACCCTCACATTTATGATCTTCACAGATCTCTAAAGCAAAGAAAGCTGAAGTAAGATATTAGGCAAAATTGCAGTTTCACTAAGTGATTGATGATGTTATGTAGTTGGGTAATGACATTTCTGCAAGCAAATAACTAAACTCAGAGAACACCAAGGACTCCAGAATTCAACCCTAATTCTAATTATTTTACTCATCTAATTCTTTTAATTATATTCTTTAATGAGAATTTTCTTTAATATTCTTCAGCATCTTATATGATTCGTTTAATACTTTGTCTCCCACAGAGAAAACTCAGCATTATTTCCTTAAATCCTTGCTTCACTTATGAAGAAGTACGTATGGTACGTATGGTATTACAGGAATTCTCTACCAACGATTATCACATAGTAAATGTTACTGACACTAGAGGGTGCTAAAAGCTCATTTTTTATGCTTCTGCCTCCATCTCTACAAAATAGGAATAACAAAATTGACTTATTTTTAAGTGTGATTGTTAAATATTGCTGTCACAATTAAACTGACTGGCCCTGGACATTTTATTTTATTTATTTTATTTTATTTTGTTTTATTTATTTTATTTATTTTTTTTATTTATTATTTATTATTTATTTTATTTATTTTATTTATTTTATTTCTTTTATTTATTTTATTTATTTATTTATTTTATTTATTTTATTTATTTATTTATTTTATTTCTTTTATTTATTATTTTATTTCTTTTATTTATTATTTTATTTATTTAGTTTATCTATTACATTTATTGCATTTGTTTTCTGCCCATCTTACTTCAAAGCAACTCTGGGTGGCTTGCAACATTAAAAGCAATAAAATCATAAAAGATAAATATTTTTAAAAACAAAAATAGAATAGACAAAAAAAATTAACAGTAGAAAGGTGCCATTTGGATTTGCCATGCTTTGAAAGCAGCCAACAAATACCCCCAGAGATTACCACAAATTTGTTAATTGTTCTGGATCAGAAAGGGAAAATTATTAGATATAAGAATAGACACATTAAATATTTAATTAATTGGTTGTAGATCTTCGCCCAGTTTTTGAAATACATCTCTCAGCACATCACTCGAGGTTTAGACTTTGACTCAAAGGAGGCTGTGCTTTTAGAATTTGGATCATTAAAAAAAAAATGATCCAGTTTGGGTAGTGTTGAAGTTGCTAATCTCAAAACCAGGAGACTGTGAGTTCTAGTCCTGACTTAGGCATGGGAAACCAGGTTGGTGACTTTGGGCAAATCACTCTCTCTCAATCTATTCCACTTTACGGGATTATTGTTGCAAGGAAAATAGGCGGAGGAAGGAATATTAAATATGTTCACCGCTTTGAGTTGCATACAAAGTCGTAAAGGGGGGGGGAGAGATCTATTAATAAGTCATAAATATATGTGCGATCTGTGACTTGCAACCATTTTTTTTGAAGGCCTACAATATAGGTGCCCTGATCATGAATTAGTAAGTTCCAAAGGTGTTTTTCCAAAGGGCAACTGGACTGTGTTTTTCCTTGAAGATGTTTCGCTTCTCATCCAAGAAGCTTGTTCAGTTCTGACTGAATGGTGGAAGATGGAATAATTTATATTCCTTGCAGCAATCCTTCCATCCTCCCCCATTCAGTCAGAACTGAAGAAGCTTCTTGGATGAGAAGCAAAACGTTTTCAATGAAAAACGAAGTCCAGCTGCCTTTTGAAAAAGCACCTGGGGGACAACTGTGCCCTTGATGACTGAGAATCTCCCTAGGCACAGACCTGTAAGGTGTGGACAAAAAGCGATGTTTTCTTGCCACTTAGCTGGGAAGAGGCGAGCCTTACCTTCCTCCTTCCCTCCTGCAGCAGGGACTAGCACAGTTTCCTTTGTAGAAGTCCGCCCTGTCTTTTTTTAAATTTTCTGTTCAACCACTCCTGATTCTCACAGACTGCCTAGAGAAGTTTTCTTGGGAAGGTTTTTCAGAAATGGTTTGTCATTGCCTCCTTCCTGGGGCTGAGAGGTGACTGGGCCAAGATGCCCATGGCAGGAATAGAACTTACAGTGTCCTGATTTCTAGTTTGGTGCCTTAGCCATTACTCCAAACTAGCTCATTCATTCATTTATTTCAATTATACTTTTTATATCTGCAATTCTGTTCCCAGCTTTTTAATTTTTTTTAAAGTTAAGTTTTAATTAATTAGTTTTTAGTTTTAATTAGTAAGTTAATTAATAATTGCAATTGTTCATTTATCTGTGGAGCAGATGTTAAACAAATATATACTTGATTAAATTTTAAAGCTATTCAGGATCTGCTGCATTGAAGAAGCTTTTCCTGCCATCACTGAATGGTTTTTATGTTGGCAAATGAGATTTCTAGCATTGCAAAATAAACTATGCTATTATTCGGAAAACTGAGTACATTTAAATTGGTTTCAATACCAATTAAACAGTCTGTTAATCCAGTAAAACAATATTGGTTGACTAATACAAAGTTAGTTCCAAGTATAACAAAATGTGAGAAGGAATTAAACGGGCTCAGTTTAAAGGTTTAAAGACTTAGTAAAAATATAAAGCTGCTTATATTGGCTTGAGAACATTCATTCCATGATGCACTCACTACAAGGAACACAAGCAGATGGGTAAAGGGCAGTTGTACAAATCTTGTGTAACACAACATTATATGAGGGATCCAAATGGAGTTCCAAGTTAAGATTTCTGAGATAATTATGAAAGATATTTTTAAAAAAATTAAGAGACAAAATTTCAGACCAGTATAGAAAAATATTTTTTTAAAGAGAGAGAGAGAGAGCAAACAAGCATCTGAGAAAATATTTGCTGGACACTTACAGTTTTGATTAGCATGTCTAAATCTTTAACTTCAAAAGTGTGAGGGTTGTGATGGTTCAGATGCTCAAACTGTTTGAGAAGAGCTTGATGGTCTATGCCAGAATCTAAAGGAAACCCACACAAAAACAGAACCATGATGACTACATTGATAGATATAATACAACAAACACTGGACAGAATTCAAGAGTATATCTTAAAAGGCAATTCATATTTTACGAAGATATTCATAACCTACAGTGCTCACGAGGTTAAAACAGAGGTTTTAAATTAGATGCAAATTGACCAGGCAATATAAAAAGTAGGCCTCAACAAATTGTTGGTGGTGGTGATGTTGTTGCTACTAGGACACAGACTCCAGATATAAAAACTGACTAGCCCAGATCTTGAATTCTTTTCAGTCAGGATGCTAGGAATGGTGGGGTGTGCTGCTGGGGGTTCGCAGAGGTTCGGAAGAATCTTTAGCTAAGATTCTGTGCAGTTCGGAGAACCCCCAAATGCCACTCCTAGTTGGCCCTGCCCACAGCAGCCCTCCCCTCCCAGGAGTCCCCATGTGCCCCATTTTGGATACAGGTAAGTGCAGGGCAGACGCAGAGGCTCAGGGAGGGTGAAAAACAGGTGTACTGTAAGTTTGGGAAGGGTGGAAATGGGGGCCTCTGAAGCCTGGGGAGGCAGTTTTCACCCTCACGGAGGCTTGAGTAAAGCCTCCGGAGCCCGGGAAGGGCAACCCCCCTCCCTGTGGTGCAGCAGGCTGATTAGGTCACACCCACCATGGCCATGCCCAACCAGCAACTGGGCAGAGAACCCCTTGCTAAAAATGTTGAAGCCCAACTCTGGATGGCTTCCTTCATGGCATGTGAGGATAACAGGCCTGCTCAGGACAGGCCAAATTGCTTGGGATGATTCTTTCCTTTAATCTGAAGACAATTCCTCAGGTGGCTTAATGCCTGCTTATGTGGAGATTACAAAAATCTCCTTGACCTTAACCAGAGGGACAAGGTGTAGAGAGAATGAGAATATATGCCGGTCAGGAAAAGCTATCGATAAGAGACAGAAAAACCTGTATAACTGGACTGCCATTGGGCTGTTAAGATTATGAATGAATGTAGATTGCAAAGGACAGTGCTTGGGTGTTTAAATAAAAAGAAGGAATGTCCCAAGTGCTCTTAAAGTATGACAACATTTTTAGAGAAGAATGTCTCTACTTTTGCTACTTGTTGATATGCTATGCAATCCAAGCAAGATGTAGGTTTGCAGCAATGGTGGGTTCCGGATCCCGATGCAACCGTACCGGGTGCAACGGGCCCCATTGTCCTCCACATGAATATGCGCAGCATGTGCATGCATCTTACCATCCAGCGACGCCTCCGCGAGCCTCCGCGATGCTCCAGATGCTCGGCGGAGTATCACGCAGGCGCTGTACGTGCCATGCTCGGAAGCGCCGAAGAGTTTAAAGACAGGTAAGACGCAAGGGTGAGCCCTCCGGAGCACCATACCGGAACGGTACCCAGTGCTCCAAGCAGGCTCTGGTATGCCTGTACCGGGGTGTACTGCCTGCAACCCACCACTGGTTTGCAGCTACAAATTAAATTACTAAATTATCACGTTATTTTCCCACATATATTTTTTTTTACATACACCAAACAATTTTTACTAAGGAAATAAAGGCACATTAACCATTTCCAAATGGGATATTATAATCCTAGCCCTCTCCAAAGAATTATGCTTTTTATGGGCCTCTCTATAAGATGAAGAAAATAGATTTTAAATTTAAAGTAATAATATTTTATTGGTAATATTATTTATTATACCCTATTTGTATATAGTCAACGAGTTTTAAAAACTGATATAAAATTTTCAGAATTCCATTAAGGCAACGTTGGTTGGGGATGGAGTGCTTTCTTCCTATAGCCCACTTCATCTTCATAATATTTGAGAAGTGACCTGCAGTGTAGTGTTATGTTTTGGAATGGAATTTATCTAGTCAAAATAAGAGAAGGAAAAAGAAATGTAAAAGGGATAATTGTGTAAACGGGCCCTAATTCTCCAACTTGGCTTCTGGTGTTGACATGCATGTATTGTTTTTATGATGTCAATATGGAGAGGGTTTGCTATTCCCTTTGTCTGGATTGTTGCTTTTGGGGATTTTCTAGTTTGGTCTACACACCAAGAACTCCCTGGTAGATCATTTAAATGCTATTCTGGGTTTGATTCTGTTTAACTTTTTGAAATCAGCCAAGGTCACTTAATTTCTACCATCTGCTGTAGAGAAGATTAAAACTGTTTCACAATTAAAGTTGTCATTACACATGATGAATTTTCATGATTTGAACATATGGATTATTATCTGAAATACTGCATTCCTCCTATGCAAAGATTTGCTTGAATGGTTTATTTGAAAACTAACACAAAGCTACACGACAATGTCACAATGGAAACCCCTTCTTTAAACTGATTCAATTTCAAGCAATTTATTTTGCAGATGTTGTTTTCTTCAGAACGAGCTTGTCATTCTCACCCCTGATTTTTGAGTAGAACAAGAATAAGTAATGAAGTAAAAAAAAACACCACAGGAACACAGTTTTATCTGATTCAAACACAGCTGTAAATGAAGGAGAAAATTGAAACATTATTGCCAATTCATCCATCCCCCCCCCCCTCTGCTTACCTTGATATGCATCAATCTTGGCTTTGATTAACATCCTTAATCTTGCAACTTCCTGCCTTTTCAGTTCATCCAGTTTTGTTCTCACCTTGTGGCCAACTAAGTCTAGCTCCTTGCTTAACTTTCCACTCTGTCAATAATAACAAAGCATTGACATAAAAAGTCATTATTTTTCTAGAGGGTAATTTTATTGGTTATTATCCATAACTGGATGCACTAAGTAAAATAACATTTCATTCTCCTAAGAGAATGGAGTTTTCAAACACCAAGCAAAACTGTAAAAGCAATGCTCAATTATGAGCATTGATAAGTTATCTTTTTCACTTAATAATTCAGTGGAAATCAAACTGATTGAGAAGGTACCTAAATAGCATATCCCAAAGACTGGTGCACAATGATGTAACAGAGTTTATGCACAGTATTTATTTAGTTAGTTAGTTATCAATCAATCAATCAATCAATCAATCAATCAGGCTTATATAGCTGTCCATTTCACCAAAGCTAACTTTGGGAGGCATACATTAAAAATAATAATTTTCAGCTCCTGGATGGATTCTTGAGGCACTACTCCCAAAGGCAGAACCTTCAGCAATAGCAACAATTTTCTCTGAAACGTTTTAATAGAACGTGGCACTAGCAGTATTTTTAAGCAAATATATTTAGACTGCAATTATGTACAATATGCAGCATCCTCTAGGTACATCACAATCACTCGGGATTAAACTGTCCTTTCTATGTTGAACTGAAAACTTTGGAACGGATGACACCAAGGACACATGCTGCAATTTGGCTGTAACAAGTCATAACTTAATATTAAGATGATTTGGTTTATTAAAATGCATCCTGGAAAAAGTTGAACAATAATGTTTTCGTTTAACATTAATTTCACAGGTAGTTCGCCAACACTAGGCCTCAATTGTTGTTTTCATGCTGGGAGTCAGAAAGGAAAATCGTTCCTCACTTGAAGTGAGCTACTGCTTATTAGTCATTGAACATCAAAACTACCTTCGACTGGCCTGCTGTTTCCACCTCTGGTTGAAATCCATCAGACAACAGGCAAAGTTGCATAGGAAAGTATGGTTTAGTGCAGTGGTTCCCAAACTTGGCAACTTTAAGACTTGTGGACTTCAACTCCCAGAATTCTCCAGCCAGCTGGGAGTTGAAGTCCACAAGTCTTAAAGTTGCCAAGTTTGGGAACCACTGGTTTAGTGGATATTTTAAACTGGATAAGATATTTGTTCCGGGTGGTAGAAAAAAATTGCATAGAGGGATAATAAAAGAACTCAAGAAGATCATAGCATAGGAGTGCTATAAAGTATTTTTAAAACTCTTCAAAATACTCCAGCTAGTATTGGAGTAGGTACTTTGCACTACAGGTGCACTGAATCTAGACACCTCCAGATGTTGTTGAGCTTTCCCATCTCCCCTTCCCCCCATCCTGCCATTGCCCTCCCCCTGTGTAATAGGATTTTAGTGGTTGGCATTCATTTATTTATGTTTTATACATATACACATATACATACATGTGCATGTACATATACATATGTACATGCATACATATATGATTGTAAGCTGCCTAGTGTTACCCCTCTGGTAAGATGGGTGGCCAATAAATTTTATAAATAAATAAATCTTTCAGCCCATCTCCCCAATCGTCATGCTGACCAAGTATTGGGAGTTGTGTTCAGCAATGGCCGAAGGCTACGTGATATTTAAGCTATGGATTGGGGAATAACCTGAACTTATACATAATACTAAGTCATGAATCATAGTTTACAGATCAGAATTGCTAGATTCACATAATATATTTAATCAAATCCAGGTACTGTATTTTGGCTTTGCCATGTGAGAACCCAATTGCTATTTGTATTGGTGTAAGTTAGGCAATGTCGATAGACATTGTTCGGAATTGCAAAATTTAAGAACATTTCAAGGTAACTATTCCACGAGAAAAAGATGCATTGATCTTACACATTAATACAGGATCCAAAATAATTCATTTTAATTTTCTACTAGGAAACGGAGAATTCTATGTTTTGGTTTTTAGGCTTGTTTTTCCAAAAGAAGCTACATATTTAGTATTGTTTCAGAGACATGCTTATAGCAAGTGATTACATTCTCTCTCAGTGAACACAGGGAAAGTCAAACCACAGATCTCATTATTTTCATTTTATTAAAATTTGCTAGTTATTATACTTACTTTTATTTCCTCTATGTTTGCCGTTTGGAGTTTTTCTCTAAAATGTGTGTCTGTCTCCAAAACTTCTATCACTTGCCTGAGATAGGCATCATAATACAATCCAGTATCCTTTAAGATATACATATAATTACCATTAGTAATTACAATTAAAAGTAGAGACAGGGATAAGAAATGTTGCTTTATCTTTAAAAATATTTCATCTACAGTAGGTGTTTCTTAGCCTTCCAACAACCAATTATCATCTTTTGTTGTTCATTGCTGAAGGCGTAGAAAATTAACACAGCAAGAATTAATTTTAAACACAGACACACATCCTACAAGTTCAGTTCAGGGGTAGGCTCCGGGGGGGTTCGCACAGGTTTGGGCAATCCTCTAGCTAGGATTCTGCCCAGACCGACAAATCCCCAAATGCCATGCCTGGCTGGCCACACCCACCCTGCCCCTCCCCTCCCAAGAGTCTTTAAGCAGCCCGTTCATCATGTCAGGTAAGTGCAGGGTGCACACGGATGCTCAGGGAGGCAGGGAAACGGGCCTACTGGACATTCTGGAAGTGTGGAAACACACATGTTTCCGGCCTCCAGAGCCTGGGGGAAGAGCTTTTCGTCATCCTGGAGGTTTGAGGAAAGCCTCCGGATCCTGTGGAGGGTGAAAATGCCCCCCCCCCCCAGTACAGGTGGCTGACTAGGCTATGGCCACCATGGCCACACCCACCTAACAACGGGGTAGTGAACCCGTTGCTAGAACTTTTGAAGCCCACCGCTGGTTCAGTTCAATATGAAATGCCAAGTTTTGGATTTCACTGGAACCTACAAAGAAGAAAATATTTTTCTCTCTGAAAATATAAGTCAGACTTCCCCAAGCTCATGCTAATCTTTCTAGGTTTGAGGAACTGATCTTGCAGTTCCAACACTTTTAAAGATTGCCAGATTGCTTTGAATGTTTTTAGCCTGCTTTCCTTCAGAAGCAAGTCACGTTTGGCAAGTCTTATTCAATGCATTAACCCTTTCTTAAAATGTTTCTGCCAACAGAAAGCAAAGGCCTGCTTGTCTAACTTTGGCCTAACAAAGACCAATTTTGTTTAGAAAAATAATTACAACCTCTTCCACTTTGCAAAGAGGTCCATAAATTTAAACCAAACTTTGTATTTTTCCCCTTAAACTAAGCCAATCTCCATGTAAAAATTTCAGGACCAGAAGTGAGAGGAGAGGAATTTGACCAAAATCAAGGATCCTGTGGTTTTGATCAAAAAAAGATTAGAACCCGTCAAGCTCCACCATAAACTACAGATAGCCCTCGTTTTACATTCCTAATTGGAATCAGGGTTTCTGTCATTAAGTGAAGTGATCATTAGGTGAAACCTCATGTGACTGCGCTGCTTTGCAGTAGTAGATATGGTAGTCTCGGTTGTGATCATTAGGTGAGAACTGTACGGTCATTAGATAAGGATTTCACACTTCCCCTGCCCTGCATGAACTGCCACCTTCATCCCTCTGCCTCCTCCCCAGCCAACCCTGGAGAGAGAGCAGCCTTCAGTATTTGAAGGTCTGTCCCCCTGCCCTGCTTGCCTCCACTTCAATTCTGCCCCACCCCCCCTGCTTAATTTCCCCATCGCTGACCTTTGAAAAGTATTCTTTTTATCCCATAGGATGGGAATAGCTCAAATTCTAGCACTCACAAATGTTTGTCACTTAACATTCAATGACCATTCAAAGTTATGACCAAACTGAACAAGTGGTATTTTAAATCAATCCCCAACGTTATAGCCATTGCAGTCACATGAATAAAATTAGGGCAATCGGCAACGCACTTGCATTTATGACTGTGTGTGCGTTTCAACCTGCGTTATCTCCTTCCCCATCTCTGTCCTTTCGGCTCTCCTGCACTCCGCCAATGATGCCTACCACTACTACCCCCCCCCCTCACTGCGCCCAGCTGATCTTTACCATCTTCTTTCCCTTGCTGCTGGCCCTGCATCCAGGCACCGGATAAGGGTGCAGCCTCAAGATATGCACCCTGTGAACATGGCAAGGTGGCATTGCCAGGTCTGGTTGTAAAGAGGGAGTCATGAGGGGTTTGCAAAGCCTCAAAGGTGTTGTACGGTGCCTATAGCTGCTGCCCACACCACCACCCTGTTCCTTCCAGTCAGGCCCAGCAAGCTGCCTTTAGCAGACAAAAGCTCTGCCATCCTCCTATGCTTCCTGTATAGATCTCGGAGTTGTGCCCTTGCCCAGCACCTGGATCCCAGGGCAGTAGGGGAAGAAGATGGCAAAAGGCAGTTGGGGGTATGGGGCAGGTAGCGGCAGTAGCGTGCAGGATGGAAAAAGGGCAGAAACAGGGGGAGATAAGGGGGAGGGGATTGAAGCACACACTGTGGTTATACGTAATTGAAAGCAAGGTGCCCAAAAGTTAAGCAAATAACTGCAGAGGCACCACACTGGCCATAATTTTGAAGACTGGTTGAAATTACCACTAATTCAGCAATGTCATAACTTCAAACAGTTGCTGAATGAATGGCTGTTAAGGGAGGACTACTGCACATGCTAAAATCTGAACTAATTCCACCCTGAATGTTATTTATTTGTACCCACTTTAATTATTTTTTGCAAATAAGGCAGTTAGAATGCATCCAATACACCTTCTTTCTCATACTCCCCACAACAACACAACTCTGCGAGATGGGTCAGGCTGAGAGGGAGTAACTGGCCCAAAGTCATCCAGCTGGCCTTTCATGGCTAAGGTGGGAATTGAACTCATAGTCTCCTTCTTTCTAGCTTGGTGTGTCTTAATCCACTGGACCAACCTGGCAATAATCAAGTACACTTGTTGAGAAATAATCTTATAGCCTAGGACAATGTTTTAAACCTCACTGTCAGGCCTGCAGCTATATCCCTTTTAGGATCTTTGGCCTGCCACACTCTCTCTTATTTCATTATGCTGTTTCATTAGTGTAATAGTTGGGAGGGGGAAATAGAAAGGAGTAGAATTGTGGAATGTGTTGTTGTCATTCTTTTCTAGAAGCCCAAGGTCATCTTTTGTCTCCGCACCTCTGCACCTGACCAGAAGCAGCTGGGTGGAGTTGCCAGAGTGAAAGAAGAAGATTGGACCATGTGATGGATTTGTGGGTGTGGGGACAAGATCATGAACTTTCAACTGGGTGGGAATCTGATGTAACTTCCAGAATTGGGATTCCACATGTGCTAAGATGTCTGATTTATTAAATTGGAACTTTAAGGATTGTTTTGCCTTGGACTCTGATTTAATTCTACATGATACTTGGAGCGCTGACGCTCACTTTGCTTTTATTTAACTTTTTTTTGTCTTGTCTTTCTTTGGCTCTAATATTTTCAGAACCCAATAGGGAAATATCTAGATGCTGCTACTCTGCATGCCACAGAGGATCTAAACACCGGTAATGTATTACATTCTAGTCTGAAATATTGCATTGTTGTAAAAGCCACTATTAAGAAAACCATATTTGATTTAATGAAATGACTTACCGGATTATCTACTTTTCCACTGTCTTTTTCTTCCTCCTGTACTTTTGTCTTGTCTACATCTATTGGCACTGCTTCCAATATAATTACAACATAGGTCAGCAGCAAAACACATTGTTGCAATAAAGTAGTTCTCCATCTTATCTGAAATAAAACAAGATACCACTGAGCAATTTCCAGTATTATGCACTGTACTTTTCCCTGCTTTTCCCAGCGCCAATATGTGACTCCATCATAATATTCTGCACTGGTCTCTCCTACGTCAATCTCTATAAGATCCTTACAACCAGTGGTGGGATTTGCACCTATTCAGGAGAACTGGTTGTTAACTTTTTAAACAGTTTGGAGAACTTGTTGTTGGAAAAAACTTTTTTTTTACACTTTACAGGACTAATCCTGTAAGGAAGGCAGGAAGGAAACATTATGCTGTTGTTTCTAGCCTAATATTTATTGCCCTGCTTAGAGAAACTGCCTCTCCCATTAACCTTTATTACATTGTAACAGCTAAGGCCAATGATGGTGAATCTTTTCAACACTTGGTGCTGAAAAGGGAGCGCGCATGCGTGTGGCATTGAGTGCTGAAAAGGTAGCACTTCGCACACATGCTTCAATCATGCACACAAGCTCATCTGGCCACGACCAGGAAGAGGAGCTGCCCAGGGAGCATGCATGCGCCAGAAAATGTATTTCTGGTTTCGGGCGTGCACAGGCTCACCAGCCAGCAAGTCTTCTGGTTACTGCCATGCATGCACAAATCAGCTGGTCGTGCATGCTCATGTTGAAAAACGGAAGACCAGCTCTTCCGGTTTCTAGCCCGCTGCACCAACAAAGACCAGCTGATCGTTGTGTGCATGTGCACGCCAGAAACCCAGATGAGGAATAGGCGACACTGCATGTGCCAGGCAACATGGCTCCACATGCCACTTCGGACACACATGCCATAGGTTCGCCATCATGGGTTAAGGCCATCAATGTGAGTGATGTTGAGTTGGCCACGCCCACCCAGTCACATGACCACCAAGCCATGCTGACCCAACTGATCATTACAGCAGAGAACCGGTTGTTAAATTATTTGAATCCCACTGCTTACACACATATCACACTGAAACTGGCTACAATGTGCAGCACACCTCTGCAAACTAGGTTGTTTCCCACCCACACATAGGCAGGAGGTGTGCATACATGCATGGCGGAGCTGAACTGGGGTAATGGCTCGCATGTCCACAGAGAGGGTGCTGCATGCCATCACGGACCAAGGAGATGATCATGGTCAGTTTATCAATTTACAATAATCCTGTTTTAAAAACTATCAGGATTATGTACCACAAATCTTATACCCTTGGAAGTCTTGCTAAACAAGCAAGACTTCCCAACCTCCTTCATTCTCTTCCCAGGCTTCTCTCACTCCTGGACCTTGATTTTAAAAACCACTTGCAAAATGAATTCCTTCCAACTCAATTTCTTTTTTCCATCCTGCAGTTGACATTTGTTGCAATGCTATAGACAACTACCACACCAGCTACTGTCTGTATTCATTCTTGCAGACTCATCTGTTTTATCTCCAGCTCTCAACGCCTGTCAGTCTCGTCCTTTTCTCACTCACTGATACTTTCAAGATGAGGCTTCCAGGGTGCTTCCAAGTATTTATAAATGTGAGGCAGGGCTTGTTCCTTAGCCAAAGAGCTGTCCTCATCACTTACACATTCTTTCATTGTCCTTATGCGACCATTTGAACAGACAAAGCTGCAGCTAAAGTTTTCTGTCCTTCACCAAGGATCTGTGTTGCTACCCACTCACCTACAACATTAACTGAAGCATTGCTACACTTTTACACAGATCTGAAACTTCTTTACTATCTATTTCGAACTGCTTTCCATTTATATCCAATCCTTTCATAATCTGCCATGGCGTTCTCTCCAATATCCTTCCCTTGTTGTCAGCTAACATTCTTCTACCTCATGGTATAAAACCCCACTCAAAAATGGTTAATGATACTAACAAAGGATAGTATTTTAAAACAAAAACTAACTATATTTGCAACACCAATAGCAAATGAAAAGGCCTAATTAATCTATTTATTTATGTATTTGCTATTCCAAATTTTCATGTGGGCTATTAAATATTTATTTCCAATATTGGTGAAAAAACACAAATGCACTTTATTCTAGCAAGGATGGAAATAGTGGAGAAGTTCTCAGTAGCAGTTCAATATTGTATGGTTTCCTGAATGGCAGAAAACAGAGAAAATGGCCTTTTGATGGATTTGCCTTGAAGGACAGGAAGAGCTGCTACCAAGGCAATGGTTAGATAAAGGAAACATGAGTCCTGGGCAGGAATGTAGCATGTGTAAATGTTACAGACAGGCTCTTCCCTGATTCACATGAAGATAAAGGGAGGGAGGGGAGGACATTTCAGGATTCTGTTGCCATAACTTTACAATAAAAATAGTGCAGTATAGGCTTACATGAGATTGATTTCCTAATCTTAGTCTACCTTGAAGGACTAACATCAGCCATATGTTAACAGATTTATTTCCATTCTGTTGCTGGAACACAGCCAGCCCTCACATATTTGCCAAATAAACCCTCAATCAGGATTAGGAGTAAAAGTTTTTTTATGCAAAATAGGACAATGCACAGAGGGGGATGAAAGGTAATCATAACTTCAAATTATGCTTGAAAGTAGAAATACAAGACAGAGGCATGAGACTCTCTTTTAATCTTAGGATAAGAGAAATAAGTCTATGTTCTTTTTCCTTCCTTTTTCCTTTGTAATTGGAAGAGCAAATAGGAAGTCTGGCTCCTCCTGCATTTCAAAAGACATAAATGCAGAGTGAGGCCACAATCCCTGCTGTTTCTTGGGTATTCAGATGAAGAGAGGGTTATCCTATGTGGGTTTCAGCAATCCATCCAAATAACTACATGAAGGCAACAAAGAAATATAAAAAGTTAACTCTGCTACTATCATAGTAATCACCTGGATTGCTGCAGCCCAGGTATGGTAAGTCTAAATTAAGCAAGGCAGAAAGAAAAAGATTCACTCCCAATGTATGACAGGCAAATAGACAGCTTAGTAACTGTCCCTACTCCAATTTACTCTTGTGCCTTTAGCAATTTACTCTTGTGCCTATAGCCTATAGTTAAAAGTTTAGAATTGAACAGAAGTAATTAAAATGGGTGAAAAAGAAAGAAAACAGTAAAGTCAGCAGAAGACAACTGAAGTGTCACCTGGTTTACAGGTCAGCCATTCTCTCTTAGTCAAAACCATCTCACAATTTTGCTGTCATGGGTATAAAATAATAGGCAGTTCCAAAAAATAAATAAATAAAATTGGGAAAGTCTTCTATGCCACAATGATTTCAAAATCAGCTGGAAAGGGGCAAATATGTTAATACTTTTTCTTTCTTCTCTCTCTTCCCCGCTCCCCCAATCCCTGCCGTGTATGTGTGTGTGGAACCTCACAAAAACCAGAATGGATGGAGCTCCAAAGTTCATCTAATGCAAAGGCCTCTTAAATTCACATTGCCTACTCAGTGGAAAGCCCATAACATGGCATAATTATAGCAATATCTTTCTGTTCTTCTTCCCAGCAGTAAGTATTGAGAAATACAGTGTCCTGCCTGTGATACTAATGTATAACTACCATGACTATTAGCCAGTGAGACATCAACAGTGAGAACAAAGTTCATTTTCCCACTGGGTAATGAATCATTTGTCCTCCTACAATTCACATTGTATAATAAAGATAGTGAACAGATAAGAATTGTGTTAAGGATTTCAAATGAAAGTGGGGGGGCAAGGCAGAGAAAATAGAATATATGATTCAGGTCATAATTTGCAAGTATTTCACACATTAATTTAAAAAATGGGAAATGTTTAAAAAGGGGAGATGTGACTTTGGCACAGCAAAAGAAGAAAAAGTAGACACTAGTTAAACTTTCCTTAAAGATTATACAACGGGATCATTGCAGCTGCAATATCTCATGACAGATGTAAACATTATTTCCAATGACAGTCATAATGCACATGTAGAGTGTTTTTTGGTAGCCTGGTTTCAAAGCATGTACCACTTTTAAAGATAAATGCCAGCAGTTCAGCTGAATCTTGGAAATGGATGATAAGCCACAAAGTTATGTAAGAACATGAAAATTATGCACTAGGAACTTTTTAAAAAGCTCTTTGAAGGCAGGCAAATCAAGAGATTGCCGGAGCATGGTATCTTTGGTTGCGTTCTCTATAAGCAAGAATGGGCTTGATCAGACACACCAGGCTCAGCTGAGTTACTAACAATGCTGACCAGACTTGTTCAAGAAACATCTCTTGAATTGCACACTTTATCTTTTATGGGGACAGAATCCCCAAAGAGAACAATTTAAAAAGTACTATCCATTATCAACTCTTATCATTTAAACTGGATTTCAAACTATTGTTTTTTTATCCTCTTATTACTTCTTTCATGCAGAAGCTTAACTCATCCATAATTTAACATCTGGCACACTGAAACGTCTGCAGAATATATGCCAAAGAAATCTATCACCATCTTCTACAGCCCACCAGCCAAATAGGAATAGCATCACTGAAGCAAATTCCTTCCAATTCTCATCCCAGGAAGGATATCCAGAAAGACATCACATTAAACGGTACGATTAAATCAGGCAAAGAAAAGTAAGCCAGAAGCATACTTTCTACCTGTATTTTGGTATAAGGCTATTATAGAATAAATTATTAAACTCCATAGCTTGCTTATTAAATCTTATGGACCCACATATAATTCAGACTTTCTCTGTCCTGAAGGAACCAGAACACGAAACTATGGTTAAAACTGTTTATAAACAGTTTGTTATCTCACTACTTGTGAGCAGTAAAAACCTGAGCCCCAGTATACATATTTGGCTGTTTGCCTAACTATAGCAGGCTCATCTAATTGAGGACAAAGTGAAGAGATGCATAATCCTAACTACTGAGATGTGGTGGCACAGTGGTTAGAGTACAATACTGCAGGCTACTTCTGCTGACTGCTGGCTGACTGAAATTTGGCAGTTCAAATCTCAGCAGGCTCAAGGTTGACTCATCCATCCTTCCGAGGTGAGTAAAGTAAAGACCCATTCAGTAACCAGTGCTGAACCAGTGGTACTTATAATCAGTCCTCAAACTTCCAGTTCTTTCAGCACTCTCGAGGTTACATGATTGCAATCTGGGGCACTTGGCACCCAGCTCGCAATTACAATGGTTGCAGTACTTACATTTATCACATTTACCTGATTGCATTTGCAACCTTCCCTGTTGGCTTCCCTCAACCAAAGTTCATGGGGAAGGCGACATAAAGTGTTACAATATGCTTCCTAGTAAGTCACACACACTCCAGCAGTTTTTTTTCTCCAAGAAGCCTGGCTAAGGCAACATGGCACCTCCCTCCTGTGGCACCACCTGCATTCTCTTTGACCAGGCAGTAGCCACCCCCAGCCTCATCATGCTCACCCATGCATCATGGTGCACCTTTGTACACGTAGCTGCAGTCCCCCTTGCCTTCACCACATTGCACCACATCTCAGTGGCCATGAGTATACTTTCATGCACTTGACAGAAGTTATTCCCAGCCCAGCTGCCCTTAAGTGCACTACAACCACTGTTCTCACACTCTTGCACATCCGGCAGCAGAAACCCCTGGCCACACTATGCTGTGCCCCACTGGCCACTCATGCACATTCCCCCACTCATCAGCAGCCACCCCCAACTTGCTGTACACACATCATGCCAGCCATGCCAGCACCCTTCGCACCCTGGCAACCACCACTCACCTACCCAACAGCCTGCTTGTGAGCTATCTGAGAACTGACTGTCAGCTTCCTCACAAACTTTGTTGAAAGCTGGTGAGAACTTTGAGGAGGTCTTAGCTGAACAACAGAAGTGGGGATTGCCAAGTCTAAGCAATGTGATCATGTGACATCACACTTTACAATTACATGGGCTGTTTTTTGCTCTTTTTTGCCCCCCCCACCTCCCCAGAAGCACCCTGCAAGCCCCTATCCCAAGGCTATTTGTGCCATTTATTTGAAAAAAAGCGGGCCGGTTTTCGCGAAAAACGGGCTGGTTTTTGTGAAAAACGGGCCGTTTTTCGGAGATGCAAAAACTTTTTCCTTTCTGAAAGTTCTTTAACCAATGAGAATTACGTTGATCAAGTGTTGTGCCAGCAGAAACAAAGTCTTAAGGTTTGTCAGCAATTTCCTTCTCCAGCACATGGATAAATACACCTGGAAACATCTCCCTACCTACCTACTGCATCTCTCTCTCTCTTTCTATTTCTCTCTCTATCCCTCTACCTACCTACCTACCTACCTACTCTCTCTCCCTCCCTCCCGTATTTCTCTGTCTCTCTATCCCTCTACCTACCTACCTACCTACTCTCTCTCCCTACCTACCTACTGTATTTCTCTTTCTTTCTCTCCCTCTCTCTCCCTCCCTCTATCTATCTACCTACCTACTTTTTTAAAAATTTGCCTCTTCAAAACCTTGGTGCCATCGGAGTCTTATACTCCGATGCGTTTTATACTCCAAAAATATGGTAAGCCCTGGAGAATGAAATGGAACAGACTATCTGAAAAAGTGGGAAATGAAAACTGGATGAAGCAAACAGATCTAAGATACATAGAACAGTATTCATTTTATTATTGGAGAATGAATTACATGTACCTAATACAATTACTTCTGCCATAGTCAATGACATTTAATCAATGCATTCTTTTTTTTAAAGTGAAATATACTGATCTATATTTCTTCTTGGCAAAATGAACAGAGTTACTGGCTTCCAAGGAAGGGCAAAGCTGTCTATATTTTTGGCAGTTGTGATGAAGATAGAATTTTTGTTTAATACAGTTTGGCAGCCAAGGTTAAGAAAAAGTGCACCTGAAAAGTTAAAGGTACAAAGATTTGCAGATGCAGCTTTTCTCAGGCATACTTATGCAACTATTAGAAATACAGAACTTATATCACCATAATCACTTGCTGAAACACAGCCAGTTTATAGCTTAGTATTGACCAAAATAACTGAAATGCCAGTTTTCACTCTTTAAATGAGAAAAATAAACAGTATTTAAAAGTACAGTATTTTCTGGCGTATAAGACACACCTTCCCCACCAAAGAACATGGAAATGTTGGTGCGTCTTATACACCAAATACAGCCATTTTTGGCTTCCTGAAGCCCTGCCTCTGCATCCCATTTTTGTGAAAAATGGGCCGTTTTTCACAAAAATGGAGGCCTTTTTGCCTTCCCCCAGCCCTGCTGAAGCCTGCAGAGTGCTCCTAGGGGTCGGGGAGGACAAAACATTTTTTCTTACCTCTTTGAAATCATGGTGCATTTTATACACCGGTGCGTCTTATAGTCTGAAAAATAGAGTAATTGCTGAGAAAGACTACTACATCAAGCTATGCAGTTAAAAGGGGAACATTTCTACATTTATTTGATTAGATCTTTGGTCAGCTCAAGGCAGCATACATACCTAATGCCCCTGCCTCCTATTTTTTTCCTCCAACAACCCAGTGAGGTGGGCTGGGCTGAGAGCAAGTGACTGGTCAGAATCACGCAGCCAACTCACATAGTCTATCCTAACACTTTAACCACTACACCAAAGAAACTCTCTGTTTGTAAAATCACTGAAGGGCTGGATCTGTTTCTAGATTGAGAAGCCCATTGAAAGTCAAAGTAATACACAAAATTATCAAGGAAACTTTGATGATTAAAAACCCATAATTCATCATTTAAATTAAAAGCATGAATTTGGCTCCATCCTCATCTCTCTTACAAAATTGTTTATTTTGTTTGGTCCCTTTTTTTCCTCTTGCCAACCCCTCAAGTTTGACTCTCAACAAGATAATGGAGGACCATTTAAGACCCACTGAACCTGAGAAGCCCACACAATTGGCAACAAATACATATCTTGTATGGTATTTTAAAAAAAATCTAACCAGGATGGTCTATAAAGTATTTGGAAGGTTCCTGTAACCATGGGCTAGAGTAAGAAGTTGAAAAAAATCCGGGAATAATATAAAATAGTTTTTAAACTTAGAAAAGTTTTATATTATCCTATCTACACAGAATGAATCCCTTGGACAGTTGCTAGAGAACAACTCACTATTATAATGTCCTCATCCAAAATGTATTGCTAACCACTTTAAAAAAGGAACGTATTAACTGAAAAAAAGATGTATAAAAAATAATTGATCAACATCCTTTTTTATGTTCAGTGGTGTTAGGTAAGCTCCCCGTTGGGAGAGCGAGTACGTTCAGAGAAGCATTGTGAGAGTGGTGTTGGAGAACACACAAACCAGCATACAGAGACACTGCAGTTTAAAAAGGCTTTTACTTTCGTAGAAATAGAAGTATCAGAGTCCATCAAACAGTCCAAGTCATACACGGATAAGTCAGTCAGTTATCAATGTCTCTCAGTAAAGGGATAATCCAAATAACATAGTCCAGTAATCATATAATCTGTCCGGTACACAAAGTTTGCTAACAGTTGCAAAACTTACAATAGCTCACGGCACTCAGATCAGATCAGCCCAGCATCTGACAAACAGAGAGAACTAACATTCGTTCTGGCTCCCTCTTATGGCCAATTGAGGAAAACAGCAACCAATCACATTTTACAGTATGTTTAAACCAACAGGTACAACATTGTTACATGATTTATATATTGCCAACCCAACCGTTAGATTATATTCCTAACAAGTGGCAATAGTTCACACACACACACACACACACACACGAGACAATGTGGACAGGTAATCCTCCACTTACAACCACAACTGAGACCAAAATTTCTTTGCTAAGAAAGTTGTTAAGTGAGGTTTTGCTCCACTTTACGACCTTTCTTGCCACAGTTGTTAAGTGAATGGCTGCAGCAGTTAAGTTAATAACACAGTTCTTAAGTGAATCTGGCTTCCCTATTGGCTTTGCTTGTCAGAAGGTTGTGACCCCACATCACCATGGGTATGCTACATTGGTTGCAAATATGAAAAACGGTCATACTGTAAGTCACTTTTTCAATGTCATTGTAATTTTGAATGGTCACTAAAATGAATGGTGCAAATGGAGGACTACTTGTATTCCACTTAAGACTGGAGGAATACTTTCACCATAATAGGAATGAACTTGTACAGAATCTTTCAGACTTGAAACAATGTTTGTGTACAGAATCTTTCAGATGGTTAAAACATTAGACCCTTACAAAATGTTTTAACAACAATTCTAAGATAATTGTATATGGTATAATTTACCACACCGTTTTATAAGTTTGAAACAAATTCAAAAGTTCAGAAACAACAGCCATAATTAAAGAAGCTGAAATCTCAGGTTCTCAGGTTCAACCACTTATCACTGTATCAGATCCGATTAAAGAACTTCAAAACATGAAAGCTGATGAAAAAGATTGACGTTTATGACCAGAACTGCATAATAAACCTCAGAAATGTAACTTATTTACTACCCAGTACAGTCAGGCAACTCTGGATACTCCACTGTTTTTGAATCTGATATTATTGGCACAGGGTTATATATATGGTTTTATGAATCTCATCTCAAAATTCCAGGTTACCAGATTTTGTGGAAAAAAAATACTTCCCATTCATCATCTCTATAAAAAATAATTCTAATTATCACAGATGTTAACTCATTTTATGCTAAGTTGTCCAATACAGTTGAATTAAAATCTTTAAAAGCAGCATCTTTGCTGGTACTAGAACATTGTTGATCATCATGTTTGTATGCATTAACAATTACTTCTCTTTATCTGATTTGATTCTAGGACTGCCCAAATGCCATGTGACGCACACAGTTGGCACTACGATCACTCCCAAAGCTGCACAATACGTGTCAATGTCTTTTAGTTTACTCAACGCTTGCTTATCTCTTATCCTTAAAGGTGATAAAGGAGATATATTGATGGCATTTTTCATTAATATTATTTCATTAATATTCTCTATAGATTGGATGCCTTGGGAATGTTCTATTAGGACTTCACTAACTTTCATGTATCTTATCCAATACTAGGAAAATACATAATGGGCATCATCAAATATAGCATTTATAGCCAATTATAATACTAATGATATCTGTTCAAAAGAAAAAACACAAAGTGGTGTAAATCAAAAATTCTTATAATAAAATGCTCACAAAACAAAATGAAAATAAAAGAATAAAAACATCACCAAATAGCACTAGGAATATTTTTTTCTAAATAATCCCAGAAGAGAAAAAAATGTAACACTGTTTTTCACCTTCAATTCCAATTAAGACCAGTTAAAAGAAAAAAAAACACTTTTTTTACAGCCCTTTAAAGTAAGCCTATACTTGCTAAAAAAGACATTGATAACAGACCCAAAAAAACAAACCCCACAATAGACACAGTCTCTAGATCAGTTCAAAGGATTTGAAAAGAATCATTTTGGCAAGAAATAGCAGCTTTTGAAGTTCTTCAGAGGTTCAGCACCATTTCCCCTCAACAAGACCAAACGTTCTTACCACACCAAATGTGTTAACCAGCTGACAAATGCAACTGTCACAGCCAACAACTGGTTATTGCTCACTACAATGTTAGATTGCATCAACGTATTCCTATTAGGGAATAGGACAGTTTCAATTTAGTTTGCATGATCAATCCCCATTTCAAGCATTATAACGAAACTGGAACGGCAATAATCAGAACTATGATAATCAGATTTTAGTCCTATGAAAACGCACTGAAGGAACTAGGAATGTTTAGCTTTCTGAAGAGAAAACTGAAGGAGAATAGGAGAGTATTTTACTGTAGAGTACTAGGCACAGAATAATGATAGTAATAGGAAAACAGATTCCAATGGAATATTAGAAACTTTCTAGACAGGAGAAGTTCAACCATTAAATCAATTCCAAGTACGCAAATCAATTACGCTGCTCCCCTTGGTTGGATAGTTCAAGCAGACGGCAACAACTATCTGTGGGGGATATTTAATTTGGATTCCTTGACTAAGCAGGGAACTGGCTTTAATTGTCAGTATGGCCTCATTCCAACTTTGTTTTTTTAAATCCGACTTATCAAAAAGGTATTGTTTAGATAGCATCTAATGTCCAGCAGTCTACTTTTTGGGAGTTTATAGCGGTTCTCCAAATTGTTTTATCCTACTACCTGAAGTGGAATAGTTGGAGGCTATACAATTTTTCTGAAATTCTGCTTGCTGAAGATTTTTTTCCCCCCAATTCTAAACTCAACTCATTAAATCTATGCCACTTTTATATCTCAAATTAGCAATCTCAAATTAGAGTTTATATTGCTGACTCATGATAAGACAAGCACTAATTTACAATATTAAATATAGGAATAGCAGATGTTTGAAAATTGATTGATATATGCTATAAATCACGTGCACTCATTTTTCCCTACTTCATGGAAGAAATTATGGATATTTTAGTACATGTGGTACAATAGCTATAGTAAGGCTGTGCAGCACTTTGTATATAAAGAGCAAAGTGGGCTCCAGGGCTTTCTGGGTGTTTATGTATCTTCTCTCAACATGCAGCATGCATCTGCCCTCCAAAACTTCACTGAAATCCTTTGAAAACATATATTTGATTGAAGGAGCTGCTGATGTGTTCTACCTGGGTGCCTAGAACTTCCCAGACAAGAAGTTCTCATCTCTTGAAAGTTGTTGAGGTTGAGAAATACTGGTCTAAAGCATCTTTTCCCCTTTTAGTTCAAATTAGCAGAACCTAACAGGTTCTGCTAATTTGCTTGCAAAACATGTTCCTAAAAAATAAAAGAATGGAGAGGCATCCAATGGATCTTCTGTCCCAGCATTAGAAAACATGTCGCCTGCCAGATGTTATTGAACTACAACTCATCCCTCAACATTAACCATATTCACTAAGTGAGATGGGCCCTTTGGAAGACCTGGATGGTTTCTGCCATATGGGTTAACAGATGTATAAAAACAGAAACAGGTAACAATTCTTCCTTATTCCCATTGTGTTTAGCCTCAACAGTCATCTGAAAACATTGCTTCTTGTTAAAGCCTCAACAGAATCATAATTAGTTTTAACCTTTCCACTAAAATGCCAGAATAGCTAATAATAATAAAGAATACCGATAAAGTAAAACTATTAGGAGCCAAGGTGGCGCAGTGGTTAAATGCAGCACTGCAGGCTACTTCAGCTGACTGCAGTTCTGCAGTTCGGCTGTTCAAATCTCACCGGCTCAGGGTTGACTCAGCCTTCCATCCTTCCGAGGTGGGTAAAATGAGGACCCAGATTGTTGTTGGGGGCAATATGCTGACTCTGTAAACCGCTTAGAGAGGGCTGAAAGCCCTATGAAGCGGTATATAAGTCTAACTGCTATTGCTATATTATTAAATATAACAATTATAAAGACAAAAGGTAAATAACAATTATTGGTAAAGAATTACTGATATTTTTTTGTAATACAGATTTTGGATATTTGCATTCTCAAAATATTTCACCTAATGCTTCTTCCTTCTGCTTTAAAAATGCCCACTTAAGAAAATGTTGCAACTCGCACAGTATACAAAACCTTAGTAAAACCGTTAGTTACTCTTTCAACACTAAACAGACAAAGCGTGGTCTGTGGTTGTATGTATTACCTCAAGCTTAACAGTAATTTGATATTATTTTGAATATTGATAATTTTAAAACTGTACATATATGAATGGCTCTTTTTCAAGCAATTTAAATATTATTCTTAAATTAACTCATCTTAAAAATAGTTCTCAACTTACTTCCAAGCTGTTGAAATGAAATAATATGGTTGTATTTTCAAAAATACTTCAAAAGAGCAATTGGTCCTAAATTAGCCAATGAGTTTGTTGAGGGCTGATTTCAGTTCTAATGTACCATCTTGCACTATATGGTTTATTTATACAGCACCTCCAATTGTATACCATTATAACTCCACAGATTTTTTTAAAAGTACCCAAGGAGGCTACAATCTAAATAAAATGGGAAAGATAAAGACAGAAAAGATTGAATGCAAATGAAGTTACAAAGACTTAACTCTGTTAATTATCTCATGCCCACATGGCAAGGTACATAATAATGTTCTTAAATTACAGGTAGATAGTTCCCAGTTTAACTTCTTAATGATAACAGCACTTTAATGGCTTGTCACATTATCAAGGGAAGAATGTTCAGATTCCTGCATTATACAAGTAGATGTTTTGAATGGTTCCGATAACATATATTACGATGTGTTAATATATTTTTATTTTAAATAAGCCCAATATGCCAAGGGGACAGACTAGCATGAAAGCATGGATCATCAAACAAAGAATGATGAAAAATTCCATGAACACAAGGGAAAAAAAACACTAAATCAGATGTCCTTTCAATAATAATTTTCAACTTTCTATTAAAATATTGCTACACTATCAAATGTGGACTTTATTTCAATTGAGCAACATTATCTATTATGAATCAAGCTATAGAAGTTAATTTGCTTCTAAGCAATATATTTCAAATGCAAATAGATCTAATAACCTGTTTAATACAAATCACAATACTTTATCCTAAACTGTTCTGCATTTCATATACATCTTAATAACCAAACAAAGCTGATAATTTGCTAGTTTACTACTAAACAATTACTTACATGTCATTCTCAATCTTCAGAGGAGGCAGTACTTCCAAAATGTGATGTTAAAACATGCATCTTAACTTACAATGACAATTTACTCAGTGTATATAAATTACTACATTTTATATATTGTTACACATTACAGGACCACTTTAGGTAATAATGGTTCATTTTCTTAGAATATCATCATAGGAGTTTTCTGAATATAAATGACATGCCTAAAACAAGGGTAAATGATAAACATATCATTTGTATGGGATCATACTAGATTCTGATATGACAAACATTTCATCATCCAATAATAATACAATACTGTAATACTAGGAGCTTACATTATTACTCATCAGACTGTGCTTAAATGCCATTTCCCACAATCCCATTTTAAAACTGTCTTTAACAACACCTTTCCTAAACTTTGGAAAATTAGTGTCTGACATACGGGATAGTGAAACCACCTCAAGGTAACTTCTACATTTTAGCTTCCCTACCTCTACTTTAATGAGTGATACCACACTGTGCTGTTCAAGCGCTTTTGCCCTCACTCAAGCCAGCATTATACAAACCTTTGCCATTTCAGTTTGTACCTTTGGCTGACTTTCAATCATTAAATTTGTAATTTGCAAAACGGGAATGCTTTCATCCCAAAGGAACGGAGGACATTCAAGAAACTTTACTTCCTGCCATTCCTGCTGCCATCCAATGATGAATCCTGAATCCATATGCTGAAGACAGAAACCGAGATGCTAATCTTTTGGACCGGTTCTGCTTCACCCACACTGCAACCTTCTCTTGCGATGCCTGTCAAGTTTTCCAACTTCCCGCGGAGAAATGCACACTCCAGGGACGGCCAGCCCGGCCACCCTTTTATAACCCCCTTTGACAATGCATGCAATTGTGAAACAAAACCCCGAGCACTGTTGGATAAGGAAGAAATTTGGGGTAACCCAAGTTGATCACCCATTGCTCGGCTCCGGCATTAAGAGAAAAATCTTACCTGCTTCCTCCGGCAAGGATCCATAGCTCTAGAGGTGGAGACCAGGTGATCCTAAGCAGGTTGCTTTCTCTCGACGGGAACCCTCGAGCCGGAACAGCAAGATATCCCGGCGTTGGGGTTTGCTTCGTGCACTCCCCTCTTCCTTTCTCCCTCCCTCCTTCCTTTACTTCCCCTCCCTCCTTCTCTTTGCCGATACAGCCCCAAGCTGCTCTCTAGACAAACCTAGTTCCTCGTTCCCATGGTGACAGGTACCGCCTTTTGCAGCGCCGGGATTGGCGGAAGCGCTCCCCTTTCTGGGAATCGCGTAGGGCTACGATTGGGCTACTTCGGGCAACCAATTTTGGTTGCGCGACGAGAAATTAAGCGATGAAGGTGCGTTGCGCCGAGGGAAGGTACGTGGCGCTAATAAGAGCGGGCGGCGCTTGGTTTTTTTTTTTTATTTTTTTAACCTGATTGACACGACTGCTTTGAGCAGGGTAGCCGGAGGAGGAGCTACGGAATGCAGAGGAGCCAATGGGAGAAGCCTTAACCGGGTGTGTGTTTGTGTGTGTTTTCGGAATCTGAAAGGGAAAGCCAACGGCGGTTTTTTTCCTTTGACAATGTGCCGATGATTTCCCTTTGCTTGTTTTTATTTGGAGGGAAGGATGAGGGATTGGGGAGGGAAGGATGGGGCAACCTGCTGTCGAATGCACTATCTAGCATCTGGAATATACCATAAAAACAACATCGCCAATTGGAATAAACGCTCCAATCTGTAGCACTGGAACGGAGACATCAGGGCTTATCATTGTCTGGACTGCAGAAATCCGGTTGGCCACTGAACGGAAGAGGAAAACGTCATGTAGAAATCTGGGGGTTTTGCAGCTCAGATATGCTAGTCCTGCAGCAAATCAGCTTCATGGAACTCTGCAGAATCTTTTTTTCTACTTACTATGCCTCAGCGAAACGAGGGTAGTTTAAGGGCTAACAGGTTTACTGTATGTCGTGCTGAAAATCTGCTTTTCTAGTTATTTTGTAAATTGTGGAATTTCAATTCCCAGTAAAGTTGCTAGGGAGCTGGAAGCACACCAAGTGGACTGAAGCAAATATGCATGGATTCAAGTATATTATATTTGATAAAGTATAGGCTGCGAGACATCTGAGGATAGAAGAACAACCATAGCACAAGAGAAGCGAGCACTTCGCAAAGCCAGAGCTACAAATGCTGCAACAGTGGCGCCCACACATGTCTCCCCGACATATGGCAGAACGTTTTGTGCCCGTATAGGCCTTACCAGCCACCTGCAGACACATCGTAAACAGCCCACAATCTGTTAGATGTCAAGGTCCTCTTTGGACGAACATCACATGATAAAGTTGTGACAAGGCTCTGTTGTTTTTTCTTCAAATATCATAAAACAAATACCATCAAACAACTTCTGGTTATTTTAGATTCTTGGTAAGGACTTCTTAGGTGGACAAAGGTGCCAAATCCAGTGTGAACATCTGGCTACTATAACCAACCTTAATAAAAACTATGCATTTATAGGGTTGAATGTTGTGGATGGCCTAGCTAGACAATTAATCTTTGTCCTGCAGGTGGTTGGAGGGTTCATTGTCAATCAAATTCTTAGCCCCACCCATCCCACACAATTGCCACCCTTTTGTCGCTTATCTTGGAGGGAGATACTGAAATTCCTATAGTCTCTGGAACAGAGGACAGAATTATACCCTAAACATAATTTACAGTAATAAAAATAACATTTTGTGTAACTGAAAAAAAATAAATTATAAATTGTCAATTTCCTGGCTCTTCATAGACAACTGAAGAAGTAACATTAATAGGACTATTTCCTTCTACACAATACCTTTCATAAATGCATTGGAGTGTTGGTTAATTCTTTAGACAAGATAAAATGAAATTGTTTGGGGGGGAAATACTATGCTGCTGGGAAAACATTCTTTTTCATGACTACTTTTAGTCATTTTAGCCTGCATTTTAGTCACTGCAAAGAAAAAAAGGAACTACTTTGCCTTTTGAGGGAAAGTTATGTAAGAACATTATAAATATCAGTTTAGATTATCCTTTGCAAAGGTTCCATACAAAGGAATTAATCCAGTTTGAGATTTATATAATATACTGAATGATAACTTAAACAATTTAAATTTACACAATTAAAATGTGATTGGCTTGTTTGATTTTAAGATGTGAAAACATTCACTATATGATTTATTCATTAAATGGTAATACTATTAATTATATCTGGGTGGAATCAAGAATTTCCTGCCTGAACTCTTTTTCTCTTACAACAGCATGGTTGAAGGAATTATAAATTGTGAGGTCAGAGGAAAATGAAATGCATGGGTTCCAAGCTAGTGTCAACAATTTCTTACCACTCTGGGCTACCATATCTTTGAAGAAATAATATACATATATTAAGATCCTTAATAGTATACTGCAATAAATGTTATCCCATCCATATAATATGTGACCTTTGTGGGAAGCCCCTTAAAAAGAATGAAATATTTTGGAAAGGCAGATATTAAAAAAGGCAGAATATTATATTTCCCTAAAGGAGAAATGGAGAAACATTAGAGGCAGGTTTTTAGAGGCAGAAATAAGTCCCCAGTCTTTCTTAATAGCCCACAGCAGATGGCAGCACTTGAGGATATAAAGAGCTTATTAAAAGAGGAAGTCAACTATTTAGATGACTCCATTCATAAGCCAAACAAATACTGCCAGCAGAAGCCCATTCAAGACAGCATATTTTGAAACTTCTTGCAGCAAAATTTGACAGCTAACAAAAGCAGAATGGTAGGATTAGAAAGCAGCCCCTCACCCAAGATCCAGTACAGAACAAAAGCTATTAGCCACAGTAGGAATTTCCAAACACCCTTTCAGAACACAAGCCCCTTCATTACACAACTCCACACACACACCAGCAGCATTTCAAGACCTGTATAAAAATCCTGGCACTCATCTAGTTAATTGTTCAGTGGCATGTTGTCTTTGTGTGTGGTTTTATTCTTCAATAAACTTCCTTTCCAATCAGCCTCCATGTTGTTTCCAGCATCTTTCTCCTAGCTTGGAACTGAATCAGATAGATTTTCTTTCCAACACCTTAATACTAACTTCTCCTGGTACTATTATTACAAGGAAAGGAAAAACCTATTGTCAATAATCTTTGTAAAATAGTCTTTCCAGTTGTTTTGTAACCAGTTACAGGAAATTATAATTGATTTTCCAGTGAGAGTAAAGAATTTGGAACCTGTGCCAGGTATTTTCCCTTTCTCAAAGAAGGAAATCAAATTTGGCAAAACTGTACCACGTATCTGTTGCTAAGAAATTTGCTGTTTGTTCCTGAAAATTAGGCTTATTTTAGAATGTGTTCAGACATCATATTTCCTTTGTAATCACAGGGAAAGTATCAGTGGTATTCACAGACTATCAAGTACAATTTCTGTCATCGGTTTACTTTGAAAAAGAAACTAAAGCAAGGAAAAAAGGCAGGACAAAGATGTAGTGACTCCAAGAGTTCCCAAAATAGTAAGACCTTCACCTTTCACCCCATCAACTCAGCAAGGTTGCTAGAGATGGAATTTTCAGACAACAAAACTGCATTGTTAATGAAGGCACACGACTCAATTTAGACACAGGTGTTCTGCAAGAAATATATGTAAGGGGACTTAGTCTTAGAGTCATAGCAACTTCTTAATGCTCTCAAATGTGACATTAAACTATTTAAAACACATTATAGCAATGATAAATGTCAAAGAAAGAAATGTGGCTTCAATTCCATTGATTCTTGCTTCATTTCTACAGGCATCAATCACAGGGAAAATAAATATTTAAATGTGGAATAAATATACATCCCAGAATATGAACAGTTATACTTGTCCTAACGAGATATCTGAACTGTTAGAAAATTATACATTGATTACCGATTCGCTTCCCAATACATTTAGGAATTATTTCAAAATAGCTATATGTGGTATCTGTAACGATTAGCATGCTTAAGAATTGGCAGATAAATATTGCTCAAATATCTAATGTGTTTGTAAAAATGTACATTAGTTTAATCAGTAATGGTATTCTATTTTCTTCACTAACAGTTCAGTAGTGGGAGCGCTTCCGCAGATGTGCCTTGATGATGTCTGGCTGGGTGGGCACAGCCTTGCACCGCCGCCACTACCAATTTGCCCTAACCAGTGCGAATTGGCAGCATACCACCACTGAGTTTCATGTAATTAATTCTATAGGTTGTTTACTGGAGTTTTCAATATAACAACCATTGATACTTCCTATTCGATCTACACTACAGGACTGATTGCATGCCCTCCCCACCATAAATATAAATTGTATATACAGTACAATGTATACTGTTATGCATAAACTTATTTATTTCTTAGAAATCCCAGATGGAAAGATCTGATTATTTTAAGGGAAATGTATATTTTCCATTCATGTCAGTTCTACATTGGCTAAAGGACTAGGAATAGTATTTGGCACAATAATGTCAAATAAACAATACACAATTACCAATAGTTCTAGGTAATAATGCATACGGTGTGAGTTGCCCATAATATTCTGACTGAATGTACATTATACAAATATGCAATTCTCTAAAAATAAAAAATAGGTAAATATGTTCCAGAGCTCTCTGTCTTTCAACATTTCAGCATTTATTTAATGCACAAATATAATACAGTTAACAAATACACAGTAGTTTACAATCTTGTGTCTGGAAATTCTCAAACATCCAGGTCGTGGTTGTCTCAAAGGTGCTTTTGTAAAAGGCAACTGGACTTTCTTGGTTTTTTTCCAGAGGTGGGTTCCTACCGGTTTGGACCGGTTCAGCTGAGTAGGTAGTAACTTGGCCTGCCACGCCCCCCAACCGGTTGTCTCAGTGGTGCCATAGGCTTCTGTGCATGCATAGCATTTTTTTGGGGGGGTACTGTGCATGCACAGGTGCAGCGCGTCCCTGAGCAAACCGGCAGTAGCAGCAGCTGGAACCCATCCCTGTTTTTTTCTTTGAAATGTTTTAGCTTCTCATCATGAACTGAAGTAGCTTCTCGAATGAAAAGCAAAACATTTTCAAAGAAAAAAACAAGAAAATCCAGTTGCTTTTTGAAAAAAGCACTTCTGGGATTTGCTATCATTCACAAAAAATGATAAATGAGAAAAACTTATGCTCTCTATTTCTGTATTTTTACTTTCATAAGCAGTACACCATCTTATCTCACCAAATATTTATGGGAGCCACAACAAAAATAATAATAAAGTTGTTTGTGAGAAAACAAAGTGCAACAGTCAAGGTCATGAATTACACAGCAAAACTATCCAGCATCAATGGAATCTTTTTTTTTAAGTGCCAATATTGCTGTACAAGTGCTCAAATGTATAGCTTCAGATGCTTATGGAATTTTGCCTTTTTCAATTTATATTTGGATGTTTATGCGTTTGGCCATCTCTCTTATGGCAGGGAATAGTGTATACGTACAAATATTTTTATGAATAGGGTTTGTCCTCTTGGTCTGACATTGGCCTCCTTCAAGTCCACACTATTTTTTAATAAATGCTGCTCTGTCAACCCCACCCATTTTAATCCTCAGAATATCCACTGGGAATCTAATCTCAAGAAACAGGAAACCTAAATGGAAAGAGTCATTTCCAAAGTCTCAGCCAGCCAGGAAAGGTGAGCCAGTAGGGTCCCTTTCTAAAAGAACCACAAAATAATACCATCTTTTTGTGAAATAAATGGTTTAATGAAACCTCCACTAAACTTTTTTTAAAAGCAATATAGTAATATATCAATATTGTCAAGGATCAAAATGATCTCACTATCAAAACATGAACCAGCACAGAGAATAAATTCTTTCAATAACTGAATGCACAATTGCCCTGAGGTTGGGAAAACATTTTTAAAACGAGAACAGAGTACTAATAGAATATTAATAACTGACTTCAGAGATTAGATGGATGCTTAAAATTGTTATTGCAGAAAGAACTTCAGATTCTTAGCTGACCTTTTCATTTTCTAAAAATTATGAATATAAAAACATATTTATAAAAAATAATAAATATAGAATAAAAAATAAATAAGGTAAGATCTGGAGGTTCAAACCGTATAGATCAGCATTCTTTATTAAACATGAAGGATAAGCTCCAATGGGCTAGAAGTAGTAGCCATCCCAGCAATCAATATTTCAGGTAGTAAATTGATACTGATAGCATGATCCTTCCTGAACTTGTATAGTCCCCTTGAAAAATCATCCAAACTGGCTGCTGTTTTACAACAATTGTTGGCAGAAAATCCCAATTTATGTGCTATGTAGCAAAGCTGCTTCTTCAGTTTGGTCTAAATCTCCTTGTACTTAGTTTCAGTTGATGACCTTGAGTTCTAACACTGAGAGAGGAGAAAAATTCCCCTTTCTCTTCCTGATATCTGTATCACATATGTTTTGATAAATACCACTTTTATATTTCACCTATCCTAATTTTTTAAAAAATGTCTAGCTATTGTAGGAGAGTGGCACACCCCCCCCCCCTAATAATTCAACACTTACTAGACTTTTTCTAGATCTGTACTGTTACCCTTCTTCCAGTACTTTGACCAGAACTTTAAACCACAGTCTACACATAACCTTCCCATGGATTTATTTAAGGACATTATTATAGTGGTAATTTTCTTTTCTTTATAATGCTAAAAGTGGAAGTTACCTTTTTATAGCAACTGCAATCATACCTGATACTGTCAACAAGTTGTCAACATCTCTTTTCTGATCATTCACTACCAGTTCAGAGCCTATTAACACTGAAGTTTGGATGTGTTGTATCAGTGTGCTTTACTTTGCATTCATAAAGCAATGAGAGATGGATATTAAATACTGTTGATTGGACTTTGTTCTTAAACGCTTTTTCTTAATATCCAGGAAACACTTTTGAAAATAGTATTAAAACCTGTTAGATGATCTGAAGGGCTTTCCAATATCCATCTCTCATACACTCTATCTATCTGTCCTTTCAATATACACAGTCTTTGGATCCTGAATATTACACTGTATTCTATGCCCTTATTTAGGTGTTCAAAATATTCCACCTTTCCTCCAGGAGCTTAACATAACATGCACAGAATTCTCTCTTCAAATATTATCTTCACAATTATCCTGTGAAGTAGGTTTTGTGTGTGAGAGAATTGCAGCCTCATCAGTGAGTTTCTGTGCCTAGAGATTGATTTGAATCTAGAACTTACAGTTTTACTTTGACTCTCTTATTTTCAAAGCAAACTCTCTTTTAATTTTGGTTCTAAAATCTTTAAAAAATTTGAAACATTATCAAGTTTGAGATGCTCTACTTACCTTAAAGATGGAAAAGAGAAACAATTCTAGAAGCATATTATCCAGGAAGAGTCACTATGTGAGATAGCTATATAAATTTGATGTATGAATAAATAAATTTCAAATGCACAATCTTATATATATATATATCTTTCATCCCACCCTTTCTCATTTTTAATTGACTCAGAATTATTTAACCTTAAAGACAAACTAAAATTTAAAAGGACATTATATCTTCTATTTTTATTTCCCCCATCCTTGCTTACTCGACCTGGATTGACCTTCTAGTATATTCAAAACCAGAGGTGAATTGCTCTGAAGTCTCCTACCGGTTCGCTGTGTTACCGGTTTGCTTCATGTGCGCATGCATACGTGGGTGCGCACTGGGTTAAGAAGCCTTTTCAGAGTCTGCAAAGTAAGTAGAACAGCGGGGGGGGGGGGGAATAGCTGTGCCGCACAATTTAGATTTGCTAGAAAGCAGGATTATAAATTGTGAATATAAATTGTGCGGCACAGCTGATTGTCACACAGCTGATTGACGGAACTACGATTGGTAGTAAAATTGCTACCAGTTTACACGAACTGGTAGTAAAAAAATGCTTTAAAAAGTAAAAAAAAATGTTCCCACGATCAGCTGTGCGACAATTAGCTGTGTGGCACAATTTCTAGCATTTTTTTTTACTACCGGTTCAGGTGAACTGGTAGCAATTTTACTACTGGTTCAGACGAACTGGTCCAAACCAGTAGCATTTCACCCCTGTTCAAAACCCAATAATGTTGCCATTATAGCAGATTAAGCAATGGAAAGGAATAGATCTATTTCTCTGCTCCAGGAGAATGGAGGCAGAGTGAATAATTAGAAAGAGCAAGGAAGAATATACAAGACGACATGAGGAGTGGTATTCTCTTTTTTTCATTGAAAAGGGAGTAAGATAAACCCAAATAGCTGGCAGATGGATTAAAAGAGAAAACAGGGGAGTGTATGGAAAAAAAGATAGCAAAAAAGGAATAGACTTGCCTTATTTTACATCTTACCTGCCACTTTCCACCTTTAACACTGCTCCCCATTCATGTTGTAAAATGATAATGTTTTTCCTTGCTTTATTTAAAGTTTTATAAAGACAGGTTGTTCTCAGTGCTTAGTAATATACATGAGCAAACCATGCATCAAACAGTTCTTTACACATGCACCTGTCTGATCTGCTCAAATGAAAAGATTTTGTAATATAATCATGTCTAAGATATAATGTTTGATGTCTTGATAAAGCTATGTTCCTACTCAGAGATGATTTAAAATTATAATGAACTGGTATAAAATACAACAGCTCCTTGTCATGTGAGTTATTTTTGTTACAGTGCTCTTTTCTTTTAGGGTTATACATCATTTTCTGTAATGAAATCAGCTACTTAATTAGCACTTACTGTTTAAAAGTGTAGTTTAAATGTTCTAATATTCAATCAATATACTATTTACTTTAGGCATCATTTTTGACAGATGGCAGTCCATCTTGAAAACTTCCAGCGATGAAGCTCCCACAGTTTCTGTAGGCAAGCTGTTCTATGGGTTGATTACTCTCACTGTCAGAAAATTTCTCTTCATTTCCAAATTGACTCTCTCCTTGTTAAATTTCCAGCCATTATTCCTTGTTTGGCCTTCAGTTGCTTTGGAAAATAGCTTGATCCCTTCCTCTTTGTGCCATCTATTTACTGTACAGCAAATTAAAACACCGTTTTTATTTCACAATATAGGTAGTCCTTGATCTATGACCACAACTGAGTCCAAAATTTCTGTTGCAAAGTGAGACAGTAATTAAGTGAATTTTGCCCCATTTTACGACCTTTCTTGCCATAGTTAAGTGAATCACTGCAGTTGTTAAGTTAATAACATGGTTGTTAAATGAATTGGGCTTCAACATTGACACTGCTTATTAGAAGATTGCAAAAGGTGATCACATGACCTCAGGATATGGCAACTGTCATAAATATATAGGTAGTCCTCAATTTACAACAGGTGATATAGGGACTATTCAAAGTTACATCACTGAAAAAAGTGACTTATGACCATTTTTCACACTTATGACCATTGCAGCATCACCATGGTGATTTGATTTACATTCGAATGCTTCACAACTGGTTCATATTTATGACATTTGCAGTGTCCCAGGGTCACATTCCGTTGCAACTTCTGACAAGCAAAGTCAATGAGGAAGGCAGATTCACTTAACAACCTGTTGTGGCCCAGCAGGATCTGGTTGAGCCATAGATTACATAAATTTTAATAAATAAGTTAAGTAATAAACTCCAGTTCATCAAGAGTCTCGTTTGTAAATTATTATCTCATCCCTACTGAAGATCTTCAAATGACAGTCTAAATACGGCATATTATGAAATGAGTAATTGCTTCTTGTGTCCTTTAGGAAAAGAATATACACAGGTATTCAACCAATGAGATTGAAGCTTCTCTATTTCCTGCTTTCAAAATGTAGTGACTCGGCACGGAACGACCAATCATAATCTGAAATGTGTACATATGGAAAGAAGATTGTAAGAGGTATGGACAATATGAGAATAAAAAATAACCTCAGCAAGTATTCTTTTGAATGACTCATTTGGTATTATTGAATAAGTGGGTCAAATGGAAAAATCTAAAGAATGTTTATTACCTAACCTGAGAGCTGTTTTAGAATATTTTCAGGTAGAAAAATAGCATAAAATTTTATAATAAAGGTTTTTTTTCTTGTTCTATTTTTTCTTGTTCTGCCCAATTATAGAACATATTTCCCACATTTATCACAAATTTCTTAAAATATATTCACTTTAAAAAATGGGCTGCAGAATGTAGTCATATTTCATACATATTCATATGTCTGATTTTACTAATCAATATTTTATGTCAGCTAGAAGGCATTTATTAATTTTATAAACAGTGCTACAAGCAGATGCAAATAAATAATCAAGTTCTCATTCTATACGATACATTCTTGATTAATGATGTTATCTCATGCTAATATTGTTTTCCTGCAATATTAATTACATGTCAGGAAGTTTGACTTTGGCCACATTTTTAATTAGGGATTAAAAAGAGTTGTCAAGTAGTCTTTTATTTTTACAGATATTAATCCTATATATGTTTACCCAGGCATATATTAGCCCTATACATGCTTATTCAGCCATATATTTATTTAATTTCATTTTTCCCTATAAATGTGTATAATATTACAAATTATAGTTAGTTATAGTTATAGTTTATTAATCTTGTATGCCGCCCACTCCCGAAGGACTCTGGGCGGCTTACAATACAAAGGGGAAGGGAATAAATAAGACAAACAACAGTTTAAAATACACACAACATTCATAGTTACCGTGAGGCTGGATACTTCATCACCCCCCCCCCCCGGCCTGCCGGAGCAGCCAGGACTTAGTGGCTTTACGGAAGGCAACTGTATGGAGTTCTGGCTTGTATAATATTGTTATTTTTAAAGTATTAATGTACAGTTTAGTGGCTATGTTTGCCTAAATAGAATAACACACAATAGTTTTAGGATAGATTAATTTTCAGAAAATATTACCATATAGGCTTTATTTTAAATTTTATAAAACAATTAATTTATAATTTATACACTCAATTATAAAATCTTCAGAAGTAAAAAGATCTCATTTTTAGTTTTGTCTACATATCCTGAGAGAAAAGATTGTAACTGATGCTACTAACTTAATTAAATCAATCATATTTCGTATCACATCAATTATAGACCAATGGCAATCTGTTTCCCCCTTTTTCTTGTATATAATTTTTACTGGGAATTTTTGAATGGTACTTATAGGTACATTAAACATATATTACATTTACACTATACACACACACACAAATGTTTAATATATGTTATTATTTAATTATTTGCTAAACAAACTGGAAAAATGCATTGTTTAATCAATACTTTAATGCTATACTTGTGTTACTTCATCTCTCTTCCTTTGTTTTTGCTTAGCTTTCCTTGAGTACATTCAGTGCTTTTTTCCCCTTCTGTACCATTTGCAAGGGTTCAGTGATCTTGCATTTGCATTCCTGCACACATATTTGTGCAATTTCCCAGTAATTTACCACATTTTAGTACAATCTAATGATATAAAGACATTACGTTTCAGAAATCAATACTGAAATTCTGGAGAAAACCTCCAAGATCCCTTCCAACCTTATGATTCTATGTTCGTAATAGTATTGTAATAACTTGCATTAAAATGAATAGTACTGTAATAATATATTAAAGCGCATTGTCCAAGTGACAACAAGTAGATTTTGTTATAAGAGGATTGTATGCTGATTTAATAGAGAATATTTTTAACATGCTTCAAGTTCAAACTGTCACATCTATAGTAATTATAGTAATGATATATTCTTTACTTATGGGAATAACACCCAAATAAATTACTATTCTCCTTTTGGGACATGAACCAAGGGTTGGAGAACAGAAGAAATAACCATTGTATCATTCTTATTGCTACATAAAATGCAATTTCCTAAGTAGAAATTGGTGACATCCTCAGCCTGGTCCCAACACATCATACATACTGCCATAAACAGCACATCCTAAAGAACAAAAGTCATGTTGTCTGGAAGCAAGCATAAAATCCAGCCCCTGTCATACCACTGCTCTTTTGCCATCACCAGTTTTAAGAAATACCCAGCCAGTGGGAAGCGTCTAAATACGTAGTCTGCTCCTTCTACAGTTTGCAGTCATTTCAATCCAAAATATTAAAGTTCTAGTTAACAATAAATATTATTCCACTTTTGGAATGCAGAAAATGATTCAGGTTAAGGGGGGATCTCAAGGAAACTTGTAAGGACTTATTTTTGTTCCTTTTTGGTGAGGAGGGAAAGGAAGCTGTGCAACAAGCAGAAATTTAAAAAAAAACTCTTTTCCCAATACGGAAGTGTTAGCTGTTGAACTTTTAACTGTTCTAAAGTTGATGAAACATGCATGGGTTGCTAGAACAAACAGGTGAAGCCCGCCTGAACTATGAGTCACCTGTAAAGTTACATTCTGAGTGGCCTGTGTGGCAGATGAATATGAAGAGGGCAGTGTTCAGGTGACATCAGTCTGTTCAATATCCAAGTACTTCCCAGAACAATCACAAGTACATACATAAAGAATGATGTAATACGATAGCTAATCAAAATGGTTATAAATGTTCCTCCTGTGCCTTTAACAGCCACATAGGTAATTGTATAAAAATCAGGTGGTGAAACTCCATGATTAATTCTTCAGACCTAAAAAAAACAAACCTTGAATTTTTCCTATTTAAGTGAGACTGTGACAAAAACAATCTATGTTATCTGAAAACCTTCTCTGCTTTTCAAACAGCAAATTGGTTTACCTTTCAGGTCAGTGGAATCAAGTGTTTTTCTACCAATACAGCTTCTCTTATTTTGAAGGAAAATCTGTCAGACAGTAGTTGGTGTAAGATTTATTATTACAGTAGGAATTATTCTCTTGTCCTCCTAAACTGGAATTAAAAAATAAGCAGTTATAGCAGTTCTTGATTGTGCTGCTTCTTTAGAATTTACTAATTAAGGAGGTAAGGTTTGAAAAGAACACAATTTAGTGAGCTTGGTTATTTTGTTTACTTTATCAAGTAGTGTGAGAGCCAGTATGTATGATGTTTGTAATCAGAAAAATAGGGTTAGGTAAATCATGATTTACAAACAAAGGCAACGTCACTTAGGCTGAGTTTATGGATGTATTTATGAATAATAAGGTTGGCCTTTTAGACATGGTTTGTTGAACAAACCCATGACTTGATCTGCATGCAACGTTAAGCGACAACAGGCCAGTTAGCACGTCCTTCTCCGGCAAAGGGAACCACGTAATTGCTTAATAGTTACGGCGTGTCAATTAATTGGATTGAGTAAAATCTTGATTGACTTAACCGCGGGTACGTGTGTCACGCTAAGTCGAGAGAAATAGCGTTTGCCCAACCATAGTCCTGGGGACTACTACCATGGCTGGCTGAAGCGACCCACATTTTTTCTCCCAGAGTTCACACGACATACACCGAACCATAAACGGGGTTCACACTACCCCCCCCCCCCGAACCCTCGGGTGGTAATGGGTTTTTGGCTGGTTCGTCGTTCCGAGGCAGACGCAGCCATCCCTCGTTGCCTTTTCAGCACACACACACATGTAATCAGGAGAAGCTTCGCTCAAAATCACCGCGCCGACAAGACGGCCGCCAGCCTCCCACCCGAGAGAAAGTTGGCGTGAGTAACTCCTTCGCGGGGAACCACGTGGGGCCGCATTTCCCGGATCTCGCCTCGGAGGAGTTTCAGAGCCACCCCGCGGCGCTTGCAAGGCGCTTCTCTCGCTGCTGCTGCCGCTGCCGCCGATCTTCCCTCCCTCCGCCAGTCTTTCCTTCCAAGAGCCGGAAGTGAGCGCGGTGGCGGCGGCGGCGGCGGTGGCTGCTGCTCCAGCCCTCCTAGCACGGAGAGTCAAAGAGGCGGCGATGCCGAAAGCGAAGAAGGGGGTTTGCCAATAACTTTTGTCCGCGGCGAGGACTATGGGAAATGGCTGCAGGAGCTGCGGCGGCGGGTACTTTGGGATGGATGCGCGCTGAGGTGAGGAAGGCTTGGAGGGGTAGTGAGCCAGCGAGGAAATCTTCCTCTCCCCGACTTCCTCCAGGCGAGACAGGCTGCTGCGGGACGCGGGTTGCGTTTCTGGGTCGCCTCTCTTCCCGGCGGCTGAGGCCTCGCTTCCTCCCGGCTTCTCGGCTGTTCCCTACGGGGGGAGTTGGGTGGTGGGCTCCCTGGTTTTGCTATCCCCCTTTGGCCTGAGTCGGACCTCCCCACCTAACCCGGCCAAGAAGGGCAGGAACGAATCGTGAGATAGTCTGCTAGAGGCTTCCAGCCCGCTGGGACGCGAAAAGGCTGGTAAACGCCGGCGCCGAGCTTACAGTTGCCTACTTGGGGCTTCAGGTCTGGAAAAGGGGAGGAGGAGGGTTGAGTAGTTAGTACACAACTCAGGGAGCTTCCTTGCAAACTATAAGGAGGGCATTTGGACTACAGTCCCCTTGGCTCCTCGGCCTCGCAAAGCAGGAAACTCTAACCAGTGGAAGGTTGTTTACGGTACATGGTACCGAAAACAAGAGGATTGTTTTGCTTCCCTTTGGAGAGTACTCGAGGCCTGTTTCCACAGCTCTGCATTTGTTGGGATCTATAAATAAATAGGGTAAATGGGCATCCTTGGGGAGATTGAGAGGCATAGATTGAAGATGGGGAGGTAACTACTGTATACATCATGTATTTGGGCAGCAGTTGTAATGGTGCTGATATCTTGCCAATGATCAAACGAAAGAAAGACAGAAAAGGCCAAAAGGCTTTCATAAGATGGACCAATAATAATAGTTCCTCGGGATATACTTTAAAACACCAGCATTCCCCTCGCCCCATCCATGTTAATCTATGCATGGTATTTTTGTTCTAACAAAACGATGTTCATAGAATTGTAGCATTGATACTGTTTTGTAAATACAAGCTATATAAGGGATCCTCATTCATTACTTATAGGGTCCCAAAAGTTAACATATTTCAGTTTGTTTGACTTAGAAGCTGAAATAATTTTATTTCTTGGAATGTCGTGATTTAAAAGTATTTTTTGAACTTAAAAATACATTGCTGAAATGCTTCAGACTTTTCAGATATGGGTGATCATTTTGTAATGTGAAAAGGTATATAGTTATTTTCAGTTCTCATAGTTACTAGCCTCTGTATATGAAGCTATATTACGAATGTATAACCATAGCTTCCTTCTTGCAGTTGTGATTTGAATGCAATCCACTTCTTGTTACAAGACTATTGAATTGAGGAAACTGGCATGGTTTTAATGGAAAAGAATGGAAACTGCGCTGGCATATGTTAATGTCTTTTTAAGAGGCACAAGAAAGCATTTATATGCAGTTCTGTCCCAAGTTCCAATGCATATATAAATACAGAAATACAATTTTTTGAGCATCTTAGCTAAACTTAATGTATTTTTATATTTAGTATGTACAATGAAAACAAACTAGTTCATTGCAACCATATATTTGAAAACGCATTGCTGTTCATTTTAGTTTAAAATATATAATAAATTAAGCTTTGGTTCTTGTAGAATCAAAACCTATTTCGTCTTGCTTTTACACTTTAGCAAACTGTAAAGGACAAACACAAGTGAAAGTTTTTATACTTGCTTTTAGAGAAGGAAATTAAGATTTTCTCCAGTTTTCTGCTGTGAATTTTTACTGTATATCTTACATATCATTGTACCAGATTCTCTTCCTCCCCCCCCCTTCCATCCCCTAGGAATTTTGTTCTCCACCCACCACATTCCATTGTCCTTTGTGGCAGACTTTCATGTCATATGCTACTCCTGCCACTTAACTGCTGTAAAATTGAAGGTCTTGCCATGTTATCAGAAAACCACTGTGTAACCATAGTAGCTTGAGTTTGTTATTTGAATGTTCTGATGTCATAAACTTGGCCTATGCTGAATCAGATTGTCAGTCTATTTAATTCTGTATTAATTGGCAGTGGCCCTTAAATGTTTGAAAAAAGGAATTATCCCTTCCAGCCCTGCACATATTTGCCTTAGAATGAGCCTTGAACGTTCTGCATTCAAACAGTATCCTCCATCACTAAGCCATAGCACCTTGCTGTTCCTCTTTTATTCACAGTGGCTTTTGGGTTTACCCATATGTCAGTTTGTCAAAAGATTATCATTTTTTAAAAAACTATTATTTTTTTTGCATTTGCTTCATTATTCATCACTGTTTTACAAACAGTAAAGAGCAAATTGGAAAAATTGAGGTCCATCTTCCAAATGAAACAAAGTATCGTAGTATCAGAGTATCAAACAAAAGAGTTTGAAAGATGAATTTGTCTATTCACACATTAGCTTTGTGGGCCACAGCCTGCTGCCTCAGTTGCATAAAGAATGGTCCTGAGGATAAGAGTGTGATGTATACACATAGCAGTTGTATGAAGAGAAAAGAGAGAAAATGGTAAAGGGATTTGAAACTTTTTACAATTAACAAAACTTTAGTTAGACATAATACGCAGACGTTCTTCCTTTGATTGAGTAGCTAATATAATTTAATAACAACATGATTCAATGTAATATGCAATGTTTTCCTGAAAATAAGACCTATCCCCAAAATAAGACCTAGCACGTTTTTATGCGTTTGCCTAATATAAGTCCTACCCCCCAAAATAAGTTCTAATTAAGAGCTTGCGCAGCTGCCCGCCCGCCCATTCCATCTGGTTGCTTGTGGTGTCGTGGACATGAGACAAGGAGTGGAGCTGCCCGATGCGCCCTGCACTGGCTTACCTCAGGGCCTCTGCAGCCAGGCCATGCATACCCCGACACCCTCATGGCAGCAGCACCAGCAACCATGTGCATCAGGTTGTCACATGGCTGCCAGCCCACTTCTGCTTGCTCGCAGCTGCGACAGAGCATGAGGCTGAATGAGGTGCCATGGCCACCAGGCAAGGCAGGGGTCACGGCATGGATGGCCTAACTGCGGTGGCCCTGAGATAAGCCTTTGCGGGGCAAAGAAGTGGATCTCCCGTACATGGAAAAAAATAAGACACCCTCTGAAAATAAGCCCTATTGCTTATTTTGAGATCCAAAAGAAAATAAGATCCAGTCCTATTTTGGGGGGAAACACGGGTAGTAACAACCAGTTGTGGTTAAAATATTGAACTACTCTTGTAGCAGGCCAGGATGAAGTTCATTCTCAGCCACAGAATTCATTTGGTGCCTTGGAGTCAGTTTCTCTCACTAGCCCACTAGTTTGTTGACAGGCACTGTAGTTGATATAACAAGTTATATTTTATTTTATTTGGGCTGGGCAAGTGGGTATCTTATATTAGACTATTCCTTGAACTCACTGCAACACTGTTGAGCTAGCAATATTTTTGTTACTTTCATTGGATGAGAATTGCAGTATAAGAAATGCTTAATGTAAATATCCTGAGTGCAAGTCAGTATGGTGGCTGGAAAGGTATTTTCATTAAAGATTTTTATCTGCATTTTGTGAAAACTGGGCTTCAGTAACAATTGTGGCATATACCAAATCTGATCAGTACTATTATCGTTAGTAGGGCATACTGCACGTGGCACTGGTTGATTTAGTTAACCTCATCTATACCTTCCATGTCTGCCTGAAAAATACAATATGAAATTGACAAGATACAGTGATCAATACTGGAGGTCAATATCACTGGCACATTTGATAAAAGCATGTGGAAGATTGCATCTTGGAATCTTTAGGAACACCACAAATGAACAACTGCAGTGGAAGAAAAATAGGCATGCTATGTATCTGTGGTATTACAAAAAATGAAGAGGATGTAATAGATCGAAATGACAGTAGTCTGGTCTTATGGAAGAGAATGAACAAATAACCTGTATATTCACTTCCTGTGTGTGAGTTATTGAGAATGTTGATTAGCAGTCTGCTTAGAAAATGTTCTGCTCTGAATATGTGGTTTAAACATAAATCTATTCGTATGTACAGATGGTAAATCTGAAGCAAATCTGAAGTTACAATTTACTTTATTTTTAATGATAAAATATTGATATAATTATTGAAGGAAACAGGGTGATGAGACATTCTGAAGGTGGATCGTGGCAAAGAAATGGACTTGGAAGAAAAGGAAAGAAATTAAAGTAGAATTGTTTTGGGAAAGGAAGTATGTGTCATACTTTAAAAAATATTGAAGAATAGATTAAACTCCCAACAGAATAAATTGAAGGTAGTTTATAAGAAAGCATTATCTGGAATCTGTTTGGAATGGAGTGAAAAGAATTACATCACAAAGTGCCACAGAACTATGTAGAATTATGGTAATGGAAAGGATGGAAGCATGAACAAGGATGCTTAGTGTTATAACAAAGTAAAGGGGCTGTGGCTAAGGCTAAATGTACATTATTGCTGTAGAAAAAAAGATGAAACACATGAGCGTCACAAAAAAAAAGACTTGTAATGAAATAATTTAAGTTTAAAAGAGACAGGGAAAATGCAAAGCAACTTTGATTAACAAAACATTGGAAATGGATGAAAGGACCAATCTGAGGAGTTTCCAACACAGTGAGTGCAATTAAAAAATAAAAATGATGAAATGACTTGAGATGAAACCAAAATGAGAGAATATTCAAAGGAGTGGTTTAGAGATTTGCATGGAAATAATAATAATCTCAAAAGCTGGAATTGAAACAAATTCAAAGTTAGTGTCCAAGAAAAAAAGAACACTAAAAGAAAAGTGATAAATATTATTAGAATGTTGAAAAATATTAAGTCAGCAGAAATAGTGTAATTGGAGATGTTCAAATATTGATCTGGTTGAAGGATGGAAGGACTTACAACTTGTTTCACATGTATATGAAGATGCATTTGTGCCTGATACTTGGAAGAATGCTGTTATTATTCCCCCACACAAAGGGAAAGTATAATGCTGTGTTCAGAGACATTCACATGCTGACTACTGGACATTCCTCGGTTATCCATTAAGAAAACTGGAGCCTTTTCACCAGTTTATATTAAGACTATGAGTAAAAAGCTTTAAAAAAACCACTTTAGCCACCTAAAAGATAAATTGGAGTCTAAAGTGAAACCAGTTCATTTGTTGAGAATCCTGTACCTCTTTCCTTCTATCTTTCAATAAATCTTGTTAAACTAAAAGAAACTTGCTTTTTGTTGAAATAAGTTGTCCAGGGCTTCATAAATAAGTACTGTGAGTGATTAGAAAAACTACCTAGGAAAATATACAGCAGAATTCTAATTAAATGAATGTAAGAGATGACAATAAGCAAAAATTGATTTTGTAATATGCTGTTGATAGAAGTTTGGGACACAAATATTTGTAGCAGTTATCTATTAGTGGCAACAACTGGGAGAAAGTGCTGGGCACATTGAGGCTGGCTTGACCAATGGCATATGCCATGTTGAGAAATGCCAAAGGAACAGTTGGGGAGATCTTATCTCAGCCTTGCCCTGTTCACTGCATAAAATTACTTTGAGAGCTGAGCCCTGTGTGTTTTTATGTATATTAGAGAAAATTCATAGAAAAAGTAAATTTGCAAAGTTTACATCCACTTGGAGTGATCACTGTAGATACATAGTTGAGTTCCTAGTTGCCCAGGATCTAGAAAATAATACTGGTAAGAAAGGAGACAAAGGTCCATAAACTGAAAATCAGCCCTCATAAAATGGATCTTTAATTGAGTAGTAATCCAGTTAAGCTGTTATCCTTAGAATTGCAGTTCAGAGACACTGAGCACTGTTGCTAGCCAAACAATTAGCTTATGCAATTTCCAGTGCTATTCACTGATTGAAGCTGGTGCACCAGCTATAACATTTCCTGGACAGAAATAGCCCAGTCACTTTCCAGTCCTCTAATATTATGAAAGTTAAATCACTTTTAAGTTTTTCAAAGACTTTAGATTGTGTACCTTATTAAGTATGACAGTTGCCTGTGTGCTGATACTGTGAATTTTAGATGCAGTCCAAAACTTTAAAATTACATTAAAAAGAAAAAAAAGAAAGATAAAAGTCTTAATAGAATACACAAAATACTCCTCTTCCTATGATTACATTTGGGACCAGAATTTCTAGTGTAAATTATTGTGGTTATTAAGCAAGATGCTTCGCTCAGTGACTGCAATCCTGGCTGCCAGCTGCATCATTAAGAAAGAAATGTCTGCACTGGTCTGGAAAAACAAAACTTGGATCCTGGAGATCTGAGCTTCCTTTTTCTGGCTCACCACAGGAGTTTCCTTGACCTTCATGTGTGGAAGGGGGTTCCACCACAAAAGCGCGTAGGACAAAATCGCGCTCGACAAAAGCGCGCTGTGACGTCATCACAGCGCGACGAAAAAGATCGAAAAAATGTAAAAATAAAGCTAAAACCTTCCCCTAACCCCCCCAAACCTAACCCTAAACCTAACCCTAACCCTAACTCTTAACCTAACCCTAAACCTAACCCTAAACCTAACCGTTAAAGTAACGAAAAACGTAACGCTAACCCTTATCCTAACCCTAACGCTAACGCTAACGCTCTAAAGCTAACCCTAACCCTTACCCTAACCCTAACCCTAACCCTAACCCTAACCCTTACCTTTATGTGAATCGGCTTGCTTTAATTTAATTTTTATTAATTTTTATTTGAATTTTTCGATCTTTTTCGTCGCGCTGTGATGACGTCAAAGGCGCGATTTTGTCGATCGCGCTTTTGTCGTCCGCGCTTTTGACGGGTCACGGTGGAAGGGAACCTCCATGCTGGGCTAGAGAAAGAAAGCTCAGATCTTCAGCATCCAAGCTTCCTTTCTCTGGTCCGCTGCAGGAATCCCCCTTCCTTTCTTGCAATTGTTTTGAAGGCTAGATACACAGCCTTTTTCTATCCTTCAGAAACATCACATTTGCTAGCTGTCTGCCTAGGCCTTGGTTTGGCCTTAGCTCACCTATCAGCAGTTGTACAAAAAGGCAAAGGTGAGTGGATCTGGATGTAGTGGGGCAAGAGATGTCTCTGAGCCTTCCAAGCATACTGGAGCAAGAAGTAGTAAGCAGGGAACGGGCCAAGGAATCCAGGGCCACAGTAGTTTTGTGGTGGGTGGGTGGGGGACTGAGATGGTGAGATAGGCAGGTGAGGTAGTTGCACCACCACCACCACCCCTGTCATAAAGGGGATGTGTGGTGCCAAGCATAAAAATTTTGATAATGTAAGTTCCTTGATTAGGGTATTCTTGTCTAGATTGTTTATCTGGTATTAATCCCTGCTTATCTAGGTATTGGTTGCTGGAGAGGATGTGTTTTTGTTTCATTCTCAGTTTTACATTGATTTTTTTGAATGGTGCATAAATGTGGTTTATTTGTTTATTGATGGCTGATTTGTCTGAATACCAAGTTTCTGGGTATTCCCTAGCAGTTTTTGATTTAGCTTGGCCTAGGATGCTCACAGTTTCCCACTTGAAACTGTGGTTGAGTCTTTCCCTGTGTTGTCAGAGTAAAAAGTTTTTATTGTATTTTCTGACTGGTAGGTGGTGTTCATGGATGTGTATCTGGTAACTTCATGGACATATCCATGCATTTATATTATTTTATTATGTAGATGCATGGATTTATTATAGTTTATTATATTATTATCAACAGTATGGAAGTACTTTTACATAACTTTCATTTGGGTTATTTTTCAACTTCTTAGTGTATGTAGTCTGCAGTCTTGATATTCCCTGATAATCTCTCATCCAAGTAGCCAGGCCTCCTCTGTAACCAGGCCGATTCTTGCTTTTAGACAAGGGCAGACAAGGGTAACTAGATGCTGCCGCCTTTTGAGACTATTCCAGTACTACCACTTAAAACAAGCTTTGCTGGAATGTGCATGTGAAGTTGTGTGTATTACATATTTTATCATATAAAGAATGTTTTTTGTTAAACAGTTCTGTGTGACTTGCTGGCAGAATTGTGTAGTGAGCTCCATAACTAAACTGAATGGATACTCAAAAATAGTTCCTTCCTATTTGAATCTGATAGTCTAGTCCAGTTTATTAACTTCTTGTCAGGATTTATTTTTTAATTGAAAAGCTTGTTCTTCTTGTTCTCCTTCTGCAAGATATAAAATAAATTGCAAGTTTTATGGTAGATAACTTCAGGCAATTTATTTTATATCTTGCAGAATTCCGAAAGCATTCAGTTTTAGAGCTGTTTCTGTGCTGAAAATTTTTCTACTTCTAGTAGAAATTTCTAACACAATGCTTTAAAGACTTAAAACCCTTTTTCTCATTGGGAAAGGTAGGAGATCTTGGACTGGAAGAGACAGATCACCTGTTTGTTAGACCAGCACTGAGTTGTATTAATGATCAGGACGGTGTGATGCACAATTTCAATAATTTGCCTTTACATAAAGATACTGAAGTGATTTCTCATCAAGTATTAAATCTGCGGCAATATAAAAGTAAGAAGTGTGTGTGTGTGTGTGTGTAATTTACTTGTTTTAACTACCAGAATTATACAAGTGAACAGCTGTTCTTAAGCCAGACTTCTTTATCTGGTTTTCCTGAGGCAGGTGATATGGTACAGCAAATAAAAAAAATACTATCAGTCTTACTTGTTTTCATAATATGATTCTGAACTAACTGCTTATATCATAATAGTTGCAGAGTTATTTTTCCAAAGTTTGACTGTTGTTTGCATTATATCTACATACTACTAAAACACTTATACCTGTAACCTTTAACTGAGCAAAATGGTGCCTCAAAGGGCAAAACCTTTTCAGCCCAGGTACATCAAATGGGTTAACTGCCAGAATCTTAGGGAAGTCGTGGCTGCTTCAGTGCTGCCATCATGCTGATACAATCATTTGAACATCATTTTTCAGTATTCCCTTCTCTGCCACTCATGCCGTCCCTTGCTCCCTCCTGCAATCAGCAGTAGCCATTTACCTGCCTGCTGGAAAGAGAAGGAAGAATGAAAGGGAAGGGAAGGAAAATCAGAGAGGAAGGGAGGAACAGGGAGAAGAGTGGGAGGGAGGGCAGGGAAAAGGGGAAGGAGGAAGGGAGGAAACCACTTACTTGCCTTGTTGGGAAAGGAAGGAAGGAAGGAAGAAGAAAAGGAAGGGAGAAATAGGAAGAACAGAAAGAGAGAGGAAGGGAAAGAAGAGAGTGAGGAACAAACAGGGAGGGAGATTTCCAATGCACACTGCCAACTTCCCACAAGGAAATTCAGTGGGGTATACTACAGGAGATCAGAAGTTACTCCCATTGTTTGTTTTTTTTTTTGTCCTTCTGTAGCCATTGTTTTTCTTTCTAGGTATGGAAATGCTATGGGTTGTCCAGTATGTAATTACTCCTCACTGAAGAGGACCATGTCACCTGTATTAATAATTGGGTATTTTTTCTCCCTAACATTTAATTGGTTTCTATCTATCTGTAACTTAAATCTACAGAATTAATTTCTGTCTTACACACAAAAGATGTTTCTTGACTTGAGCAAATCCTTTTTTGTACATAAAGAATAGTGTCATATCCCCCTTCTGTCTTCTCAAGACTAAAGATGGCCTATAATCTATTTTTATAGGAACCCCCTCCCCCCAAATCTTCATTGCATGTTTTTGAATCCGTATCATTTAAAAAAATTCTTAAGTGTATTTCCTGGAGCTTAGAATAGTAGTCAAGGTATGGTCTGATCTGAGTAGAATAAAATGGAAATATTGCTTCATTATTTGGAAAGTATATTTGCAGATCTTAAATTTTAATTTGCCTTTTTATAGCTATATCTGCTGGTTTTGTAGCCAATTAGTAGATTTTTTAAATGCAAATTCTAGTCCAGTAGGATGGCTACCAGTGAGGTTTTGAGTGAAATTTATGATGTTGACTGTGATCTACGAAGCCATTCATGATGTCTCAATTACTTGAGAGACTGCCCTTCTTTCATTGTATCTGCTCACTATTGGAAAGACCATCATTATGAGGATGTTTTGGGACCCCACCTTGAAAAAACGTCATCTTTTGGGACCAAGGAATCATGCCTTCTTTGAATGGCATCCTTCCAGAAGTTTGCATTGCCCTAATACTCCTGTCCGTTAAGTGAGCTTTGAAAATTTGACTCTTTTCCCAGAGTGTAGATGAAGAGTTGGCAAGGGGGGATTGGTTTTTGTTTTAAATCTTTGTGTTATCACAAAGATTTGTTTTACTTTTTGGCTTCTGTTCTTTGAAATTATTGGGGTATTGGCTGGTGTTGTTGCAAGCTAACCAGAGTCGGTTGAATTAAACACTTTATGAATTTGATTTAAAAAATAAGAAACAAAGTGGAATTCAGTGCTGATACAATAAGGCTATTCTAAAGCACATAGAGTTCTTTAACATCGATGGTTCATTTAAGGAACAATTATGAATGTCTAATCAATGACTTATACAATATGCAGTATTGATTGTGTCATATTTCTAATACCGTATTTTTTCGGAGTGTAAGACGCACCGGAGTATAAGATGCCCGAAGATTTTGAAGAGGCAAATTAAAAAAAAAAGTTTTTGCACTCTGCAGACCTCCCAAAAACGGCCCATTTTTTGCAAAAATGGGCCCGTTTTTTTTTCTTCAAAAAAGGGGCATGAATACTCTTTATGAGGCTTAGAGGGTGCTGCTGGGGGCTGGGGGGCCAAAATTGAGCAAAATACGGTCCATTTTTCGCTCATTTCTGCCCTCCATAGCCCCCAGGAGCACTCTGAAAGCCTCCTAAAGGCTATGCATGGCCATTTGGTGAAGGGGGCGGGGTTTCAGTTGACAAAAAAAATGCTGTATTCAGTGTATAAGATGCACCCAGATTTTCATCCTCTTTTTTGAGGGAAAATGGTGTGTCTTATATTCTGAAAAATATGGTATATATTCTATGTTTCCCCATTTTTCCATGAACCATATTATTTTGCTTAATCCTAGTATTACACATTCCTTCAGTCTGCCCAGCTTTGGTGGGAATAATGGAAGAAAGCTAGAACTCTGTGATGACAACCCAGCCTGCTTCCCTAAAGGCCTTAAGCAGAATCACCCCTGACAGGTAAGCTATGAGTGGATGAACAGAAGGCACTTTCTTTCATATTAGCCGTAAGTGCAAGTAGCTGGAGCTTGGTGATTATTTTTTAATATCTCTAAGAAACTAAGGAATTGTGTCAGCTCTGGGTTCTCTTCTTTTAGGCTAGAGGGGGAGAGACTGATAAATTAAAAAAACTACTTTTAAGGGGAAACAGTGGATCAGCAGTTCTTAGGGTTGTGTATTTCAGTGACACAAAGAGAAAACACCAAATGGCATATAAATGATTGATAGATAGATAGATAGATAGATAGATAGATGATAGAGTGAGTGAGTGAGTGAGTGAGTGAGTGAGTGAGTGAGTGAGTGAGTTAGTTAGTTAGTTAGTTAGTTAGTTAGTTAGTTAGTTAGTTACAACCCCCAGTATGCCCAAATATGGGAGGAAGATCACTACTTCCATTCTCTGTCCTTCGGCTCGTCACAAGAGACCATCCAGACAGAAACCCAATATTTTTACTGTTGCCTTTTTGTTACATTTGTTGTATTTGTGCTGATAAATAAATAAAGGGAGACTAGTATAGATCTATTTCAAGCTATTTAGCTCTCATCTAAGGTATGGCTAGCTGATGAGCGCTAAATAGCTTGAAATAGATCTATACTAGTCTCCCTTTATTTATCAGCACAAATACAACATACATACATACACACACACACACACACACACACACACACACACACACACTTATAACTTAGAGTGTCGTAGTTCAGAGCAAACCAGATGAACAATAATCTGATATTAGAAACTAAGTCAAGGATAGTTGTTAATTGCAATATTTCCAAATGTACAAATTCTTAATGCTTTATATATTGGGTAGGAATGTATAATAATATAGATCCAAAGCAGGAAAAGTGCTTCACATCTAGTGTGAGTGTATTTGTTGTACCTGTCAGTGGCTCCTTAGACAAGCTGTGACTTTTTCTGATCTTGTACGATAGCCGTAAGATCTTTGAAAAATGCTTATTTGAATTAAAGAATTAAAGATAGGATAATGTAGTTGTAATCCTGTCAATGCTTCAGGTATTGTTCAAGGCTAGCGTGCAAGCCTGGGAAAAGTTGTGTCATTTTTAGGGAGCTGCTGTCTGCAAGCATGAACATAGTGAATCAAAAACACCTTTCCAGCTTCTGATCCAAATACCAATAGAGCCCTAATAGACAGAATTTTAAAATAGAAATGGACAATAGTGACTGTAAATACTTTCAGTATTGTATGTTTTTTCCCCCTTCACTAGTTTTATTGAATCTGTTTGAACATTTTGGGGCCAAAGAGTTTCAGAAGAAGAATTAAAATTGTTAATGGACATCTGCTTTCACAGAATGGCCCAGATATCTAGCAGCGATGAATTTAAACAACGTTCATCACCCATTTTGGATCCAGCAAGACCCAAAGACGTGGACAAAGAAGAAGCGCTGCAGATGGAAGCTGAAGCTCTGGCTAAAATGCAAAAAGAAAGAGTAGTGGTTGGCAGTAGACAAAAGAGTGACACTTTAAGCTACTCCTGGCCAAGTGTACAGTCCTGCAGAAAACAAGATCATGATCTTATGGTGTTTCCAGAGTCTGATGGCAAGAAGAAGGTGGATGATAAGTTAAATTCAATTGACATAGACAAACTTACACGTGCTGAATTAGAGAAAATTCTTTTAGAAGAAAATCTTGAATCCAACAAGCCATCTACATTGTCAGCCCCTCAGATTCTTGGAGCATCATCTTCACAATTTTATTCTCACCCTGTTGCTCAAAGAGGGCAGTGGACCTCTAGTTTGCCTGGGTCTTCCAGTAGTGCCGTATCTTCTGTTTACCCTATACCTTCCTTCAATAAACAAGTTGGTATCTTTCAGAATGGCTTTCATCCAGGTGTATCCGCTTACCAATCTACAAAGCCTGCCTATCTTTGTCTTCCAGAAAGATCTCAATACATTTCATACCCCCCGCCATTTGCTTCAACTTTCCATCCTCAAGGAAGTGTACCCATGTATCATTCGACACTTACTCCTGAAATGGCAAAAGTATTTGATAAGATTGCAAGTACTTCAGAATTTCAAAAAAATGGGAAATCAAAGACAGACTTAGAAATGACTGGTGCTAAACCTACTATTAGTTTGCCAATTTCTGAAAGCTCCAATGATATTAGTAAATTTGATTGGTTGGATTTAGATCCTTTGAGTAAACCAAAGGTGGACAATATAGATATATTTTATACTTCAGAAGATGGAGGAAAGATAACTAATGCTAAAGTTGTAGAAGATCCTTGGGATGCTGTGCTACTAGAAGAGAAGTCTCCAGGAAAGAGCCATCTTGAAAGAAAACTTAGTGGGAAATCTGCTTCTGGGGCAACAGTTACAAGAAGTCAGTCTTTAAACATTCGAACTGCTCAGCTTGCTAAATTACAGGGCCAAACTTCACAGGTAAAACATCTTAAAATGTATATTTCCATTTAAATGCAAATGTTACTTTGCAAATTTTTCTTACCAAATTTAGGTGAAAAATCGTTCCCTTGCAAATATACAAATAGGTGTAGAGTAGCATCTTATTTGTTAATATTCTTCAGGATTAACAACCAATAACATTCAACATGTGTGTATTTATTTATATTCTGTGTATTCTAAATGGCGTCTTGAAATGACTAATTCTTGCAAGAAGCTTCAATAGCTAAAAATCTCTGTATCATGATAATTTTTATATAGTTGAAAATACAACAAGTCCCTAGGTTCTGGTTTAAGGATGAGCCATAATTAAGAATGGAGCATATAGCAACAAAATTTAAGTCAAATACACAGTAGTTCAAGTTAAGGTTATAATTTATTATATAATACTACTTATACAGTGTTTCACAATAATAGTATTCTGGTTTACATACAAATTTGACCTAAGGACAGACCTTGGGAATGGAACTTGTTCTTAAACAGGGGGCTACTTAATACTTTCACATAAATAATAAAATATTATTGTAATTATATTTTCTAGCCTGATTTTGGTACTAGCTGTTTTAATGCATTATACTATACAGCTTGCCAAAAGTAGGACTAGCCCAGCTACATTATTTGCTATTCAGGAAATGTCATTTAATTATATGCTGTTTCTCAGAATATATTTGGCAATATTAAATTAGACATTTCCTGATGTGACGTAATCATGTGACACGGCCCTTAAATCAAAAGCAAATGAGTGGCTATAATGGCTGACACAAAATGGCACAGGTGGCAGGAACAATGCAAGTCCTCTTTTCAAAGTATTCAAATTGTCTTTTATGAATCCACTTGACTATGAACAGCTGTATAAATGTTTGCTCATATCTTTCCATAACAAGAACAAAATTATTTATTGGATTTTGAATTATCCTCACTTACTAGGCATTTCAAAATTTAGTACCACGAGAGCCTCATGGTAACCTAATACTATTTCATGTTACATTGTGTATTTGTAAGCAATTGTAGTTGGAACTAAAAAAGCTTGTATGTGTGTATACATTTGTCTGTAAGTAGCTGTATGCAAACACGTATACATACAAATTTCTGTTTTCCAAATTTTTGCCATTGTAGGCGTAAGTAATCACAAAAACCCCATGTACCAAAAATAAATTGGTGAAGCTAGTACACCAGAGTACTCTTCAATCTAAAACAATTGTTTTCTAAGGCCAGTGGGCACAATCTAGTGGAGCCCACAGGCATTCTGTAATAAAGTTTATGCTAGATATGGACACATGTATTACTTTTTAATAGAAGATTTGTAGGAGCACGTGCTTTAATTAAGAATCACCATTTTTCCTTAAATGTGGAGAGAAATGTCAAAAAAAGCAAGGATACTTCTGGCACTTCAGCTCTTGCCACATTGTAACTTGGCTCTTTTTCTTGAATACTGTGGAATGGAATCTTTGAATCAGTGTCTGGGAAAATTTAAAGAAATTACAAAGAATATAAAGCACAGAAATATCCAGCACATCTAAGTTCCACTGTTAGCATAAAATTACAGGGAATCCCATCCTAATTAGCTCATCTAGAGATGCTTTTAAGACAAAACATCTGTTGTACAACCACTTTGCCAAATCCACAGTGTTTTATGGTAGGTTTAGAAATTACTGCTTTAGGCTGTTAAACTACCTAAGTCTTTCCGTGACTTTTTTTTTAACCAAAATCCAGTAAGAAAAGAAATTCCGAATACTTCTGTATTCTCTTGGTAAGCCACCTTTGTTGGAATTAACTGCTGGAGGAAGCCTTACAGTTAGCATAAAAACTCATCATCTCAATATACATGTATCTAAAATTCACAGCTGCAGCTGCAGCATCCAAAACCTCACTTTACCTAATTTTAGACATTTATAAAGTAAACGTTTTAGTAATGAAATATCTTGTTTCCATCAAATCTTATCAATAGCTCAGCTAAATTTAGACTCAACACAGGTTTAAAACTAGTATTTTTCCCCTCTGGTGAATGTAGCAAAACTGGAGAGCTTTTTTTCACTTGTTTCCTCACCAGTATTTCTGCACCAGCTGAAAGTTGCCAATTGAAAGCAGCATTGGTCATTAGGATGTGTGACCTTCTGCATTACTAGAGCATAGACTGTCCATTTTGATTAGCAAATCACTAACTTTGGTAAATGGATCAATGTAGATCAGCTTTCTAAACCTTTCCTGTATATATATTGTATGCTAAATTTTAATTTATTTTTTTATATATTTGAATTACGTCTACCTCACTTCACTTCTTTATCCTTACATTTCAGACAGACAATGGGACCAGTAACTTGCCAGCAGAAAACAAGCTTCTAAAAAATGTTGAATGGCAAAATCAAGAACAAGCAGCATTTTGTGATGCCATTGCAAAGTAAGCAGCAATTTAAGTTAAATTCAGTCACTGTCATTAATGGAAATGTAATGTCAGGAATCTGATAGCCCTTTTTCAAGTCACAAATTTTATTGCATGGCATAAGTTTTCATAAAGCGAGCTGTAGATCAAGAAAGCTCATATATTTTAGTAAAATGTGTGAATCTGAAATGATTCCTACAAATTTCTTTTTTTTGTTACCACCTTAACACAGTTCTCTTCCTACAATGAATGGTAAGCCATGTGTGCCTTTTAAAGAAATTATCAGTACTGATTTTATACACTGGTTATAGAAATCTTTCTTCCTTTTCATATTTTTAGGTTTTAAACATTTTAACAATGAAGTTAGTCTTAGCAAGTTAATTAAATGTCTTGGTTCATTTATCACACTAAGAGTAACATTGTATAATGTGGTCCTTTAGCACAACTAAATCTGTTGTTTACATATGTACAACATAGGTTGGACATGAGTGGCTGAATCAAAGTTTGGTGAATAATTTACAATTGTGTGAGTTTATACAATGTGCTATCTCTTTGCTTAAAATCACAGTACAAATGTTGCAAGTCATGAGAAGGATAATTATTTCATACATCAAAAGCATCTCAGAAACCACCAATAGCCCTAATCCAACTCTTGGCATCATTGTAGCCCATAGACCAACAAAATCCTTCCATGCTAATGGTTAAAGTTTCTGGCCCAGAAACCAGGAGTTCTAGTTCTGCCTTAGCATGAAAGCCGGATGAGTGACTTTGAGCCAGTCACTCTTTCTCAGGCCATCACACCCTAAAGAGTTGTTGCTGTGGGGAAAAAATGGAGGAGGAAACTTCACCACCTTGAGTTACTTATAAAGTTATAAAAGTGGGATATAAATCCAACAAATTACAGGAGTCATTTAAATATAATGAAAATTATTGTATAAGACACATGTTTAGAAAATTGCCAGAAATGCATCCTGTCCAATCTTACATTGTGGAATGGCTGGACAAGCTGATATATATATATTATATGACATTTAGCCATTTATGACTATTTCAACAATTATTTGATTTTCATTTCAACAATATGGATAAAAAGAATTGAATGTAATGAATACATACCATTTAAATTTTATACTTCATTGTGTAACTTAAATAAATGTAAATTGTGCATGTGGAAAAAGTAAGTACATTTATGGCTGCCTCAAATACCTAAATTAGAATTAGGTGCACCTGATTAGGCGGCAATGAGTAGAGCATCATTAGAAAGGATCTTGGAGGAACCAGACTTATTTAAACTAAATGCTTAGTTTGAGATGATCTTTATTGCTAAAATATGTCTTATCACTAGTAGATTGAAAGAGTTTTTGAAGCTCTCAGGAAAAAATATTGTAGACACTTTGTAAGTTTGGGGAAGATTTAAAAAGAGTGCCAGTCATTCCATTGTCCAGAAGATTATTTACAAATGGAAAAGATTTCAAATAATTGCCGACTTGCCCAGGTCAGGCTGTCCCAACAAATTCAGCCCAAGCGTAGAATGCAAGTTCCTGAAACAAATCTCTGAGAACCCTAGAATTTTATCAGAGGAGCTATGGTAACTCTTGTCACTAATGATGTCAGGGTACATGAGTCTTCAATCTTCTGACAGATGGTCTCACATTATCCTGAGGCACCCTCTGAAGAATTCATAGCAAATTGCTGAGCCGACCGGTCCCCGATTCAACAAAGCAGCCCCAAACTGTAACTATTAGAAAGAAGCTGCAAAAATTAGATTGGAGGTTTTCCAGGAGGAAACCTCAGAAAAAATTTCGGGACCAGACTAAAGTTTGGTCATGAACATCTGAGGCAGAGACCAGCACTTGTGCTCTGGACTGAAGAAGCAAAGGTACCAGAAGCCATGTTTGGCAATACAAAAGAGAACATTTAACCATAAAACCCGATACCAAAAGGATGATAGTGGAAATGTTACAGTTTGGGGCTGCTTTGTTGAATCGGGGGACCGGTCAGCTCAGCAACACAGAATTTGCTATGAATTCTTCAGAGGGTGCCTCAGGATAATGTGAGACCATCTGTCAGAAGATTGAAGTTCAACTCAAAGTAGACTTTGCAGCATGACAGTGACTTAACTGTTCCAGCACATCCACCAAGGAATAGCTAAAGTGATAGAGAAAGAAAGAAATGGAGGGGCTTGGAATGGCCATTAAAGCCTGCATCTAAATCCCATCACGATGCTATGCAGTAATACTACACAGCTGAAAAACGTTATTACCATGGAAGAGCGGTGATGAAATCTTCCTAATCAATGTCAGAGTCCCTTAGGTCTTTGTAAGAAATACCTATCTGGTTATTTTCTGCTAGGCATATCACTTAATTTTTTGTTGGAATTTTTTCCCCATAATTTTTTGTTTGTTTAATCATACCATCGTTGCCATTATATAATGTTTGAAAGAATATAAAATACTGATATGTGCACCTGTATCAAAAATGGAAAGAAAAAAAAAGCTTTGCCCTGGTGCTGCTCATTTTCTCATGTCTACATAACCAGCCAATGGCATTTCTTGGTGTCAAAGTACTCATGATGTTACCCAAACTGGAAATTAAATGAGAGAAGAAAGCCAACTTTGGAGAACAGCTTCTTCACTTTTGTAATAACATATTTTGCTAATGTAGCCTCTGAATGTTATTTTTGACCTGGGTGGATATTTGAAGGAGTAATTTAAACAGGAGAAGTTTTGAAGAAAGATGAATTAGTCTCAGCCACAGCATTGGAGTTAGTATAATTAATATAGAATACATTACAATTTTTCTATAAAGTACTATCTTAATATGTTCTTCCAGCCCTCAGCTGAGGTACAGCTGGGAGTGAAAGTAATAAGATAACATTACATAATTGTTTGTGAGTTATTTCCTCAGCGTTAGCCTGTCCTCCAGGTTATTACATCTAGATTACATTTGAGGGTATTCTAAATCTCTTAAAGACTAGCTACATTATTTGGTAAAAGCATTCTTATCCAATTGGGGCCTTTTTCAGTCTGCAATTTGTGGAAAAGGAATTGCGTTAACTTTGAAAGTTGGAGGAACTTTTCATTGTGACATGTAAAATGAGAAGCTGGGCCAGAAATTAAGTCTGCTTTTTCAGGCTTGGAAGTAGAACTGGCCATACAAAATCATTCCTTTCATGAGCAGATTATAAATGGATCTCCTCCCTTTCCAAACCTTTCTGTCCTTTTCAAAGTTCTTTCATTTTTGAACAGCCAGTCAAAATTCTTGCCAAAGAGTTATCAGTTGCTAATTGAAGGGAACAGATGATTTTATCTCTCCCCCCCCCCCAATTATTTTCTTTTTTTTAATTGTCCTTTTGCATACTTTGTGCTTCCCTCTAGCCTGCTGATATTTCCCTCATTTGCATGAATGACACTTGTCTGGCTACACAACTATATAGAAAGGAAGGAGATAGGAAAAAAAGTGACCAAGAAAATCTGTAGTTTATTTCAGAATTACTAGGTTTACACAAATCAGTTTAAAAACTATTTTAAAAGATGAAATTGATGGACGATTTCAGATGATTAAAATATTGAACCTGTCAGAGTATGTTGTTTAACAGAGTAGAGAGAGGATTAAATAAATAATTTAAAGAAAAATAGATTAGCTATATATAGGTAGTCCTCGACGTACAACCACAATTAAGCCCCAAATTTCTGTTGATAAGTGACACATTTGTTAAGTGAGTTATGCCGTTGTAACTTTGGTCACTAAATGAACTGTTGTAAATTGAGGACTACCTGTAAATCTAAGGATTTTTAATTCAGAAATTGCATTGATTTCAATGGAAAGCCTGAATAATCATGCTTCAATTTGCAATTTGATGTTCTTTGTGCTGCTTTATGTTCTGACTGTAACTCCATTTATAAACATGTTGTTTACAGATTAAGGACCAAGTTTCCTCATACCAAGCATGATACAAACTTGGGTTTTGTGTTGAGTCCGGTCATGTTGCAAAGAAATGTAAGTGGAGAGAACTCCAGCATCAAGATTTCAATAGAAATTGGGGGTTTTCAACAGCCAGTGACATTCACATGTGATGGTAAGTGCATTTTTATTTTAACAGATATATTTCAGTAGATTGAAAGATTGTCAAAATAATGTTGGTAATGAATTATACCCTTGAGGGTAGTCTTTGGCTCACCACCACAATTGAGCCTGGAATTTTGGTTGTAAGTCGTTACAGTTGTTAATAGGGTCACCACATGAGTTGACTCAACTTTACAACTATATTATGGCTTTCGTAGGCAATGCCATTGATCGTCCGTGTTGTTAAATGGAAAGTGGGGGTGCCTCGGGTTGGATGAGTCCCTGGGAATCCTAGAGCAGGCCACATGCAAATTATAGGGTTTTTTCAGTATTGCATGGGTGCAGGGAAACAACAGAGGGGAAAAAGAACTTGCCTTAGCTTGGCAACATAGCAAAAAAGCATCACACTTTTTTTGCCAGGAAATGCAAAAAATGCTAAAGGCAGCCACTCAACTTCAGAGTCTTAAAATGCCCCCTTTCCCTTGCTCCTGTGTGGGGTTGGAGTGCTGAAGCTGACTTTGTAATGAAAAACAGAAAAAGCTGCCTTTACTTTTCCAAGGCTCTGGAAAGAAAGCACATCTCTCCCGGGACTCCAGAGAGCAGTGATTCTCAACCTTCCCAATGCCGCGACCCTTTAATACAGTTCCTCATGTTGTGGTGACCCCCCACAACTATAAAATTATTTTCGTTGCTACTTCATAACTATAATTTTGCTACTGTTATGAATAGTAATGTAAAAATATCTGATATGCAGGATGTATTTTCATTTTTACAAATTGAACATAATTAAAGCATAGTGATTAATCTGCCAATCTTGGTTTGGAAGAATATCAGCCTGGCTGGGATTTTCCAAGATAAAATGACCTCCCTGCTTGCTTCCAGCAGCAGTTCGTGGTTTACATGAGTTTCACTTTATTTTTTTTATTTTTTTTACATTCTGTTTCCCCCACCCACCCACACAGTTTTTTTCTTTCTTTCTTTCTTTCTTTCTTTCTTTCTTTCTTTCTTTCTTTCTTTCTTTCTTTCTTTCTTTCTTTCCATTTCCCCTCCCTTTTCTTCTTTTCCATTCTCCCCTCCCTTTTCTTCTTCCTTTCTTTCTGTCCATTTCTCCTTCCCTTTTCTTCTCTTTCTTCCCATTCCTCCCTCCCTTTTCTTCTTTCTTTCTTTCTTTCCATTCCCCTCCCTTTTCTTCTTTCTTTCTTTCCATTCCTCCCTCCCTTTTCTTCTTTCTTTTTTCTTTCTTTCCATTCCCCCTCCCTTTTCTTTCTTTCTTTCTTTCTTTCTTTCTTTCTTTCTTTCTTTCTTTCTTTCTTTCTTTCTTTCTTAAACACAGATTAAGAAGTTGCCCTTTAAATGGGATTTTAAACGGAGTCTTAAGGTACATCGAACTGTGCTACCAGCCCAAATGGAATTCCTCGGGATAGAAAGAATGGGAGGGCGGGGCCTTTCCTCCCCTTCGGCGTCTCCTGCCAGCCCTTCCTTGGGACCAAAAAGCTTCTGAACTCAGTTTAGCCCGCAGGACAGGACCAGTGGCGCGGGGTGCCAAAGGCAGCGTCCAGGCCCAAGATGGTCTGAATCCGGCATGCCCCTGCCAGGGCGAGAGCCCATCCCGCCAGCTTAAGCGGGTGGCCCAACTGCCCCACCGGTCTCCTGCTCTCCGGGTGCCTTTGAGCCCCTGTGCAGGTGGCTGGGATGAAGCAGCGTCCATCAGAGCCGAGGCTGATCCGCCTCCCAGAAGAACCTATCTCTCTCCCCCTTCAGTGCCTCGGCCTTTCCCTGGCATGGAGACCGGGCGGGGCGGCGTCTGGGTTGTGCCCGGAGTTGGGAGGAGGCTGCTTCGCCACCTGGCGCTCTTCATGTACCTGCTGCTTCAGGATGCACTCCTGAGCATGGGTGATGCCGGTGGAGGTGGATGGTCTTAGGCGACCCCTGTGAAAGGGTCGTTCGACCTCCAAAGGGGTCACGACCCACAGGTTGAGAACCACTGCAATAGAGGAACTGCAATTCCAAAAGGAAACATTTGACTCCTTTAGTGCTCCCCACCTTTTTTGAAAAAGGCCAGGCAGGGCATGCCTCATAAACTGCATAGTTTTAAGATGTTTCGCCTTGACTTCCATGTAGGGGTGAAATCCTACCAGTTCGGACTGGTTCAGAAGAACTGGTAGCAGACATTTGGCCTGGGTTGCCGAACTGGTAGCGACTGCTGCCTGGCCACCTGCCCGAACCGGTCCCATAGTCGCCCTTCGCTCAGCCCGCCCAGTCTCTGCTTTCCACTGCCCCAGCCTGCCTCCCCTACTTCCTTCCCCTGGCCTGCAGCCCTACCATGCTTGCCTGCCTTCCACGTGACATTCCCGGTGTACCCGTGGCCAGCTTGCGAAGGCAGGCAAGCAGAATGCCGCATGGAAGGCAGGCAAGCATGTCGGGGCCAGCCACAGGGAAGGGAGGTAGCAGCGGCCTACTCCCTTCCTCACAGCCCTGCCATGCTTGCCTGCCTTCCATGCGGCCTTCCCAGCAAGCTGGCATTGTTAAGTGAGTTTCACCACATTTTACAAGTTGGCCACGCCCACCCAGTCACATGACCATTAAGCCACATCCACCAAGCCAAGTCCACAGAACTGTAAGGGAAAAATTTTGGATTTCATCACTGCTTCCATGGGTTATAAAGCACACATTCCTAGAGATCAGCTTTGTAGGAGCCGTTTCCATTGGAACTGATATTAAAAATGTGTCGACTTTTAACTGAGTTTTTAATTCCATCCATTCTGTTTGCAACATATGTTTTGTTTTCCTGCCTTGTTTTTCCAAGTCAGATCTAGCCATAGAGCATTACAACTGAATTGATTTTTGAGAATAAATTGCTGTTAATTTTTTTTTCTATTCTTCAAATTGCTAACTACACTACTCCAAAAACTTTGGTTTGCTTTGAGTTAATTGCTCATATTTTTCTATTTTACAAAACTGCCTTCAATTTATTATTTTTGTTACCTTCTGCGTTTGTTTTTCTTTGAACAGTGAGTTCTCCAGTTGAACTTATAATAATGCAGGCTCTTTGCTGGGTACATGATGACTTGAACGATGTAGATATTGGCAGTTACATTTTAAAAGTTTGTGGACAAGAAGAAGTTTTACAGAAGTAAGTTTTGCTCTGGTTACATCCTGAATTTCTAGAAAACTATAGTGAATGCAGATTAGATTGTTACTAACTGGAAAAGTAATTTAGCAATAAGAATTAAAATCTATTCATTTAGCTACAGCATATTGTACATTTTATTTTATTAATCATACTTTTTCTTATCTGTTTAAAATTCAGATTTATAATGTCATACTAACATTGTCAAACTTAACTATTCTTAGAAAAAAATATGCTATCATGGAATATGTTCAATTGTCTAATGCAGAATCCTGTAATATTTGAAAATGGCAGCCAGTTGTCAAAGCATGTGTTTTTTCAGTTACTTACTTTTAAAGTTAATATAGTTTTGGCCTATTGCAGGTTCTGTATCATCTCTTAATCTGGAGTTTTATTAAGAGTGATTCTGCCAAGTTTTCATGTTTAAAGTACATGCTATACAGTAATGGGGCAAAATTACATCAGAACAGACAAATATGGAATATGAATCCTATGTTCCAATTAAATATGCCAAAATAATAGTGTTTTAAATATGTCTAGAGTTATTTTATTTGAGAAATGTATTTGATCAGAGTGTTTTTGATACTTTAGAACAGTGGTCTCCAACCTTGGCAACTTTTAAGACCTGTGGACTTCAACTCCCAGAGTTCCTCAGCTGGCTGAGGAACTCTGGGAGTTGAAGTCCACAGGTCTTAAAGTTGCCAAGGTTGGAGACCACTGCTTTAGAAGACCAGAAGAAGGGAGCCATGAGGTCTAAAAACTTATGTCCATATATTTTTATTTATTTATTTGTACCCTTATTTTTTTAAAAAAATATTATATATTAAAGTTTTATATATTAAAATATATAAAATATATATTTATTTTTACAAACAATGCAAGGCATATGAATATATACAGCACAGCCTTCTCCTATTTTCTCCACAACAATCCTGTGAGTTGGTTTGGGCTGAGAGAGAGTGTATGTTGCTCAAAGTCACCCAACTGGGTTTCATAGCTAAGGCAGGACTTGAACTCAAGTTTGTTGAAAAATTTATTGATAATTTGAAATAGTGAATAATCACAGTGTTTGTTCTTTTCACAGCAAGCATTGTGTTGGAAGCCATGAGTATATTCAAAACTGCCGAAAGTGGGACACGGAGATTAATCTACAGTTATTAACTAATAATGATATTTGCAGAAATCTTGTACGAACAGTAAGTACAAAGGAAACTCACTTATCAAAACAACCATCATTTATTATTTTTATATGTATTATTGATGTTCTGCATATTCCTTGTTTTATTGTGTTGTGAACTCTGTCTTGTATCCATGACTCACATGTACCTAGAATTATGAGTTATCTGGTCTATTTTCTTCCTCTCTCTGTTATGCAGCTCATCAAGTAATTCAAGAGCAGCCAGAAAGCCTATTTCTGGTGCTACTTCTTTCAGTAGAAACAGTTTCCATGATTACAATTGTAAACCATCCTCATTACAAATATAGGTTAATTGATTTATTACATGCCATTAAATCGATGTCAACTATTAGCAACCAATTAGGTTTTTACCATGACAGTCACTAACCTGCCCCTTCAGATCTTCCAGCAGCACACCCTTTGCCACTGTGATTTCATCTGCCTTGCTGTTGGTCATCCTCCTCTTCTCTTTCTTCCCACCTTTCCTGGCTTTAAAGCTTTCGCCAGAGAACTAGATTTTCACAAGATGACACAACTCAAGATCTCCACTCTTGATACTGGCCTTAGAAAGAAAACAACTTTCAAATTGAGCTCAGATCATAGTGTCTAGTGGATATATTCGTATAGTTTTCCTTGGTATAACAAGACATAGGTGGTTTACCATAGCGTTCTTCTGAAAAATTTTCTACCCTCCCAGTATAGACTATATTCCTGTGATGTCCTGGTGATCCCTTAAAATTAACCATGCTTACTCAGTTCTTTAGATCAGCCAATATATTTATAGCAATAGCAATAGTTAGGCTTATATACCGCTTCATAGGGCTTTCAGCCCTCTCTAAGCGGTTTACAGAGTCAGCATATTGCCCCCAACAACAATCTGGGTCCTCATTTTACCCACCTCGGAAGGATGGAAGGCTGAGTCAACCTTGAGCCTGGTGGGATTTGAACAGCCAAACTGCTGAACTGCAGTGCTGCATTTAACCACTGCGCCACCTCGGCTCTATTTCTTTTCCATTATGCTAGAAATTGGCCCTAATGATATACTAATACATAATGAACTGACTAAATAGTAAGGATTCCTGATTTGCAATATTCCACTTCCAGATACTGTTTGCAAATTTACCTGAAATACAAATGCAGGAAGCATGGAGGTTTTTTGATCGTGGGGTGGGTTTTTTTTTTTTTTTTTTGAAAGTCTTAAGAAATTCAGTAATGAAACTAAAAATGAATACACCTGTGAAACAAATTACTGTTGCATATAAGTTTGTTATAAAAATCAATAATTCATCCTGAGCAAAGCTAGTTAAATTGGAAAACGCTATCAAATATTAGTTCTTGTTTATGAACTTAACAACCAGTCACTTTTTAGTAGAGAAATTGAAAGCAGACATTTCTTACCAGTTTTCTATTTAAGTAGGTAGCAAAAAAATGCTGATTTTCTCATCTTCAGAACTGTTGAGAATAAAACTGGCTATCCATCTTCAGATTATTTTTTAGAGGTCAAGGAAGAATATTGATAAGTTTGGCAAATTACTTGTACATTTTCTATTATTAGGAAGATGATGATGGGACAACAATAGATTTGACAAAACATCTCTGCCATGTAGAAAAGCTTTTCAGAGAGACCATTCAGAGGTAACAGCTTTGTCATAATAATATTTGTTTCAATTTTGGTGCTGCTCAGCACCAAATTCCAAAATATTTGTAACATATTCAAGTATTTCTAACAATGGGTCCATCTAGCATACTCCAATGTCTGGGAGAACTGCCAGTTTGTTAAGATCTTCTGGCATGCCATCAGAATGGGAGCCATGTAGATCTCAGAGGGGAACCTCATTGCAGGGGCAATCAAACATTACATTTTGTAATCGAGCATTTGTTATGTTGGTGCTTTTTTATTCATTTTACAAAGCTTATACTAATAGTATGTCACAAATAACAGAATTATTCTCATTGGTTCCAGCCACTCTCTTGAAGAACTATTAGAAGCTTATCACTATCAAGTTGACATACTGCTTAAAAATAAGGTAAACATTATCATTCAAGTTGTCTCCTATTATGGTTATGCAAAGAAGCACTTGGCAATGCCTATTGGTGTGAGTGACATACTCCTTGAACTCTTGAAATAGCTGCATCCTCTGGAAGGCTCTGATTGCTATAAAGGCTTTCTGATTGTCAAGAAGATCTGAGCCCCTTGGAAAATTCAGCTCATTGGGGAGAGGTGATTTCCCCCCCCCCCCCTGCATCAATGTATGTTCCAAGACACCCTTATGAATGATTCACATAGCCTACTTCCAGTACATTTCATGCTTTGCTAATCATATATTTATAATAATATTTATATAGAGAGATGTATTTATATTTTACCATTAGCTATTTGGGATTTGCTAGATGTTACTGCTCAAATACGATTTTTTTCCTAAGCCTCACTTTCCAATCTACTTTAAGCTTCATACATTACTTTTTGTCCTCCAGTTGAAACATAGTAGTTTCCTAAGCCAGCAATCCCCAATCTTTGCACCTTAGTGGCCTGGCTGAGTGCAAGTTGAACTGTGCATGCATGCACATATGTATGCATAGGCTTGCCGCTTGTGCAAGTTGAGCAGTGTGTGTGCACGAGAGAGAGAAGAGAGTTGAGCTGCACGCATGCATGCCAGGCTCCGAATAGGCCATGGCCTAGGGTTTGGGGGCCCTTGCCCTGAACAATACTTTAGCTTATTCATGTCACAAGTACGCCATTTTCATCTGGTAAGAAGGAGTGTTACTACAGTGAAGTTATAAAAGTGGACATTGGCAACATCTACAATATGCCAAACTTTAAATGAATTTACTCTTTCTTCCATTCTTCATCCATATGATATTTCCTGTGCCACTGTTTGCCACACACAGGTTCAGAACATAATAGAACACAATAGAACTGCGCTGAACAAATAATCTATGTAGATTATTGTATACACAATACTGTTCTGTGAACTTGTCATCAACTTCTTCGGTGTCAGTACAATATGCTTTAGTCTTAGGTGGCAGCCAGTGGCAGAAGGGATGCAACTAAATTAAAAATATTTAAATGGACTCATTATATATAATGCCTGCCTTCTTCTTTCTCTAACATATGCTCCAAACATCTAGTATTTGTCGATGAAATGGCATCTGTCAGTGGAACAGATTTCCTTTTTCCCTGCATATTTCTGTAAATCAAGAGGTATAAATATCTTCCAATTGTAAGAGTATTTATGGGAGGAATAGAAGGGATGTTCTGTTTGCTTACTGGAAATGTAGTTGAGAAATGTTGGATTTTTTCCAACATTTAATTTTACCCTGTTTATTTTATTTCTCTCATCAGAATCGGTTTAAAGCAATGGAACCAGTCATTAAAGCCGTCAGAAAAATTTGCTATTCATTAGACGGGGTAGAGACTCCAGCAATTACTGCAGCTGTAAAGAATCTAAGAAGAACAGTTAACCTTCCAGGGAACAAGAGCCCTGAGGTAATTAATTTAATCCTGCAGTTTTCTTCTATATCTCATTTATACAGTTGGGCGGATACTAATTCAGTCCCATCTTCTACACCAGTGATGGTTAAGCTTTTTGGCACTGAGTGCCGGAATACGCACACACACATACACACACATACACACACATACACACACATACATACACATACACACACATACACACACATACATGAGCACCAGAACCAGGATGAGAGCAACTGGCTGGAGGGCATGCATGCGGCGGCCATCTGCTTTTCTGGGTTCCATCGTGCGCATGTGCACCAGTCAGCTGCTCTCTTCTAAGCTCCTTCACATACATGTGCACCAGCCAGCTAGACCATCTGGCCAGTGCGCATGCCGGAATCAAAAAGAGAGCAGCTGGCTGATGCGCATGAACGTGCTGGAACCCAGAAGAGCGTCTGCCGAAGGCACGTGTGCCCACAGAGAGGACTCTGACATGCATGCCAAAGGTTCACCATCACAGTTCTACACCATGTTAATTATCTTTAAGCAAGTCGATATAGTGAGACTGATTTTTTTTAATATTCTGATTGCTGACAGACAAACTTTGCAATGTTATTGGTATGGGCATCACCTGATTGAAGCCACTTTTTGCTTCTATGCAGTTAGTCCTTGACTTACAACAGTTCATTTAACATTCAAAGTTACAACGGCGCTTAAAAAAGTGACATGACCATTCTTCACTCACGACCCTTGAAGCATCCCCGTGATCATGTGTGCAAAATTCAGATGTTTGACAGCTGGGACTTACTTAGACTGTTGCTGTGTTCGAAGGTCATATACCCAGTACAACCTTTTGACGAACAAAGTCAATGGGAAAACCCAATTCACTTAACAACCAGATTACTAATTTATCAACTGCAGTAATTTGCTTACCAACTATGACAAAGGTTGTAAAATGGGACAAAGTTTACTTAACAAATGTCTCACTTAACATCATAAATTTTGGGCTCAATTGTTATAAGTTGAGGACTACTTGTACAAATAAGGAGTACAAAAGATCTTGTAGCATGAATGTCTAAGAAATAAGCAGAAATATTAATAACAATTCAACAAAGTTTTTTTCCCTATTTGGAGAGATTGATAACTTTTTTCATATCTCACTGGACAGGGCTCTATAATATCGTCAGATGACACTAGCAAGAATCCAGTTGGTAAGTACAAATTAAATATCTTTGTTCTTTTAAAGGGTATTCTGATCATTATCTTCTTAACGTTAAAAAACAATTTTCTAGCTTCTATGCAATCTGAAAATCCTCTTCAAATGAGCATAGATGAGCTGACCTCTGCTGTCCATGCTCTTCTTCAACTCTACTTGAACTCATACCACAGTCCTTCATTAAGCACTCCAAGGACTACGAAAAGCACTAAAGAAGCATGGACTGCCACAGAGCATCTCCAGTTCACCATATTTGCTGCTCATGGAATTCCCAATAATTGGGTTTCAGTGTGAGTATTTACACTAAACTGTACTTTTACCCTGAACGTTATGTTCATTTTTATTGACTACATTTTGCTCTGTTTTTAGTTATGAAAAATATTATCTGGTTTGCTCTTTGACCCATAATGGAAAAGATCTCTTCAAACCAGTGCAGTCCAAGAAGGTTGGCACATATAAGAAGTTCTTCTATTTGATTAAATGGGATGAATTGTAAGTGTCCTTTTTTAGTTTATAGACGCATAAAAGTAATTCTTTATGTAATATCTGTCACATTCCTTTAAACTGCTAATTAATTTTAAAAAATCGCAATTGACTTAGTCAGCTAGTAAAAAGACTTTTCAACATAATTTGAAAGTACAGGCTAGGGAGTGACTGGGAGAAATGCTCATTGTTCTGTTACTCTGTGTTTGAGGAAGACAACAGTGGAATTACACATAGCTATTCAAAACCTCAGTATGGCTGCTTCAAGGCCCTCTCAATGTGTTGGCTAAAAAAATATGCTTATAACAGCATACCTAGAAGACCTCTGAAAGCCTCAGAGCAATCATGCTGGGTTTTTGAGTGTCTACAGGTTATTCAAGGAATATATTTAACACTCATTAATTGTTTTGCACAAGCCTAGGAATTAGAAGGAACCATTTGTAGAGTTAAATGCTTCACAAACATTTAATGAATTTGTCAAATACAGCAAATATAAAACTTGTTGGCTAGGTTCTCAAAATGAGTTGGTTCAAAGCCAGATGATCCGTTCTATATCTTATGTGTGGAATCAACCATTTTAAGGAAAAATCTATTTTAATTAGCCATTATTTGTATAAAAAATCTTTTGTCAATTATGTGTAATATTTGAGATTAAATGTTTTTTTAGATATTGATGAAATTATTTTATACAATGGTTTCAAATGACATGAGATAACATTAATGAGATTTGCCAGGCATTGAGCATATTAACTAATTCTTTTTTTCTAAAATGTAATCAATAGTTATCTAACAAACCACTTCTATTATTTTACAGAATAATTTTTCCCATCCAGATTTCTCAGTTGCCAGTAGAGTCCATCCTATGTCTTACTCTTTTTGGTATTTTAAATCAAAATGGGGGTAATTCACCAGATTCAAATAAACAGAGAAAAGGCCCAGAGAGGTTGAGTCAGGTTTCCTTACCGCTCTTTGACTTTGAACGGTAAGTATTTGAAGCAAACAGTAAAATGCTAGAGAGCTCCTTTAATCTTAATTTTGTTGTTTAGAGGAGTGGTGAAAAGGGAAAAGAAAAATCAATGTGAATTAACGCAAGTGAGATTCTAAATTCCCCCATTTCTATGTGTAAAAATATATTGAAAAGTTTTACTGAAGAAAAGTATGTTAAGTTCAATGCACAAAATAGGTCAACTCCAAGTAGTGATATGCTAATAAATATGTAACCACTGGATCTCCCAGATCCATAGTGCTGCTATGCTGCAAATTACCAACACAGCTTATCAGTGCACTAGGCATGCGGCTGCGCTCAATCAACTTACAAAATTCCTGAGAATTTAAGGATTTCTTCTCATAGGCTTATATGAGCCAGCTCCAGTATATATATTACTGGCTACAAGTATTAAATCCTTTGTATATAATCTGTTTGAATCCTGTTGAAGCCAATAAAATCCAAGCAACCTAATTTGCAGCGCTGTAGTAAGTCTTCTACATAAAGAATTCACCCATTCAGAAATTATGCTACTAATGTATCAACTTGTATTTTCTCAGTATAGTTTTCTCTTCATTTATAATGCCTGCATAATAAAGTGTAAAGCTTTCTAAGAGCAGGCCTCCTCAATATAGTCAATCCTCTGCAAGGATTGGCGTGGCTGTAGTAGGCTGTCTTCAGGTGTGCACATGAATGGATCCCACTAATGTTTGGAGCACTGGCAAAGTGGTTATGCATCCTCATGCAACCTGAGCAAATCTAGAAGAGCCCTTGAAGTAGATGCACCAGGCCTTGCAGAAGACACAGATGGCTCACAGTGCTTATGGTTTGCACAGGTCTTCTGCGTAAGGCTGCTGTGGATTTCTGTGTGTTCTGTCTGTGGAGCATCAGCCTTGTTGGCTCTTTTCTGGTTAGACATCATTTTAGATTGGAGTCTTTTGAGGATAAGAACCTGTCTTGCCAGTTCTTTTAAGAAGTGACATGCATGTAGATGTTAAACAGTTTGTCAGTTTGAAGTCATTGACTCTTACTGACTGCCCATATAACAACCACCACCACAACTTGTCTTAATGTAGACTCTTGATCTGTACAACTAAAATGAAGTTATGTTTAACTGTAGGTCTCAGAGCTCTTTTAAAGCTACAATACACTGGATATTTTTTTTGGGGGGGGGGAACTGTATGTAAACATAGCCTTTAAGTAAACATTTGAAAAAACACATACAAAAAGATTTTGATAGTGCTGTATAGTCTGATCTCATATTTGTCTGTTTTGTATTAACATCTCTACTATGATGATTAGTAACCTCAGGTATTTTGGATTGCCTCAATATAAAATTTTCTATAAAAAGAGATTGTAGGAAGTTATTAAATTATATTCAGATTTAATGCACAGGAATTTCTGTAGATCACAATTATACATGAGAAATTAGTGGTATTCCTGAGGGGATAACTTTTATTTGTTTTCTAAAATGTATTGTCTCTTGAAATGTGGTCATAAAATTAAATTATATATTCTATACTTTTAGAATGTTAACATGTGGGACAAAACTTTTACATCTTTGGATACCTCCTCAAAACTTAAATACTGTCTCTGGAGTAGCTCATAAAAAGGGAAACCTAATGCAAAGGATAATGTTACAGGTAATACTGTTTCCTCAATGTTTTAAAAAAAGCATTTATATTCTATTTATAGGGGTGAAATGTAATATGCTCTGTTTCCCAATAGAAATAGAAGTAGGCCCCATTTCTATTTGGTCTTTCCAATCATCCACAAAATAGTATATGAGAATAAAATTGTTTTTATTTTACTAGGATTATGCAACAAGCATTTTGAAGTTTCCAGGATGCTCAAATAGGCCAATTTGAACATAGAATAGTGATTTTGCACTTGGGAGGAGACATTTTATAAAGATTCATATCTGAAATTTTAAGTAATATTTTTTCACATCAAAACTGATTGCACAGTTAATAAGATAAACTAGAATAATTTCCGTTTTCCTGAACATATTACATTTCAATCCCGAATGCCTCTCTGCCGAAAGATTGTTTGGGGATTTTATCATTATATTTTTACTTGATTGTTCATTTATCCTGGGGTCTTGGTATAATGCAGAGATATGTACTTATTATTTGGAAATGGTTGCATGGGCATTCAAGAATTTCAGCCAGTGGTTCCTCCCATGAATATTGAGAGATGCACTTCTCATTTATGGATTAATAACGAATCCAATGTCAACTGGAAACAATAGGCAATGTTGTTTACCTATTGTAAACCATACTGACACCTTGTGGTTTGTGGCTCTCAGAAATAGCATGTAAACATGTATAAGTATTATATGTTTAACCTTAGCCAGATCTTAAACAAATGATTTGGAAACTGCAGCTCTCTGTCCACTTGTAAGAAGAAGCAGTGTCCAGACACAAAGCCCCTGGGGAATAATGTTGTGGTAAACTAAACTTAGAAGCAGTTGTGAATATTAATTTATTGCTCTTTCCATTTTTTAAATGGCATCACTTTGATATGGTAAACAAAATAGCAAGCACTTGAGTTTCTACCATCAATGCCTACCTCATATACAGTACATCTACTGTATTTATTATACGTGACAAGCTTTCAGGTACTATAAATGTCTCTCAGATATTATTTTCCTCTGATGTACTTTATTTTATATCTAGACAACGGTGCTCTGTTGGACCATTATTTTAGAGCTATTTCCTTACCAGATTCTGCCAATGCCTTTAACAGTCAGAGAGCTTCTAATATACTAGAAAAGTTGGGATGAAAATAACTCTTGCTGAACGGTATGGTGTAGTCTAACATTAGCCTAGCAAATGTTTTATGACTTTTGTATTATGTCATAAATTGCTTTATGATAATGTTTATGTCATAAAATGTTTTATAAAATTTGCCATGAGAGTCATGGGTCCCAGATTTTGGATGCATTCTATAAGTTAGCTCATTTTGAAGTACCTTCATTCAAAATATTTTGGCCTATGGTTCACTGTTTCGCCCAGTTAAAGATTGAAGAAATCAGTTTTTAATAGTATATAGACAGTACGAAAGGAAAAGAAAGAAGGTGAAAGAGATTGAAATTAAAGTAGGAAAAACTGTGGAGTGCCAGTGGATCTTTCTATTTTGTATTTTATTGATTTATTATTTTAACATTTCAGGTTGACCTCCCTTCTTTACCATTTGACATTATGTACAAAATTCCTCCGGCTGCAAACAATTCCATATGTAATTCTATAGACACATTGGAAAAAGATTCAAGCGAAATTTAAGTGGGAAAAACTGTGACGTGCCAGTAGAGCTTTCTATTTTGTAGTTGATTGATTTATTATTTTAACATTTCAGGTTGACTTCCCTTCTTTACCATTTGACATTATATATAAAATTCCTCAGGCTGCAAACAATTCAACATGTAATTCTATAGACACATTGGAAAAAGATTCAAGGGAGCGTCTTCTTTCCATTATTTCCAAAGAGGGTACATATGGGTATGTTCTCTTGGTTACTTCAAATCTAACATTCCATATGCAGATTATTAGATATGATCATTCTTCAGTATTTATTTCTGCTGTGCATATAACAATTTTTGACAAGGTTCTAGAGAACATTGAGAACTACATATGACCAGGGTGCATCCTTTATTTATTTTCAAAATATAGTCCAACTGTTACTCAGAAGGGGATGTTGAGTAACTGAAATTTTGAACTATCACATAACAATTACTTTTTAAAAAGACATTTATAAAAATTTGAAGTATACTCAGCCTATTGACTTTTAATCAAAGGTTAAAAGGTTGTCCTTGACTTATGACCAGTCACTTAGCAACTGGTGAAAGTTAAGATGAACCTCCCAAAAGCATATGACCTGGTATGGCAGCCACCCTTACCCTCCCACTCCACAGACATAAGACTACATTTTGGGCAGTTGGCAGACAGCCCACATTTACGATTGTTTGCAGCATTCCACAGTCGTGTGACCACAGTTTATGATGGATTTGCTGGAAACCAGTATTTACTTCCAATTTCCATCAAAAAGCAGCAAACAATGGATTTTCTCATCAACTGCAATGTTCGCTTTATAACTGCAGCATTTGTGTTTATGCCATCCAAAAAAAAGGTTGTACAATTGGGTTGGTCACCTGATGACCCACTTTATGATGAGGCTCAGTTAAGGCCATAAGCCGAGGACTATCCTTAGTGCAGTACACTCACAGTATACAGTAGTACTCACGTTTTTACATTCCATTAGTGTCAGAGCCTGAGAATTTCCTGTTGACAGAGAAAGAACTGAGGAGGCTGATTATTTTGGGAAGTCAAAAATAATGCTGCAAATGAAACATATGGAGAAGAAAGGATGGATAAGGTTTCCCCTTATATTCAAAGTTGCTTATGAATGCAAGGTTTCCTCCAGTAGCCAATGTACAGTTCAACTAAAATAGCTTTAACCTGATCAAAATGCTTGGTACCCATTACCAGGCTAATTCATAAGAGTTTTATAGCATCAAGATGATCCAGCCTTTTGTAAAGAAGTTATTAAAAGATGAGTCACGATACCACTTGAAGTTTTCAGTTCCTCTTTTAATCTATTCTGAATTTTTTAAATTGAACTGATGGATCTAATGGAATAAATGAAAGTAGAGCAGGATGAATGATGATGAAATTTATTGTAGATATAATAATAGTTGCACACAGGATTTGTTTTTTATGGTTTCTATTGTTAGTGACTATAATGGCAATGTAATGAATTAATAAATATGTTTGGAATTACCCTTTATAGATTATCTAGGAAAGATAAGGCATTTTTATGGGACAAGCGACATTATTGTTACACACATGCAGGCAGCCTGCCGAAGATACTGGCTAGCGCTCCAAACTGGGATTTGACCAATCTTCCTGAAATATATTTGCTACTTCAACAGTGGCCTCCTTTACCTCCACTTACCGCATTAGAATTGCTGAACGCAAAGTAAGTAAGATACATTTATTTCAGACTCTAATATGTTTGAAAAATATTATAGATTTTGAACTATTAAGCATTTCTAGATTATTTCCAAGTAAGCAGCATCTGTAAGTAAAAGCCACATTACTGGTTTCACAGTATTTTGTCATGTGAATTTTGTTGATGTACAAATTATCTTGTATATCTTACAGTTCTAAATTTGGTTATTTGCTAGGCTGAAACTGTAACATTATGTTAACATTGTATATAGCTACATAAGAATTTAAGGTTAAGTATTTGGTTTAAGTAAACCAGTATCTTTTCTGATGTAGTCTACTGATATGAAAAATGGCCCCAATTCTACTCCTTATAAACATCATTCAGTGGTCTATGCATTATGGTTTAATGCATAAAACCTTTTTGTATAGGCTAAAACTTTATTTCTAATGTTCCCAAAAATCCTTACAACATGTATTCTTGCCAAATGTGAATCAAGTATGATTTCAATTAATCTTCTGGTTTGTAGTTTTGCTGATCAAGAAGTAAGAACAAAAGCTGTACAGTGGATTGAGGCAATAAACGATGATGAACTTGCTGACATTCTTCCCCAGTTTGTTCAGGTCAGAAGACTATCGCATTAAATATACTGAAAAGGGGAAAATGGCATTTGTAACTGCACAGAAATTAATCAGAAATCACAGTTAATTTATGACAGTAACATTAGGAGTTTTGGTATTAAGTCTAATAAATGAGATACAATATAAAATGCCGTAATTTAACAATAGCATTTACAGCATAAAACAAACCACTCTACTTACTATATTTAACTATATCCTTTTCTGTTCCCCAGTTATTTCCATGTAAATTCTATGCGTGGAAGTGGGAGAAAATGTTTGATGGGAGTGGGATAAAATATTTGTTTTAACAGGAGGCTTCTTAATGTACCCTTCCATTTGGCACCCTAAGGTTAAACAACTGGGTGAAATTTATTTGCATTTGTTTATATTGAGTGTAGTAAATGAGGGTAGATTATGGCCAACACCAAGATATCAAGGCAGGTGTATCTCTAAAACCTCAGAATTAAATAATCAAAAAGTATAGGAAATGACCAAAGTCTCTTAATGGGATTTTGTTGTTGAATTGACACCTTGTGAAATGGCATTCTCATAAGATTTCAGTGATGGGGGGGGGGCAATGTTAATAGATCTTTGTAGTTTGAGGCCTGAAAAGATGATCAGCACATGGTATATGATTGAAAACACTGTGTGAGGAAGAAAATAGGCTCATAGAGACCTAATGACCGAAGGAGCAAGTGTAGAAAATTCAGGAGAAATAATTGAAAAGGTGTAATAAAATAAAGTTTCGGGTTCACATATTAATTAAATTATGTAAATTATTGTGACCCTGCCTGAATGTTAGGATTATCATTTAAGATATTTCTTAATGTTTCCTTATTCATCTCAAAGGTCTCTTCATTTATAAGGATAAGAGATGGTTTATATTATGTTACAATCTTGACTGTATTCAAGTTATTTATAAATATAATAACAATAACAAGTAAAAATAAAATATCATTTCAATGTTGCTGACATATTTTTTACTATTTATCATGTTGCTTCAGAACCATTTTGAATATGCACTCTATAAAAATAGTTTTATATTTTGTTATGTATTGCTATTTAATAGGGTAATAGTTATTCAAAGGGTATGAGTAAAAAAATGAACAGACCTTCTGAAGGGATAAGGAGATGCAAAAGAAAGGGAAGTATAAATATCTCTCCTACATCCAATTTTTTTAAATGGACTTCCTAAGAACATAGGCAGACAGAATGAAATAAATAGATAAATTGATTGATTGGTTGAGTCTAAATGATAAGTTTAAACAGTGCTGAATAGTTTCATATTTTAAGGAACATAATTTTGGGAAGTTCATTTAATTGGAAAACTGTTGATGTGGAAAACCGCTTATGCTAAGTTGTCTTTAAATATAACTCTGTATAAAACTTACCTTTTGTGTGTATTTAGGCATTAAAATATGAAACGTATCTGGACAACTCTTTAATCAGATTCCTCTTGGCCCGAGCACTAGGAAATATTCGAATAGCACACTATCTATATTGGTAAGAAGATCTATATTCTTTTTCATCTTTCAACAATGTTTATATTTTCAAGAACAAGTAAAAAGTTGATGTGAAAACTTTAAAAATGAGGAATATTCATAAATCTTTATAGGCCAGAAAAATGTATGCTGTTGCTAATAGGAATTAATTAGGTGTTCTGAAAAAGCTATTGTATTTTTCCTGAAGTTCTGGGTTGCTTTCTTCTGTTCCAGCATTATTACCTAATCTTGCATTAGTCTCTCTCTAAAACTGAATTTAGATAACATGTTTGTGTCTTAAGCAAGATTATGCTTTACGTAGGGACAAAAAAACCCCATTTAACTTATTTTAACTTTACATAAATATAATATTGTAAATGCAGTGGAAGGTGCTGTATAAATTAATGAAAATAAAACAATGGTTTCAGGTGCTACTGTCTTCTCGCTATACATTCTCTGTTGATACATAGTATGAATCTTCTCTTGAATCTGAACATTTATTTTGTTTTATTTTTATGTACTGTATTTTTTGGAGTATAAGACGCTCCGAAGTATAAGACGCACCTAGCTTTTTTTGGGGGGGGGGGGGGGAGAAAAAAAATCTCCCTCTGCCTCCCAGCAATTTGCCTCCTTGCAGCAAACAGCATGTTTCAGTTTCAATTTTAACCCAGCCTGATTAGCACAAGCAGCTGATTGTCGGTTACATCAACCTCCAGACGATCAGCTGTTTCAGGCTGCAGGGATTGCCATAGCCTATTGCTCCCTCCACTTGCCCCATTTTTGGTCTCCGCATCCCATTTTCCACCTGTTCCGGGCAGCGGGGATCGGAATGAGCAGAAAATGGGGTGTGCAGAGGGTGGGCTGAGGTGGCAATGGCAATCCCTACAGCTTGAAACAGCTGATGGTTGGGAGGCCAATCCAACCGACAATCAGCTGCTTGTGCTAATCAAGCTGTGCTGAAGCTGAAAATGAAACATGCAGTTATTTCAAGGAGACAAATTACTGGGAGGCATATGCCAAAGAGTGGGGGCCGGTGGATGGGTGGGACTACGTTCGGTGTATAAGATGCACCCAAATTTTCACCCTTTTTTACGGGAGAAAAAGTGCATCTTATACTCCAAAAAATATGGTGCACACACATTACTTATTTTAAACAACAACAAAAATCAGTGTACAGTAAAAAGCATAAATTAAAACAATTCACTCTAACTCCATTTCCTGAATAATAGGAAGAAAAATCAAAGTCAGAGTACAATCTGCTATGTGTGCTGACCAATAATAAGTTAAGGAGTATGAAATATTGAGCATCTCCAGTTAAGTTCTGGGTTTGGATGCAAAGAAAAATACTTTACCTATGTCCCTGCTTGGGGTTAGGTGCACATGCAGAATAGTCATGTCTTCTTGGGACTTCGAAATGTGAGGGCTACATTCATTGAGGCTTACTAAATCAATGATTATATCAGTTCTTTGTCTCCTTCCACTCCCTGGGTCATAGATCAACCAGCCAGTTGAGCATGTTTCCACTCATCCTTTCCCATTTCTGCTGTATTCTGCTGTTTTGTGGTACTTTAAATCCAACTTATTACAGAATTCCGGTGTGCTCTAATAGTGAAGATGTTGGGTTAGGGGAGAGTAGATCCAGCTTCCAGTCTCACATTAGCCACAGACAATTCCTGGGTGACTTTGGGCCAGTTCTTATCTTTCTCAGCCGAACCTATCTTATAGGGTTGCTGTTGTGGAAACAAACAAAAGGGGGACACGTTTTATACCCTGTATTGAATACTTGTACAAAATATGGTTCAAATAAGCATGTGTGAAGGAAACCCAATCTAATGTTATGTAATATTTTAGGTTACTAAAAGATACCTTGCATGATACCAAACACGGAATAAGATATGAGCATATCCTTGGTGCCTTCCTTTCCATCTGTGGCAAAAGTCTGAGAGAAGAGCTGGAAAGGCAGTCAAGACTTGTGCAGCTCTTAGGAATGGTTGCAGAAAAAGTCAAGCAGACGAGTGGATCAGCCAGACAGGTTGGTGAAGTGATCAAGTCATGTGTAAATGTGAATGAAAGCACAGTTGCATTTATTAATGGTACAGTCATATTTCTCATGTAAAATCAGCCGCAGTGAGGTTGTTGGGTTACTTTTTCATCTCTTTTACAAAATTCTGAGCCTTGTAATAGGGACTGAAATATACAACCCCCAAAATACAACGCTGCTGCTTCACACACCAGATTTGTGTTATAAAAGAACACTGATATAACTTAATGCTTTATTCATAATGAAAACATTTCTGCAAATATGACTTAATGAAGTTTAACCTTGAATTGGTTATTAACAGGTGGTTCTGCAAAGTGGAATGGAACGTGTCCAGTCTTTTTTCTTGAAAAACAAATGCCGCTTGCCTCTCAGCCCCAGTCTTGTAGCTAAAGAATTGAATGTGAAGGTATGAGCTGTGTGACGATAATCATTGGTTCCTGTATATTCCACTCATCCTTTCCCATTTCTGCCTACTTATCTTTTGGGTTTGTAAATGTTAGGAGACTGAGGTTCTCTATTTTGTGATCTGCAGACTGCTCAAGGGAAGTGAGGACATAAAATACATATAACCACGGGATTCCGGCCTCTAGTTTTGACCACTCTGTAATAATAACTATAAACTACAGTAGGCTGTCATACATAGATGAAATCTTGTGTCCTGTAGAGAGGCTTGCTCAGATGTCTTACATGAGAGACAGAGCAGTCTTCTTAAAGGTGCATTTCAAAATAAACCAATTTTGTTTCCAGCCTTGCAAAATGCTTACAGCAACAGCTGTTTCTTCAAAAGTCACATAGCAATATATCTCACTTCCTGTGATCATTCCTCCTCAGATCAGATCCTTTCCCTATCTCTTTATTTCCTCTTAAAGCACTCTCCCAGCCATGTCATCGGGCACATCACTGAGTAATTTCCTCCTTGGTGAAACTGGCCACCTCTGTCTTTCCTCAGTGATGGAGTTGCCAGTCATTACTCCTGAATCAGTTGCACTTACCAAGCTGTGTCATTCTCCTTGTTAGTTGCAGGAACTGGAATCCCAGCTGGGCAAAGGGCTGCAGGAAGAAAAGCGACTGCATTTTTATTTTTACTTCTCCTTTACTCACAAGTAGCCATTCTGTCTTCCTTATTTAAAACTGTGTTTCTTATTCCCTTTATCTCCTCAGGTTCTTCCTTTCTAAGCTGACCCTTTTCCTAGCTGTGGCTCCTATGTTCCTCTTCCCTCCCTTCCCCACATATTTTTGTTTGCGTACGTCTCCTGTCAAACTTTTGCCACTTTGTGCAACCTGATTTTTTTCCCCTCAACTTGTTACAACAAGCTAGGTTTGTATTATCTTTATGAAACCTCTCTAAGTAAAAAGAATGCAGGATAAACGGCATATAGTTTGAACTTCTAAGTTTTTAAAACTGCCCTTAAAACTGCCCTATTTAATTCTGAGGAATCAGGATTCTCCTCTGTTTAAAGACTTCTAAACTGGCCCTGGTGACAGACTTCCTTGTTTTCGATGTTGTTTCTACTTCAGGGAATAAGTAGTATATTAATACTGGTAGTAGGTTCAATTAATCCATTTGTTTTTATGTAAAGTGCTTATATGTTTGGAATACCACTGTTTAAGAATTGTCTGGGCCTTTAGTGTTACCATTTTGTAATTGTGTACATTCTAATTTAATTGTTTATTATTATTATTATTATTATTATTATTATTATTTATTATATGAGAAATTGAGCAAAACCAAACTTAGAACATTTATCATTTCTCTTTTTAACCTTTTGGTTTATATAATATGAACCATGTTTCGTATCTTTGACAGGCATGTTCCTATTTCAGTTCTAATGCAGTTCCTCTTAAAATTGCTTTGGTGAATGCAGATCCTTTGGGAGAAGAAATTAATGTAATGTTTAAGGTACATGTTTTGTTTCAATTACAGATATTTCCCCTCCAGTGCTATAAGTAGTATTAATTCCATGAGGGAAAATGTTCTGACTTTTTATGGTCATAAAGAGCCCCCTGGATGCTTTAAGCATTTTTAGGGAAAATTTGCACATGTTAAATGAATGTTCAAGCATTTCTAAAAGTTTTTTTTCGCCCTTCGGAGTCTTCAAGAGGCTTCCCTTCTCCGGAGGGGCAAAAATCCACTCTACGGACAAACCGGAAGACACCATTCCCGAACTTCCGGGTTCCCTGTAGGTCCATTTTTCGCCCTCCGGAGCCTTCAGGAGGCTTTCCTGAAGGCCCTGGGGGGCAAAAACTGGCTCTATGAGCAAACCGGAAATAACTTCCTGCTCCCTGTAGGTCCTTTTTTCGCTCTCCGGAGACTTCAGGGAATACTAGTAAAGAAACATTAATTAAGTATCCCAGATCAGTTTCTGGTGTTGGGTTAATGTATAACAAAATAGGCAGAACCGACCTTCATTGAGTCTGTCTTGATAACATTCCTTTCTCTCATTTGCAACTTTTGTTTTTTCTTAGGTTGGAGAAGATCTGCGCCAGGATATGTTGGCGTTGCAAATGATAAAAATCATGGATAAGATCTGGTTACAGGAAGGACTGGATTTAAGGATGGTTATGTTCAAGTGCCTGGCCACTGGCAAAGATAGAGGTAGAGCTTTAATTTCTTGTCTTGTATTATCTTTCTGGCAAGAATGGCAGACCCAACACCATTATTGTAAAGCCTGTTCTCTCAGATGCCACATATTTGCTAAGCAGCCCAAAATACAATAGCCATAAAAACAATCGGCATTAATTGAACTGCCTAATATATTTGCAAAACCCATCTGCTGTTCTAGAACACTGTAAGAAGTCAGCTACTAGTATACAGAATGTTGAAGAATGTTTCCTTTTTTTATTTATCCTTGTTAAATATTAAGTTGATTTGTCTACAGCAGGTGGCAGCAGCTAACTGATGGCTGACTTCCAAAAACATAGGCTTTGAATGGGAGACCCTGGGGAATCCCAGACTGTAAGCTTGGAAATTGAAAAAAAATGTCTCATAAGATCACAGTGATAAAATATGTCCATACTTTCCAGGGAAACTAAAGTCTATAAAGTCACCAGCTCAATTTAAAGGAAACATTGCTCCGGTTTTTTTGTTGATTTAAGAATAAGAGAGCATTTGTGGAGGTTTTGTACAGTAACAATTTTAATCTGAATTGTTGAATTATTTGACAGTGTAGTAGTATTTAGCATTTTAAATGCAAAGAATAGTATAATAGTCCATATTGGCAAGCAATTTGGATTTAGAAACCTTTTTAATGGTTTTAAGTTAAACATTTTTATGTAATACATAGTAATATATGTTATAGATTTTTTTTAATACTCATTAACTTTTGCTGATTAATTTAAAGGAATGGTAGAACTTGTTCCAGCTTCAGATACTCTTAGGAAAATTCAAGTGGAGTATGGAGTGACAGGATCCTTTAAAGATAAGCCTCTTGCAGACTGGCTAAGAAAATACAACTCTACAGAAGAAGAATATGAAAAGGTAAACTAATTACAATTTCCAAATAGGAACTTATGAGAATGATAATAGTAATATGTTATCTGCTGTGAGCTAGCACTATCTGAGACTCATTCACGTATCATATTTAATAATTAAGTACAGGACAATGCTAGCTTAAGTAGGTCACTGGCATGACAATTCCAAGTTACATCTTTGACACCTGGAAGTAATGGGAATCTTGCATTTAAATGACATGTTCAATGCTTGGTAAATCACAGACAGGTGATTTTAAAACTTTGCTTCTCCACTTGCGTGGAAAACTAGCTTCTAAGATTTTTTATTTTTCATTTATCTAAACTAGGATTTTAAATCAAGTAATTATGTTATCTGGTTAATGATATTTTCCAAAGAACTGATTTTTAATCATAATTTTTAAACATTCTAAATTATATTGTCCTTTAAAATGTTTCTGCTATTGCCGCTGATCTCTGAATACTAAACAAGGTGCTTTTCTTCAAATTTTATAGTGAAAATATATTTAATTCTGTCCATTTTAGGCTTCTGAAAATTTCATCTATTCCTGTGCTGGATGTTGTGTGGCTACTTATGTTCTAGGTATCTGTGATCGCCACAATGATAACATAATGCTTCGAAGTACAGGACATATGTTTCATATTGATTTTGGAAAATTCTTAGGCCATGCTCAGATGTTTGGAAGCTTTAAGAGGTATGAAACTATGAGGAAATTAAAAGGTTCCACCATAGTAATTTGAAAACATGGTAGATCTTGCAATTATAATACATCATCTTGAAAAACATAATGGCTGTAACTTTTGTCATATTGTGTTAACTCTTGTTTCTAGCACATGGAAGGTGTCAAGTCGTGATTTTTCTGTTATGAAATATTTGAAAGTGGTAAAGGAATTCGTTGTTTCTATAATGTTAACCACTGGTTTTATAGTTTAAGTTTTGTTCTGCAATGCTTTGTATTAAAATGGGAGCTTTTTTTCCTGAAGCATCTCTGGTCAATTGGGAATCAAAAGTATTAAACCATAAAAACCAGATTTGCTAAGTAATGATATACATTTATAGCAGTGCTTCCTACCAGCAGTTTGAACAAGCAAATATTTTTGCCTTGCTTCACAAATTCCCTAAACTAGGGTGGGGTATAGGTTTTTGGTAAACTATCTTTAGCCAAATGTTGTTTTAGAACATGATGAAATTCCAACATCTGAGGTATCAAATGATTCACATGTTATTTGGAAACATCTTTTAAAAAATCTGTTCATTGAGGTTGACTTGTATTTGCTGTTGATTTTCATATGTGTGTAGAAACAAGTTATGCATTTTATCTTTGCAAAGTACCTCGGTTATACATTTTACCTTTTACCCCAGTTTGAGTGTTTCTCAATTTTAAAAAATGTCATGCATGGCTATATGCAGGATGCAGTATTAAAAAACAAATTCTTATTTTCTATTATTTGAAAGGGATCGGGCTCCTTTTGTGCTGACGTCAGATATGGCTTACGTTATCAATGGTGGAGAAAAGCCCACAATTCGTTTCCAGCTGTTCGTTGATCTCTGCTGTCAAGCTTATAATCTAATCAGAAAACAAGCCAACCTTTTCCTTAATCTGCTGTCACTGGTAATATTTCTATGTCTCACTGATGTTAACAAAATAGGCTGTGTTTTAAAACAAAGGACACAACTGTGTGCATACTTAATTTCAATTTAAAGTTCTGAATAGCATGCCTACCAGTAAACTGGAAAGCTTTTTTAAAAAAATAAATGCTTGTTTATGTACAAGTAAGTATTGTACTTTTTCTTACTGAAAAAAAACTACTGTGTCTATTAATTTTACAGATGATGTCTTCTGGCTTGCCAGAACTTTCTGGAGTTCAAGATCTCAAATATGTCCAAGATGCTCTTCAGCCGCAAACTACTGATGCTGAGGCTACCATTTTCTTCACAAGGTACTACACAAATAATTTTAAAATCTTGTTTATTGCTTGCCCCTTATTGCTTGCAGTTAAGGCTAGAGGTTCAATTAACTTCCACAAAGAGAGGTTTGTCCTTATCTTTGTGCAACATAACACCTGGTTTGGACATTTGGATGCAAAGATATTGACACATTTGTAATATATAAAGTTAATGTTCTTTGTTTATTTTTAGGCTAATTGAATCAAGTTTGGGAAGTGTTGCTACAAAGTTCAACTTTTTTATTCACAACCTTGCTCAACTGCGTTTCTCAGGGTTGCCTTCTAACGATGAGCCAATTTTATCTTTTTCACCCAAAACATACTCACTCAAACAAGACGGTCGTATCAAAGAAGCATCTGTTTTTACCTACCACAAGAGATACAACCCAGATAAATATTATGTAAGTTTATGAATTATATTTTGATTCAGCATGATTTCCGTAGCTTCCTTCATTTGCTTTAACCAGCATATTTTATCCCAGGAATTTCAGATTCTGATGTTGGAGAGCAACTTGTCAATCTATGAGTCAAACCATATTGAATGCAGTAATCTCACTGAAGAAATATCTGCTTTAACAGATGTTCCATAAGTTAATGATATTTAAGTCTTGGAAATGACTAACAAAGTTTAGGTTTTTTGTACCGGAAGTCCTCAGACAATGACATTGTGTTCAAAAATTATTCAAAATTATAGTGGTGCTAAAAAAATGATATTTACACCTGGTCCTTGAAATAGTAGCTGTTGTAGCACACACACCCCTAGGCACATGTTCAAAATTCAGGTGGTTGGCAGTACTCTCAGGACTGCAGAAGCATTACAAACTACATCTCCCTCCATGCCTATTTCCACCTTCAGAATGGTTCTGTTTTCAGTGGGGTTTGATGACTCAATTGCGAGGTTGGAGTGGAAAAAATATTAATTGTTGCAACACCAAATATTGAAATAATTGTATTCAAAGCAAGCATATCAAGGCTATGATATTGTCATGATATATCAACCCAGTCCTTCTGGTTTGTAAACCATGGATCAAGGCAAAGCAAAGGTTGAGAACCTTGCTATTGGCATTGCTTTTTTTCATGGAATGATTAGAAATAAGTATAAAGGTGTGACCTTTTCAAGTCGGGTCATCTCTGCCCCCCCTCCCCGCCTCGCAATTCTGGGAGTTGAAATCTTACCACATCTGCAGAGCCCAAGTTTCGGAAAGATTATAGCACAGGATTACAGAAGTTAAACTTTTTAATAGTCAGTGAAATATTTGCTTTTTTCTTTGGCAGATCTACGTGGTCAGAGTTTTGAGAGAGGGGCAAACTGAACCCATATTCATTTTTCGCACATTTGATGAGTTTCAGGAGTTACACAACAAGCTTGGCATCCTACTACCTCTTTGGAAATTACCAGGGTATGTGTCAAAATTTTGTTTCGGGGGGATTTTTTTTTACATGTCTAAAATGTACCTCTTTAGATGTTTAAGAAATTACCACATTGCACATTGAAGTATTTTCTTAATGAGGTGAATGAGAAAAGCACCCTGTTTTGGGGTTACTTCTTCATTTAATCTGTTTATATATCAGCTGGACCTACATCAGTGGTGGGATTCAAAAATTTTTACTACCGGTTCTGTGGGCGTGGTGTGGCTTGGTGGGCGTGCAGGGGAAGGATGCTTAAAATGTCCATTCCTTCCCCACTCCAGGGGAAGGTTACTTCAAAATCCCCATTTCCTCCCAATCATCTGGGACTCGGGAGGCAGAGAATAGATGGGAGAGGGGCCAGTCAGAAGTGGCATTTACCGGTTCTCCGAACTATTCAAAATTTCCACTACTGGTTCTCCAGAACTGGTCAGAACCTTGTTCAGCAACTGTTCAGTTTACAATGATGTTAAACAAGAGGGACTTGGGGCCGGTTCTTAGAGTCTTGACCATCTCGGGATCCCTGCGGTCACATATCTGCAGTCTGGGCGCTCGGGGCTCATTGCAATTGGGACATCTCAGTGAGCTGTAATAACATGATCATGATCTTCAATATTCGCTGCTGGCTTCCCATAAGCAAGTGAGGGAGAGGCTGTATCTAGGCTACTCTTCAGATTTTCCCATTTGTATTTCAATTACCTTGTAGGGGAGATGGCTGGCATAAAAAAATAATAAATAAAAATAAATAAATTTTGGATATGTGTACATATACTGGAAACACTTTAGCTGATTGCCAAAAAAATGGATGTGCATACAGTATAAATGCATGAGAAGACATCTGTGCTGAGCCATCCAGAAAAAATAACTCTTTCGACACTTCATGAATACTTCACGAAGTAATGCTTTAATGCTTTGTATTCTATATGATTGCTTTTACTTTTTTTGTCTCAATAAAAATGAAGTAACAATTTACCTCTGTTATTGTAGCTTTCCTAGTAAGATGGTTCTAGGAAGAACTCACGTGAAGGATGTAGCAGCCAAGAGGAAAGTAGAGCTAAATAGCTACATACAAAGTTTAATGAATATATCAACAGATGTATCGGAGGTAATTCTTGATATTAGACTTCAAAATACTTAAATGATTTTATATATAAGTCTGTATGACAGATAGTTCTTATGGAAATTTTATCTTTCCCAACCTAGTGTGACCTCGTTTATACTTTCTTCCATCCCTTACCTCGTGATGAAAAAGCTGAAGGAATTGATGGAATAACTAGGTGTACAGGTAAGAATATAGTTGTACAATTTAATTAGTGTCTTGATTAGCACAATTATCTCTATGAATTCTGAAGTCTCTGCCACGTGGAGTTCCCACAGAATATAAAGTTGTACAAATTGTGTTAAATCATTAGAAGCAGAAATGGAACATTTTGGAGAAGTCTGGGACATTCTGTTTCCCTTGGATACATTTTGAACATTCTCTCAGACAATTCATTCTAGGGCAGTTTCTGGAAGAATTATTACTACATAATTATAAAGATTTTGTTGCATAGCCAAATAACCAACAGAATTCAAATGATTGATGCTACAGATTTCCCCTTCCCCAGAATCCTTTACTGGTGCCCTCTGTGTCTGTTCTGGAGGATTTGAAAATCATGAGAGCAAAGAAAACAGCCAAGGGAAATACAGCCTTTGTTCTAACAGAAGCAACCTGCTTGCGTAGTATCACAAAATAAAATTATACTTACTTTGTTCCGTTATGAAAAAATTATTATGCTGTCATTACTACATTGCCAACTCAATGAAGCGGTGGACGTGATGAACCGGGGCCTTGAGGCTGTTAAAGACTGGATGAGAGCTAACAAACTGGTACTCAACCCGGAAAAGACCGAGTGGCTGTTGTGTTTCCCTCCCAAAAATTTGGTTAATGTTCCACCAATCAGGCTGGGGGGGCAAAATTTATTCCCCTCAGACAGGGTCCGCAACTTGGGAGTCCTCCTGGATCCACAGCTGAGTTTTGACCACCATTTGTCGGCTGTGACCAGGGGGGCATTTGCCCAGGTTCGCCTGGTGCGCCAGTTGCGGCCCTACCTGAACCGGGAGGCTCTCACAACAGTCACTCGAGCCCTTGTGATCTCTAGGCTGGAATACTGCAATGTGCTCTACATGGGGCTGCCCTTGAAGAGCATCCGGCGACTTCAGCTAGTCCAGAACGCGGCCGCGCGAGTGATCATGGGCGCACCTCGGTTCGCCCATATAACACCAATCCTCCGTGAGCTGCGCTGGCTACCTGTTGATCGTCGGGTGCACTTCAAGGTCTTACTTACCACCTATAAAGCGCTCCATGGTAGTGGATCTGACTATTTGAGAGACCGCCTCCTGCCAATCACCTCCCTGCGTCCCATCAGATCGCACAGAGTAGGCCTCCTCCGAATTCCATCCGCCAGTCAGTGCCGACTGGCGACTACGCGGAGGAGAGCCTTCTCAGTTGCCGCTCCGACATTATGGAACAACCTCCCCGTGGAGATCCGTACCCTCACCACAGTCCAGGCCTTCCGCATAGCACTTAAGAACTGGCTATCCCGTCAGGCCTGGGGATAGGATTACTCTCACCCCGCCCGAATGTTGAGTGAATGTTGTGTTTTATGACTAATTTTTCTTTAAACCACGATTCTTTTCTTTTAAGTCTTGTCTTGCACTCCCTTCCCTTCATTGTTGTAAGCCGCCCTGAGTCCCCTCAGGGAAAAGGGCGGCATATAAATTTTCAATAAAATCAAAAAAATCAAATCAAATCAAACTTTATATGTAACTTAAGGCAGTTTAACATCCTTAATATTCCTTCCTTCTCCCTTTTCCTCCACAACAGCTTGGTGAGGTGGGTTGGGCTGAGAGAAAGTAACTTACCCAAAGTCAAAATGAAATGTTTATTTGTCTACTTTTAGATACAGGCCCTTCAAGTCCTACCTCAGGCAAAGTAGGAGGAGAAGTTAAGTTGTCCATCTCCTATAGAAATAAGACTCTGTTTATCATGGTAATGCACATTAAAGATTTGGTACGTATATAAATGTGTTTACATTGAAATAATTATAGTATGCTTTATGAGATTGTTTTTCAAAAACAATATCTTTCCTGGGGCTGAGGAAATCGGGCTGAAGTAATATGAGCACTATATTCCGCAAAATAGCAAGGCAATTGAATATTAAAATCAAAAACTCAACATAGCAAAATCATTACTTCTTTTTCATTAAAATTAAATATAATTAATTTTGTTATTCTCCAGGCAAATATTTAACACTTTCTTCCTTCTATCATATTAAAAATTACAATTGGTACAACTTTGGAGAAATGAATCAAAGCTTTCAGGGATTACATGCAAACCCATGACCTCTATTCTTAAGGAACCCTAAGGATTGTACAACATAATAGCAACAAATCAGTAAACAATAATACAATTTATTTGTTTATTTAAAAGATTTGTAAGGCCACTCAGGGCATGTCACAATAACAATAAAACTGGAAAAACCATAAAAAGTATTGAACAAAAACTAAAAATCCAGTGCCCCAATCAGGGTACTCCAATAACCTTACATAGGCTCCACCACACTATTCCAGCACCTGGGTAAAAAGCCAGGTTGTCATGGCCATCCAGATGGCTAAGAAGGTGAGGACCTGCCAAATTGCCAGGGGTAGGGTGTTCCATAAGGTATCAGCAACCACAAAAAAGACATTCTTCCTAAGTCCTACTAGATAGCATTATTTCAGATACCCAGTATTTGATCTAGATATACATTACACTCAGAGAAGTAGCCTGATTCCATGTCATTATAAAATTAAGATATAATTGTCCTTTAAGCGTTATCATCATATTTATAATGTCTGGTAAAAATTTGGTCCTAAGTGATTTGGAGCTTTTATCCTTTTTTTTAAGGGATTGTTAATTATTGCAGTCATCTTGGAGAAATCTATTGCAGTCATCCAGGAGAAATCTGTGTATGTGATTGCTAAGACTTGATGACATGTAATTAAATGTAGACATTAAGCATTTCCCTTGCTCTCTTTAAATATGATTGTCCTTGTTTTTACTTTTTTTTAAAAAAAAAAGGTGTGTTTTTTTTTTGTTAGGTTACTGATGATGGTGCAGATCCTAACCCATATGTAAAGACGTATTTGCTTCCAGACATGCATAAAACTTCTAAACGGAAAACCAAAATATCACGGAAAACTAGAAATCCAACATTCAATGAAATGGTAAGTTGAAATAGTTGGGTAATTTTTCAAAGCAAAACGTAATGTAGAAACCATTCATAGAGGGATAAATAAACAATAGGAATACAGGTGACTGAAATTACAATGGTGCTAAACGAAGGGAACTTCAAGGATGATTGATCCTTGAGGTTTTGGCCATTGCAGTGCCCCCCCATAATCAGGTGAACAAAATTTGGACACACTAGGATTCATCCACGTTTATGACTGCCTTTTGGCTGCCTGCCTACCCAACTCCTACCATCTATCCCAGCTGCCTGGTCCTGCCCACCATGTCCACCACACCACGTGCCACTCCAGTACTAGTCAGGGGCTTCTTTGTGTACCTTCTTTTGCGCTAGTACAGGGGTGTCAAAACTCGATTTCATTGAGGGCTGCATCAGGGTTTGACCTCGGGGGTCTGAGGTGGGCGTGGCCACTATGGGCATGGCCACCTTGATATCACTTGTGTCAGGGGTGCTGTGATGGCCCGAGCGCTCTACCAGAGAAAACGGGCTTCCGAGCTCCATTTTTGCCAGCAAAAATGGAGCTCGGGAGGGCACATGTGGCTCCCACAAGCTTTGTTTTTGGCTGCAACAGCCTCCAAAGGCACCGCGGGCCGGTCTTTCACTATTTCTAGAGCAGCCCTAAGGGCCACATCTAAGCATCCTGCAGGCCAGTTCCAGCCCCCGGGCCTTGAGTTTGACACCCTTATGCTAGTGCTTGCTAAGGTTTCTGTTTGTGCACCAGCCAGGACATTCTTTCGTGGAAAAGGCTCTGGCTGGAAGGATCCTCCTTTCATGCCAGTGCAGCTAATGCCTTCTTTGATGCGGTTTCCTTTTTTTAAAGAAGGCAGCACAGTACGGTAGTGACTGGGAAACAAGATAGGTGGGCTGGGGGAATTCAAGAGGAGGCAGCCCCTCACTTTACAAGGCTCAGGGCTGGGAGGGACCAAACCAGGAATAGTTTGAATTGGAGTGGTTCCTCAGCTACTATTAGTGGGATTTGGTTAATGATGACAACAGGGACTGTTGGGATTACTGTCTCTACATCCTAAACTTTTCCTAAACTTTACTGATATTTTGTAAACTTCCTTATATTGCACCACTTCTGAATTAGTGTTTTTTTTTAATAGCTTGTGTACAGTGGATATAGCAAAGACACACTCAAGCAAAGGGAACTTCAGCTAAGTGTACTCAGTGCTGAATCTCTGCGTGAAAACTTTTTCCTGGGTGGTATCACTCTTTCTTTAAAGGATTTTAACTTAAGCAAGGAGACTGTGAACTGGTACAGGCTTGCTGCTGCACCATACTTATGAACCTGACAACTTGCAGAGCAGAAGACATGAACTAAATAATCTTAACTCCATTTGTATATGATCACTTCCCTCTACTTGAAGATAATCCATACACTTTAGCTTGAAAAACTGCAATTTGGTGGATTATAGTTGGACCAGCCTTAGCAAAACTTTACACAAGACTTCTGGCAAGTCATCTGCTTTATCCTTTAACCGCAATAATGTCTCAGCATTGATGTATATGAATTGTATAAATGTAATGCTTGTTATAAATGCAGTTCTGAATATGAAGAAATGTTTCAAATTCAATATGAGGGGGTTATCCTGAATTCATTTCAATCTCATTTGAATTATTTGCCTTTTGATATACTTCAAACTTTATAATTATGGTCTTTATAATTTATAATTATAAAGATTTTATAATTCTGCTCTCAGCACATACAGCAGCACAGTTTAAAATATGATCATGACAACATTATTTTTCAGTCTGTTAAAAGGGAGGCCCAAATAGGAGGATAGAAATTCAGTGTAGCAATCAGCCTTATGATTCATAAAGCTGCTTAGAAGCCATTATTAGAATGAGTGCCAATAATTGAAATTAAATTATAAATAATGGTGCCTTATTTTGCTGCTCATACCTCATTTCTAATATTCAAAACATTTTCCAGTGCTAAATGTTAAACTTGCTAAAAATGCTTATGTGGATCACTATATAAATTCTTTATTTCCCCTTTCAATTTAGATCCACTTTAGGTCAGATTCATTAAAAAAAATCTCATCAGGTTTATGAACTACAAGTACTGTATGAATGCAGATGCAATTGATTTTGCGCCATGGTTTGCTATAAAGCACTTCATTTCTTTTACATAGATATAGACCAGCGAGGGCAAACCTTTCTTGGCTCGCGTGCCATAAGTGGAGGGAGCGCAGGCGGATTATGTGCGGGTGTGCCACACCCATAATGCAATGTGCGAACCCCCCAGTGCGCATGCGTGCACTACAGGTGCTGCCCCTCATTTTTTGCATGCTTTTTTCGCCCTCCCCAGGTTCCAGAGGCTTCATAGGAGCCTGGGGAGGGTGAAAACAGCCCCCCCCCATGACCTCCGGAGGTTTCAGGGACCTTCAGGAGCCTTCCCTGAAGTCTCCGGAGCAGTCAAAACGACACTCCAAGCAAACTGGAAATGACTTTTGGTTTGCTCTGAGGATCGTTTTGAGCACTCCAAAGACCTCACGGAAGCTCATGAAGCCTTTGGAGGGCCTGGGGGGGGGCAGGGGAGGCTCTTTTCGCCCTCCCCAGGCTCCTATAAAGCCTCTAGAGCCTGGGGAGGGGCGAAAAATGGCTTTAAAAAAGGGTGAACTCAGCTGACAGGGCAATGCTTCGCGTGCCCTGACAAATGGCTCCGTGTGCCACCTGTGGCAGGTGTGCCATAGGTTCGCCATCACTGATATAGGCTATATAGAGCAATGATTTTGGATTACAAAGTAGAAGTTCCGTAAAGCACATTATTTTTATATTAATATCTCATGAATTAAAAATATGCATACTATAGAAAAAGGCCATGTATAAATTGCTCTAGATATTGGATAGTGTGAAGTTGACACAGTGACCATTAAAGCTAACATTTAGATTTTTTTTCATGAGTAGTAAGGGATTAATCCACAAAGCATTTAATCTCAATGAAAATTGATTTTCCATTAGTAAAGTTAATAAAAGATACTGTGTATGAGCTATGGTTGATTGTGTTTTAAATTTATTTCTTTAATTTGTATCCAGCTAATTTATAACAATTGGAAAAAGCTGAGTATAAATGCAATTTACCAATATCAATTTTTTTAAAAAAAAAAGCTGTTGTAGGAATTTTATTAACATTCTCCAAAATGGTTAACGTTAAAACCCAAATACTTTAGAATAAAGATACAGACTGTTAAATTTAAAAAAATAGTATGATGAATTAATTATACAGTAGACTATGTGACAATCTATTGCAGGCAATTAAATGAAAGTATGATATTAAATAGCTGTTAACCTGAGGTGCTGAAATGTTCATAATTGACTGTAAAATAAAATTTGGGATTATTCGGTGTTAAAACTGCATTGTGATTAATAGAAGATACATAACATTTTTAGAAAGAGTTTATTAGTTATAATATGTTAAATATGTAAGTTGTAAGCTATAAACTAATTAGATTGTATTTCCTGCTCACTTGATGCTTTTTGAGATGTATTCCATTCCATCAACAAAACCACAAGTCATATAAACACAGGGAAGTAGGCTACTGTTTTTGTGAAACATTGCATTAGATTAACTGTAAAACAATATATACTGCTTTTTTGCAGTCTGTAACTACAGCACAGTGTATCACAGCACAAATCTAGAGATTTAAAAGAAAACCTTTAATGACGGTGGTTTGCAGATGCAGTTCTTGTCTGGATGTTGGTTAGAATATAATGCTGCACCTTAGGGTAGTATTTGCCACTAGTGCATCCTGTGCCTTTGCCCACCATCACTATTTCTCAAAATAACTCCACAATGGATAAAGTTCTTCAGGTACATTCTTATAAAAGTGTTTTTCAGTTATCATTACACATGTAAAGGAGCAACATTAATTTTGCGTCTCTCAAATTATTTATATTTTTGTGATACACAAACAAATCTTCCTTTTTAAAAACAATAATTTAAACTGACATACAAAAGGGTAAGAGGGAATAATCACAACCAGATGTAACACTTTACTAATCAATGTTTTTAAAGTGTGTGTCTCATGGCATTTTTATACTTTGTGAATCAAATTAAATTCTATGCACCAAACGTGGACTGCAGCTAGAAGTCAATTTGTGTTTGTACATTACTTCAACATTTTGAGGAAAACATCTTGCTATGAGAAAAGCAACCTCCATATTTTCTGTACTAAATAATTAGTTGTGACTTTGCACTGAAAATTTTTATACTGCCTTTTTATGACCTATACTTATATATAAAAAGCATGAATATCTCTGGTATTTCTCTATTTTTAAAATGACCCAGAAATGTTACTATCTTGCCTTAAATTTGATTGCTTTTTCTAGGATAGAAGCTTTTAAACTGAAGAAATATTTCTAAAATCTGCAAAACATTGTTCACTGTAAGATGGATTTAATAGGTAACCTTTATCAGTGGGCTAAAGTTTAAAGCTTCCACATGTGGAAAAAAATTACACCATTCTCACAATCTATAGGAATTTAATATTCTCTGTTTGGTATTCTTAGTACTGTGATTAACAATTTGGCAAAGGTTTATAAATAAAAAATGCATTAGAAGTAAATGTGGATGTTTGCCTTTGTCTCTTTCTCTGTAAGAACCAAATACTTCAGCTATATTACACTGAGAGCTAATAAAGATGTACATTATTTCTATCTAAACCTAAACCCAAAATATTTGGGTTAAACATGACTCCATAACTGTTCTACAATTACATTAAATACTATTTAATAAAAAAACCATGGTGCTGCTTTTTTTTTCAAATTCATTTAATTCATTGTATGTATGAATCAAGAAACATAAGTGCAAAAGTTTCAGTCAAATCTATTCCACTGATCATTTTAAGAAAATTGCTTCAAATATTAACTATATCTTTATGTTGCCTCTGTTCTTTTCTTATACCTAAATCTGTGAACTGTTGGCCTATTAATCTTAGTACTACGTAAGTGAAATCTCATGTATTTGGACAAGATTAAATCATTTCAAGAACTACTGCCAATCACTGAATGTCCAATGTGGTTTCATCTAAGAAGCACTAAATGGAAAGATAAAGGAAAATATGCCAGCCTACTATATCATCTATTTCCAGTAACTCTTGCAGGCCCTTCTAAATTTCCTTAAAAAATAAAAATACAAAGTTGCTCCACTGCATTGTTTGTTTGAATTTTTTTCTGCATATGTAGAGAAAAGTAAATTACAAGAATGCTTGGGAGCATTCGTCAATGGTGGAGATGATAATGGGTGGGAATGGCTAACTGCTGTTCTTTACGCAAAATTGAAAATGGTAAAATTGAGAACCTTTTAAGATCTACAGATATCTGAAGATCCAATCTTAGGATTCACGTACAGGTAGTCCTTGAATTACGACTATAATTGAGCCCAAAATTTATGTTGCTTAGTGAAACATTTGTTAAGGGAGTTTGCTTTCTTGCCAGTTAAGTGGATCATTGCATTTGTTAAGTTAATACTACGGTAGTTAAGTGAATCTGTGTTCCCCTTTGACTTTGTTTGTCAAGATGATCGCAAAAGATGACATCTCAGAATGCCGCAACCATCATAAATATGAACCAGTTGTCAAGCATCTGAATGTTGATCATAGAGATGCTGCAATAGTTCTGTGAAAAACGGTCATAAGTCCCTTTTTTTCAAGTGCTGTTGTAACTTTGAATAGTCACTAAAAGAACCATCCTAAATTGAGAACTACCTGTATGGTTAATATATGACGACTAGTTATATGATGTAATGATAGGTGGTGGCTGATGAGCTTTTTCTTAAGTGCACTGACTCTGAAAAGCCAAATCGGGTAAGAAACTGTTCAAACGCATTTTGGGTTGCAACACAAGTGAAATTTTATTTATTTAAATACGTAGTGCCATTTGCCGCTTCAGACACATACGCACTCCTTTCCCCTCTGTGTTAGCCCATTAATAAAACAAATGAATCCGAATCGGACCCAATTGGAACGGCGTGCCGCCACACAGCTCCCTCAACGAAAACTAAAGAGTTAAAGGAATGCTGGGAGATGGAGTTCATCAACCGGCGGAAGATCCGCTCCGAATAGCCGCACGTGAAACCGGAAGTCTTCCTTTCTGCCTGCGATGTCACTTCCGGCGGAAAGAAAGACTGCCAAGGCTGCCTTCCTCGCTTCTTTCTTTTCGGCGCCATCATGGGTCGCATGCACGCACCCGGGTGAGTTGGCCGAGACCAAGGCCTTGGCGGGAAGATCAGAGGAGGGCTTGCAGGAACGGCCTACATTTCCTCTGCCGGTAGCTTTTGCGACCTATTTCAGGAGCTTCGCTTCTGTTGTTTGGGGAGAGGGGCGGGAGCGCGGGGAGGCTTTTGCTTAGAGGCCCACTTCGTTGAGAACCGCGGGGACCGCCGCTTTCTTGAATGACCACTCCGTAGAGTCGCGGGCGGGAGGCGATTTGCCGGGCCGCAGTTTAGCGTCCTCTCGCTCGCTCGTGCCTTGCTTTCAACGGAACATTCGGGACATCTCTTTAGCAAAAGGCTCGGGCGCCGCCGCTTATAGGCGATGGGGAAACAAGTGTGAAACATTGGAGACGACAGCGCCTCATGGATTCCCTGTACTCGTGCAATATTTTTTTTATAGCTCGGGTAAAATCAAAAGCTATGCAGCTCTTTTTGCAATTCTGAAAGTTTGCCGTCTGCGATTCACTGATAGGGTTGGTAATGATTTATGTGCTGGCAGTCCTATAATATTATCGTATCAAGCCGGTAAGTAGCCTATAGCGAATTGTATGTTTGTAACATTTTCTAAAATATGCTGTCTTTGCCTTCTTTTTCAATAGAAAGGGTCTGTCCCAGTCGGCCTTGCCTTACAGGAGAAGCGTGCCTACAGTAAGTACTGACCTCAGTTATTCGCCTTGCTTGGACTTGATTAACTTTGCAAAGTGAATAAGTTTATAAACTTATCTGTTTGTAAACATCACAGGTAAAATTATTTTAAATTTATTTCCTATGTTGCTGCTTTGATTTAACAGTTAAATAATATACCAACCTTGCTGTTACTTAGGAAAATATGATATATATCTTATCTATTTCTTAAAACTTATGCCTTGAGTAAAAAAATAACAACTTTCAAGTGTTAAAGACTAGCATTGAAAATGAGAATATAAATATTGACCATCTCAAAGTGATCTGTTTGCATGCATTTTGAACAATTGCTTTCAATCTTAGTACTTTAGTATTTGGGATAATAGTTAACATAAAAAACTGCTCAAGCAGCTCCAAGCTCCAAGACAATTATACTCCGGAGAAAATTAAAAAACAAAACTGGCTACTCTTAAGCAGTTTTGCTAGCATATGGAAATAATTGAGTTACAACTTTCTTTTTGTAGTTTTAATTCAAGATATATTTACATGTGTCACACTTGCAGTTTAGCTTCGTTTCAATCAAAAGTATGAATTTGGAGGAAAACATTTAGCTGACCAGATGACTACATAGCATTGCAGTTTCATTAAAGTGTGAAATTACATTCTTCTGTATTTTTTCAGGGCTACGTCTGCTACTTCTAAAACCATAGTATCAAGAAATTGAATGAAATCAAAAGCTATGTAATTTGAAGACATCCTACTTTTATTTTTCTTTTGACAGCTGTGAGGATGTAGCAAGGGACACTTTAACACTTTTCTCTTTACACAATTCTCTTTACTTAGAGCTTTTATGTTTTACTTTTGTTATTTTTTTGCTATTTGAAATCGCAAAATTATTGTTTCATGTTGGGTGGTTGGGTCAATTTGCTATCCAATGTATCTGAACTAGAATGGCTAACAATTTATTTTTTTTAGTGGCTGAAACTTACTTCTGATGATGTCAAAGAACAGATTTACAAATTGGCAAAGAAAGGCCTGACACCTTCCCAAATCGGTATGTTGAAATAAAATGCTGTGCTAATAGTAACTAATAATATATACATGGAGGCATGTACATTGGTTCTTAGTTATAAGCCATGTAGAGCTGCGGTCTCCAACTGTTGCAGCTTGACGGCCCAGCTGGGGGGGGGTGGGGAGGAAGGAACTGGGCCACATAAACGGTAGGACGGTGCACGCAAGTGCCCGTCATTTGCGCAAGTTAAGCTGCACACATGCTCTCCGGCCAGTCACTCGTGCATCCCAATTCCAAATAGGCCACAGCCTGCTAGTGGACTAGGGATTAGGGACCTCTGATTTAGAGTTTTGGGAGTCCGACAGCCAAATAATTCATGTTATTGATTTGGTTTTCATCTTGAGAAACTTACCTTGATTTATTGGCTGGCTAGAATATTCATAGTTTGAAGTATTTGAAAATGTACCAAATGCTTTATTTATTGCAGGGGGTAATAAGCTGGTGTTCTGTCCAGTTAAGATATTTTTCTTCAGTCAAGTTCTGATGATTAATATAATTGAAATCTTAGAACCTAGCTTTTATTTAAGTATTAGTGAATTGATAATTTATTTAATGCCTCAAATATCATTGCTATTGATAAAATTGTATATTTTGTAGCTTTTACTTGACTGCCTTATCATGCAAGCTGTAAAGTGTCTTTTGCAAGACTTAGAGAAGTCTTTCCTTTGTGATAGCTAATGCTTCTTGAATGTCCAAATGAATTAATATGTTTAAATTTACAGTACTTTAAAATTACAGTACTTCCAAAAATGCTCAATTTGGTTTCAGGTGTGATATTAAGGGACTCGCATGGGGTTGCCCAAGTTCGTTTTGTGACTGGTAACAAAATTCTGAGGATTCTTAAATCCAAGGGACTTGCCCCTGATCTCCCAGAAGATCTTTACCACTTAATCAAGAAAGCAGTTGCTGTCCGCAAGCATCTTGAGAGGAACCGTAAGGTAAGTAGCAGAGTATATTCCATCCTCAAAGATTTTAAAATGGGACCTACAGTTATACTATAGGACCTATAGTATTTGCTTTTGAAGAGATAATGCCTTTACATTAAATTAAATACTGGTTTATATCTAAGATCCTGGTGCTGGTGGAATATGTACAATTGAAACTATATTTTCACTAGATCTGCTCTGGTGAATTAAGAGAGAAAAAATAAGCACAATGATTGGTTATGAGAACTGCATTGTTATTCAAGAAAATGCAAAACATATTATTCCTAGGCTGTCTCCCAAAACAGTATTTGAAAATGTTTGTTTTTGTTGGAAGGATAAAGATGCCAAATTCCGACTTATTTTGATTGAGAGCAGAATTCACAGGCTGGCTCGTTACTACAAGACCAAGAGAGTACTCCCACCTAATTGGAAGTAGTAAGTATATTTTGCTCTCAGTCACAATATGGGCATGTTGTTTAATGTTGGCAGCAGTTTTTTGTTCTTCTACTTAATGTTATTGAAAGAAATGGCATTCATGTAAGGAACACTACTATTTTGGGCTATTTTTGGAACGTAGGTAGCGGTAGCTTTTCTGAAATACTTATGTATGTAAGTCTGTTGATCATAATTAATACTTTTGGGGTGCATTAAGATGTATTCAGATTACACCAGTTCAGAAGTTGCTGCTGATCTGAGCTGTGGAAAGCAGTATAGCAGATAAATATTGGGAGGAAATGATAGCTATAGCCCTTATATACGGCTTCATTGTGCTTTATAGCACTCTCTAAATGACATAAGTATTAATCTGAAGCTTTGCTTCAGTTTTTTTACACTTAAGTCCCAGGTCAAGGTTGCTCACTATGATGATGGTTTTCCAACCATTTGCAGTTTCCACCAGAAAGGTTTTTCCTTTGTGTTGGCTTGTCCTTCCTTGGATGTCTGAGTGAGCTGCTGTAGCTGATAAGTTTAAATGTAATCGTGTTGATGCCATGCAATCTCGTTTTGATGAAGTTGCTAAATTGTTGTTCTCTTCTTCTGCAGCGAATCATCCACGGCTTCTGCTCTGGTTGCATAAAAATTCTTATTACGACCATGGGAATCTAAAACATCTTGTATTCGTGTTATGCCTACTTCAGAGTGATGTCATTGATTTCTTATTTAAAATTGGAAGGATAAGTTAACACGTTTACTATATCAATAAAAGCTTCTGGATTTTTTCCCATTTGATAATATAATTTGAGTTCTTTAAAGCTGCTGTTGTCTTACAAATATTCTTGGTTTTCTATAAATTTACTAATGGTTCTTGTTAACTATGTACACATTGAGTGTTGTATTGAAACTTCTCCTATCACATACTTTGCTATCTTTGGGAGACAGCATTAATGAAAATGGAAAACATGAAAGTGCTTGAGGTTGAAATCAGAGCTACTTATATTTCTCAGTTATATTTGTTTTCAGTTAGAATAAATGGTGTATGATGAAGAATAAAGAAGGACCAATCTTTCAAAATGCTGCTTTGCCCATATTGGGAATTTGGAAAAAATGGGCTTTTAAGCTGAAAGTTAATTCTTTCAAAACAAGAATTATATGAATAGATTTTTCATTTAATTTGGAAAAAGTGGATTTCCTTTAATTAATACAGCTATAGTAATGGAGATAAGGGCCACTTATCTTTACCCCTCCCCTGGCTTTTATTTTTAATAAAAAATAAAGAGAAGAGAAACATTTACCAATCAATTAGCTTTCAAATGAACTAGTAGTAAATATCCAACTCAATTTTGGGGAATAATAAGATTTTTTTCTTATATGTGTGTGGGAGACTGCTAAGGTCTTGTCTTTTCTTGTAGAAGATACAATGGACAGTACTATAATGTCTTTTTATAAAATTGCATAGAATTACCATCTAAATGTTTTCCTCCAACTATAAAATGGATGCAGAGCAGGAAAATAAACAATTTGGAATAGAGCTTGATTACTTGTTTGCAAAGTGTAGATGGGAACTATTTTATATTTCTCTCAGATTGGGCTAACTTTTGTTTCTTGAGCACAATTAACTATTTTAGGTTCAAGGTAGTTCAATAAATCGTCCAGCATGTGCTTAACCTAATATGCTGTTAGGGTGTGTCCAAAAGAAATTTTATAAATTACTAGAGACTATTATGGAGATAGTCATTGTGTGTATCTAAACTTATCCCTCAAGCCAAATATGGTCATGACATATTCTGAGGTTTCCTAATTTTGTTAGGTTTATCTTTAGCAATTCAGAGATTATCATTGAAAGATTTTACATATTTCCCCATCATTAAATGTCTGAACTTCAATATGCAAAGTTTGTAATTTCTGGGAAAACATCAAGAATGTTTGTTATACATTCTTGGCTTCATGGCATTCAATGCCTCAAGCTTCTTACCATATTCAATTTTGTTCAGTTATAAGTACTACTGAGTATATATTATAGTAAACTCTGCACGTTATGGAAGGAATGCTTTTAGAATCAGTTATGGTTTGCCATACTGTTAAATCATTTACAGTAAGCTTAGCTGAATTGGACATGGATTAAGAAAAAAGCCCACTAATCAGCAGAATAAAAAAAATTAATTGGATAAGGTAACCTGAAAGACCAAGTTAAGGACTTGGAAGAAATCTATATCGTCACTAAGAGTGGACATCGGCTTGATCACACATAATTTTTGGCACATAAGCTTAACAATTAAGCATTGTCTGCGTGGTTCATTTGGTTGTTTAGCATCGTCACAGAATGAGACTTACATTGTAGGGGGTTTCATATAGTTCATTTGGCTGGAGAGTTCTTGGTGCTCTCTGAACTTGGTTGTTTGCTTGCAGATGTTTAGGTAACATCTTTGTGAAGGTACTTTCTCTACTTTAAGGATTCCCAGGTGTACAAGGAACAATACAATTTGGAATAGAACTTAAATGCTGATTGATCTAAAATCTGCACTTTCCAAACTACCACAAACTACTATTCAGTTTTAAGACTTTGTCTGAAAGTCTGTGATAAGCCTTTTCTCACTCTTTAAAAATTCTATTTGAGCAGCATGTAAAATTTATTTGGTTATATTTAATAGAAGTTTAAAATACATATTACTCAGGAGATGTATGAGTGTAAAAAGATTTAAATCACCAATTTTCTCCTTTATAGATTGCATCTTAACTAATCACTTCTACATTTTAATGAGAAGTAAATGCAATAAAATGGCATTTAATAAATGTTTTTGTTTTATTCCAAATCAAAATAGGAGAAACCTTTGTCCCAGTTGCTATGCAAAAATTCTACCATCTTCTGGTTAAATTCAGAACTATTCAAAAAATACATTCAAAGACCATTTAAAAATATATGTAAATTATCCTAATTTCTATATAAATTATTGGAAAATTGAGATTACTAATTTGACAAGAGCTGGAATAATCATAGTAATTCTGCAATAGTTATAGAATTGCAGTATAAGTATACACACACACACCCATGTATGTATGTATGTATATATATGTATGTATTGTGTCAAAACCCCTGGTATGCCCAAATATGGGAGGAAGCTTACTGTTTCCTTTCTCTGTCTATTGGCTTGTCACAAGAGACCATCACAACAGAAAGCCATTATTTTTACTGTTGCCTTTGCTTCCCTTTATTTATTTATCAGCACATATGCAACACACACAAACATATATCGGGCAATGAGGTATCTGGAAATAATTTACAATTTTTAGATGTGGGAGGGAAACCCAGTAATCTTGAGAAAGTTTTAATAAAATGCTATTAGCATTCTCTCTAGATGTTGAGACTCTAGAAAGAGTGCAGAGCAACAAAGATGATTAGGGGACTGGAGACAAAAACACATGAAGACTGGTTGCAGGAACTGGGTATGTCTAGTTTAATGAAAACACGGCTGGAGTGACAGCATAGCAGTGTTCCAATATCTCAGGGGCTGCCACAAAGAAGAGGGAGTCAAACTATTCTCCAAAGGACCTGAAGGCAGGAGAAGCTATGCTTAGAAACTAATCAAGGAAAGAAGCAACCTAGAACTAAGGAGAAATTTTCTGACATAATGGTTAATCAGTGGAATAACTTGCCTCCAGAAGTTGTAAATGCTCCAACACTGGAAGTTTTAATGAGATTGGATAACCTTTTTTCTGAAATGGTTACCTGCCTAAGCAGGGGGTTGGACTGGAAGACCTCCAAGGTCCCTTCAAAGTCTGTTACTCTATTTCTTTAAAAGTAACGTACCATATTTTTCCTCAAAAAGGCTGAAAATCTAGGTGCTCCTTATACACTGAATACAGCATTTTTTGCCCCTTCACCAAAATGGCCGTGCATACCCTTATGGAGACTTTCTGGGGGCTGGGGAGGGTAAAAATGAGCAAAAAGGGCCGTTTTTTGCCCTCCCATCCCCCAGCAGTTCTCTATAAGCCTATGCATGCAATTTTTTTACAAAAAAAGGGCCTGTTTTTGCAAAAAAAATATGGCCATTTTTTGTTTGTTGTTGCCCCCTTCCCATCCCCCTGGAGCACTCTGCAAGTCCCCAAGGCTATTCATGCCCTCTTTTTTTAAAAAAAAAAAAGTTTTTGGGAGATTTGCAGAGTGCAAAAGCTTTTTTTTTCCTTTTGGAAAGCTCTTTAACTGATTGATGAGAATTACATTGATCAAGTTCTGTGCCAGCAGAAACACCTACCTATCTACTGTATTTCTATCTCTATTTCTCTCTATCCCTTTATCTATCTACCTAACTACTCTCTCACTCCCTAACTACCTACTGTATTTCTTTCTCTCCTTTATCCATCTATCTACCTACCTACCTACCTACTTTTTTAAAAAATTGCCTCTTGAAAAACTTTGATGTGTCTTATACTCCGGTGCATCTTATACTCTGTAAAATACGGTAATTGGATATTTTTACGCCTCAGCTTGAAAATGCTACTGGTAATTAACATTTCAGTATATTTGTGCATTCAAATCTTCTATCTGCAAAAGCCCCCTCCATCCAAGCTGTTAGCAACCACAGATTATTCTTCACCTGAGTACGCATTTCCTTTAATATTCCATATCACAAAAGAAACTGGAACGAACTAAGAAACAGAACAAGAAAAGGTAATTGGTACATTCACGTTGAGTATATATTTATCCCACCGGAAACCTATACTCCTTCCAACAACAAAAAAATGAAATACAAAAAATAACATTTATAATATACCTTTTTACTGTAATATGGAGTTGCCCTTTGGGTACAACTTCATGATAATACATGGATGAGTAGGTTCTGTTACAATGCGTGCGGTGGTGTCTGCTATTGTTTCAACAGGCAAATGAGTTCATCAGGAAAAACCTGTGGAATTTCATTCTTCAACATTAATTCATGTCATGCCCCTCTTATGTGGGATGATCCTTTAGATGTTTAGAAAATGGAATCTTATCCTCCCTCCATCCCAAAATTAAACATACACAATTCCTAAATATCTCTTCCTAAGGATCACTCTGACCTTCCAAGTCTACTGCAGCAGTATGTTTATTGGCCAGATCAAATATTTCCTAAGGAATCCAGTCATGAGTTTTGCAGAACGTGTTTTTCAGCAGGTAAAACATTAACATATTAAATAAAATAAGCTACGCTGTCACAACAGAATAAATAGAAATGCTTTCATTGTTAGCTACAGTTGTTAAAATGCTACTGTATTCTAAGAAAGAGTCTCTGGGGCTAATTAATTTTAAATAATTACAGGCAAACTATGTGGATATTGCTCAGAAATATCAGCAGAGGTCCCTATGCTTCCAGGAGTCTTCTGTTTGGATGCTGGCCTGGCATTTTAGAATGCAAACTCTGCTCAGCCTTTTTTTTTTTTTTTGCAGCCAATTCTCTTTCAAGCTGCCAAGGAGTATATTGAAAAGGCAGAAGGTGGTGTGTGTTTTTTTAAAAGCCGGATCAAAGTCCTCGTACTTGTTCTAAATGGCAAAATCCTGGAATTCGTTGGCAAAACTGAATTGGCTTCCTTTTGCTGCTGTACTGAGACTGCTGGTTTTATTTTAAAACCACATTTATCCTCGTTGAAAAAAGGTTGCTGGGCAAAGCTTTGGTATTTCTTTCATTTGCATTATTACAGTTCCAGGTTAGAAGTATTATTGGCTGAAATAAGTCTATCTTTTTGTGAAACTGAGAGAAAGGAATTCCACAAAGGGCACTCATTTTAGTATTTTGAATCCAAAATACTTAACTAGGCCCACTTAAATGCCATTAAAATCAACAGCAGTTGGATATTAAAAATTGAGATTCATTGTATTTCAATTGTCTTATGTTTTATCTTGCACCCCCCTTCCCATGAACTGTAAGCCGCCCTGAGTCCCCTCAGGGAAAAGGGTGGCCTATAAATAACAAATAAATTCTAAATTAAATTCTAAATTGGTTGGCAAAAAGTTGGCAAAATTTCATTGCAATCCTTAATTGGAGATTCGATGAGAAATTTGGTGAAGGATGAAGCCTGATTCCTACCATTTTTTCCAAAGCTGAAATTGGGGAGTCAGCTTCCTTTTCACTTTTTCCCTGTTTTTCTTTCCAGTGAGAGAATTGTAACTTCCCTAGAAGTTGTGACAACTTTTAAGGATTTCATCCATGTTAGGCTTGGTGACTCTAGGGAGCCTTTTGATACAATGCACTTTTGGAATGGGGCTCTCTAAGTTCTATTATTAGAGACATGTCATTCTGTAGATGTTACATATGCCCATGACTCCCTCCATAAAAGTCTGGGAAACAATAACTTCTGCCACATCATTCTTCTCAGTAAACTTTAGGAAACTTGTTAATCTTGATTGCACCCAAATGAATTTATTCCATTTTTTAAAACAGAGCTGACTGAGTCCAGTTTTATGTTTTACATTTTAATACTATCCCAAATTGTAAGTCTATGCCGCCCACATCTTTAAAAATTAACAGCAGACTTCAATTTTTTCCCATTGGGTTTTTTTAAAGAATACTCTTTAGATCTGCTAAAATATGCACTTCAGACTAATTGCACTGAAGAGCCTGCCATGCATAATTTCCTCCACAATTAAAAAAAAACTAGGCAGGACAATGTATTTACAAGATATTCCTTCTTGATCCTGATTAAAATGTAAGAGCTGGTGCTTTGCTGACATTAATCCAGTAATTTGTTTAATTTCTTCCAAGATGCTTCTGAAAAATGGCAAAATTGCCAGGGTGGAGATTTGGTAAGCGAGAATGGAGCCATGTGCAAAATAGCACTAAGTCTGTCAACGTTTCTACATCTCCTAAATAACTCTTGACAGGACACAGTTTTCTAAAGGAGCCAGTCAAACATACCTAAACTGAAGGGCTGCATCTACAGTAACATTATGCAAAGTCTGCTGTTCATTTGATAAATTTGCTCTTCCTGTCTTCCTCACATTCATGCAACAGTTTAAGACAAAGAATCTCCATCACTTTTCATCGCAGTTGGTACAGTGTATTCCATCTCCCCCCACCCCATATACGTATGTATGTATGTGTGTATAGATGATGATGATAGACATAGACAGATGATAGAGACAGAGGTTTTTCCATATAGAAAAATATAGATGTTCTAACCTAGGCTTTCTGATACGGTAAAATGCAAATCCAAAAACCCTCTCTTATTGCAAAGGCTGTGAATTATATTCATTCACAACCCGTAATGAGTTCCAAATAGTAAAGAGTTCTACAGGAGGCTGCCAAAGTCCTTCAGGATAAGGCTGATAAGCACCCACCTTTATCTTCTTTAAAAATGCTGCCAAAGACTTAATTGGCAATTAGCTTGGCAAGGCCACACAGAGCAAAGAGTCCAAACATATTTTCAGAAGGTAAACTGACCAGCATGAACCAAGTTGCTTCCTGCAAAGGCTCGTGTACCTTTGCTCTTCCTTTGTGTCCTGTGGGAGCGACCAATCACCTCCAAACCTTAATCCCGATTCATCCCTTCTGTTTTAACTGTTCTTGCCTTCTGGCAGCTCTGCACATGCACATACTGGGGAGAGGGGGAACCTGTTCTGCCTCACTGCTGTTCAACTCTGGAAGCTCCAGAGGCAGCATATAACTCCCAGATGGCCCTGGGCCACTCTCTACCTCTGATGCAGAGGCCTCGTCTGAGTCTTCCTCAGACTTCAGGTGTCACATTCTGAGCATGCTCAATAAAGTTGTGTTTAAGCGGGAAGTACTTGACAGCTGATTGGCTGACCGTCTGACAGCTCCGAGTATAAAAAGGGAGCTGTCAGATGAGAAGCCGCTGTTCCTCTCTGAAGCCGGTTCCGCACTGTTAGCTTGTTACTTTGAGGAATAAACTTGTTAGCCTCTTTATTCCTGTCTCCACCTCAGTCATTCCGGCCATAGCCCACGGTCCTAGTACACAATACCAGGACTGGCCCATGTTCCTCCCCAACCTCCACACTGTCTGAATCTGCTGCCAGCTCCACAGGCCGCCGGCGGACCACAACAATAGAAAACAAAACACAAAGATAAAAAATAAAAAGGAAAGATGAAATGAAAGAAAATTTATAGTTATGCCTTCCACTTTTCTTTCTTTCTTACTCTTTTCTCCATCCTCTTAATCTTCCAGTCCAGAAATCATCAACTCACTCTTCTTTCAACAAAAGTCCATATCAGGTTTCCAATATTTCAAAAAAAGTGTATATTGACCCCTGACCAAACTGATCAACCGCCAATTCCACAAATTCGGTTAATTTTATAATCCAGTCTTCTGCTGTAGATATTTCCATCTTTTTGTACACAATAGTCCTGCCAGTTATAAGCAGTATTAGTTTCCCACATTTATATATCCATAAAGCCCAGTAGGAATCATTCTGGTTTCATGGTAATGTTTGCAGTATCCTTTGCCTCATTGACTACTGTGTATAGGGAGTACTCTTACAACCCTAATAGAGTCCCGAATTACAGTTACAAGTCATGGCAGTTGTTAAGTTGATCACTGCCAATTTAATTTTGCCCAATTTTTACAACTTTTTGTGTCAGCTTTGAAGCAAACGCCTCAGGCATTAAAAAAACTCCTATTATACCCAATGGAAGGTTTAGTTTCCCCCCCCCCCCAGAAACTTGAAGTAAACACTGAAACTGGGGGGCAAAAAACATTGAAAATTGCAGTCATGTGGCAATGGGAAGCAGTCAAATTCAAAAGCCAGTTGCCAAGCTCCCAATATGTGATCATGTGTCTGTGGGGATGTGGCCATAAGAACTTCAAAATTGGGTCATAAGTGTCTTAGATCTATTGTAACTTCAAATGGTCTCTAAAAGCAAATGGCCATTAAGTTATATTTCTTTTGCTGCCACCACCTCTTTTGTAAGTCTACCAGGAACCCCATGTCTCCTGCATTCCCTGCTGCTCTTATCAGCAGGTTTCCTCTCCATTGCTCTGCTGCTAAAAGATGAACAAATACATGTGAGGCTATATCTCAGGCTGCCCCTCAAAGGGCCACATGATCTGCATTTCAAACCTGCAGGATTGATAAAGGCTGCCTCCTCATGACATGTTTAACCAAAGCTAAAAGAGCCATTGCCTCTTTCATGTATTTTCTGTAGTGAGAACAAGATGGGAGAGAGGATAGAAAAATGCAGGATGATTAACCCTGGAAGACTTTAGTGTATGAGCCCCACATAACATGTGGTTTTTGAGGTAAAGTCAGGTGACTACTAAAATTAAGTTTTATAGACACAAGTGGTAACAAATATAGATGAAACCAATAGAAAAAGCTCCTGTCAGAGGTTGTCTACAAATGCAATTAATGCTACTTCAGTCCTGTATTTGAGTTGAAATTCAACTGGAAAGAGTCCAGATAATCTTCTTCCCTCAGAGTTCATTGAAAGTGCAGTGCAACCATCTTTTAAACAAATTTCCTTAAAAGGAACAATTGGAGCCAGGATGAAAATTATCCAGCATGATTGGATCCAGCAATGGCTTCTTGTTGAGAGAGCAAACCATTTCCTCCTTACCTACCTAAGTGTCAATGAGGCCACACCTTCTCTCAAGGAAACATTCACTACTGTCATACACCAACCACAAGCCATCTCCTAGGAAGCCTTAGCTAACCACAAGGACAGGGATTTAACAAATATATGGTCAACCTTACAATTTCAAGAACCTTTGTTCTTGAAATCTTTGTTCATTCAAAATAATCAAGCCAGGCTCAGCCTTAGTCATTTCTATGGACCTGCCTCAAGCATTGAGTCCTAAAATAGACTGAATTTGGGTAATTTTATCCAGCAGTTACCTAGCATTTTTCATAGGAACCTTACAACTGCACCTTCTCCAGAAGTGCTGCTAATGGCTACCTATAGATGCAAGAAAAGTGCAGAAATATTCCTTCCACCAACCTTACCATGATAAAGTATGTCATAAGAGCAGCTCTGGTTGGTTGCATTTATTCTTTATTGTCCTCCAGCAGTGCTCTATACACTCTCTTCTTCCATTTCATCTCCATCACTTACTCTGTAAACCAGAGAGAACCCTGTGGTCCATATAGACCAGTGGTGGGATTCAATTTTTTTTTACTACTGGTTCTGTGGTTGTGGCTTGGGCGTGGCATGGCTTGGTGAGTGTGGCAGAGGAAGGATCAGAGGTAGCTGATCCCCAGCAGGCTCTGATCAGTTCTGGAGAACTGGTAGCGGAAATTTTGAGTAGTTTGGAGAACTGGTAAATACCACCTCTACTGGCCCCGCCCCATCTATTCTCTGCCTGCCGAGTCCCAGCTGATCAGGAGGGAATGGGAATTTTGCAGTATCCTTCCTCTGAGTTAGATGGGAATGGATATTTTACAGTATCCTTCCCCTACACGCCTACCAAGCCACACCCACAGAACTGGTAGTAAAAAAATGTAATCCCACCACTGGGAAGGATACTGTAAAATCTTCATTCCCTTCCAACTCCGGGGGAAGGATACTGTAAAATCTCCATTCCCTTCAGAACAGCTGGGACTTGAGAGGCATAGGTGGGGGCAGGGCCAGTCAGGGGTGGTATTTACCAGTTCTCTGAACTACACAAAATTTCTGCTACCGGTTCTCCAGAACTGGTCCGAACCTGCTGAATACCACCTCTGATATAGACCGAATCCGATATGATGACCTAGCCACTCTTTCTTTTCAAGGATTCAATCAGGCACATATCAGACTATCAGGAACATCCCAAGCTTTCTCTGGAAGTCAAATTTATTCCTTCAGTGAAATGATAAGTAAGGGGAAACCGCAGACTATTGATTCATTTAGCACAGTGTTGTTTAAGACAGTATTCTTTCTCACTCTTGAAGGTATCCATAAATTAACTACAAATTGTTTCAGGGGTGGATTCCGGCTACCATTACTACCGGTTTGGTAGTAAAAAAATTTGCTCCGCACACATGTACATTTACATTTAAAACGATCTGCGCGTGCACACAACATTAAAAAAATGAATAAAAATTACATTATTTTAATGAAGATTGTTTTGCACATGTGCAGAACAGAAAATAAAGATGGCGCTGCCGATCATAGAAACTGTACGGTTATGTGTCCGCCCAAGTTACTACCTCTTCGGCTGAACCAGACTAAATAGGTAGGAATCCACCTCTTCATTGTTTGCATATACAACGCATGGTCTTTGAACATTGAGTTTAAATATAGAATATAATATATTTACCAGATCTGCACGTCATTAAGGCTGGGACATGAGGTTCACTTATTTTATATGATTTAGTTACAGCATACTCCAACTTTTACATTTCTGCTATTCTGTGCCTGAATAGTGATCTTTTTGTGAGTGGCAGCTTTATATATTCACAGAATTGCCTTCAAAACACAGTAACTGGGTACAATAATTGGACTGAAAATGGCCAGATCCTGGTTCTTCAGCCATGGAGCTCATGAAGAAATTTGGCTCGTTCAGTCCTACACATAATGCTGTTACGAAGATAATGATTAAGTGAAAGGAATATCTTAAGTGCTGAAGAAAAAGTGGGATATAAAATCTATCAAACAAAATCCAAAAGTCAAAATGGAATTGCTGACACGTAAATATGATTGTAATGTGATGTAATGTGATATGGTATAATAAAATATAATATATAAATCTGAGAGTTAGTTTGGTGTAATGATCAAGATGTTGGCCTAGAAACCAGGAGACCATGAGTTCTAGTCCTGCCTCAGGCATGAAAGCTGACTGGGTGACTCTAGGCCAGTCACTTTCTCACAGCCCAACCCACCTCATAGGGTTGTTGTTGGGGGGAAATGGGAAACAGAACAAATATTAGGCATGTTCGCCACCTTAGTTACTTACAAAGTAATAAACGGTTAAAAAGAAATCTAACAATTTATAAATGATAAAATCTAAAAAGGCAGGTGTAGAGGAGAAAACAGGCCTCCAATGCCTATGGCACAGTAGCATAGGAGGGCTCTGGGCATGCCAAACTTTGAGCTGAGGCCCTGACAGGCAGTTGGAGTGTAATAAATGTGCTAGAGGTGTGCAAGGCTGCACAGGGATAATCAAAGAAGACACACTCCCTGTTGGGCAAGCTTCTCCATGCAGCTTTAAGGCTGCTGCCACTTTGTAAGGAAAACAGGAGGCGTCTACGGCTCCTGTTGCTTTCAGTGAGATTTGTGGTTGCTCTAAAAGTCAGGCAAGCCGGGGATGCAGGAGTAGATTGTGCTTAAGACTTTCTAGGCGGCTAGATTAATGACTCCTGAAAAGAGCTTTTCAAAGCGTGCAAATTAAACTTGAACCAAAAGAAACCATGGGAGCAAGACAAAGCCCGGCCTTTGCAACACAGCAATAGCCGCCTCCCCCAGATTTCCTGAGGCAAAGTGTTCTGAGCACATTGAATGCTTCAGAGTTGGAGGAACCAATTTCCCTCCAATCCTGGGGCAAATCATAGGCCTGCTGATGCCCCAGAGTTTCTCTCTAAGTGTGCCTTTGATGGCTGGAGCACAAGGGGATGGCTCTGTGTACGTACCATTTTATTTGTCTGCATCCAGGGGACCAAGTTATTATTAATCATGAAAATAAAAGGAAGTAAAAACAGAGTCTAAGGATTCTACAATGTATTACAAGAAGCAAGGCATTTATTTCAAGTAGGTAGGAATTTTTTAAAAAAAACAAAAGGCACTGTATGAATTTGTCTAAATGTAGTAAAAACAAAGAAGGTTTGCAAGACAAAGAGATGGAGATGTATAATCAAACTAGCTGAAGCTAAGTTTCCTTTTCTTTACACTTATTTGCAGCCTTTAATTTCTTTTGCTCACTACTTCTCACTTCTCTTTGTGTAATATAACTTACTCCAAAAAGGAATATCTTTATGGATCTGCATTGATGCACCTTTGTTCTAGTGTAACAAACATTTATGAACTTTAATGTAACATAATAACAGAGTTGGAAAGGACCTTGGAGGCCTTCTAGTCCTACCCCCTTCTTTCTTTTATTTAGAGTAGGTTTGCATTTATATGTATTTGTGAACTGGGGACAACAGAGAGGAAAACACTGCTATCACTATATTGTTTAATACAAGCACAAGAGAAAAGTTTCTTGGTAACAAAACGTCTGGAGCCAAGCAGGAAGCTCGGAGGACAAACCTCTACTTAAAAGTTAATAATATCTACAATAAGGTGACCAGACGTCTCGATTTTCACGGGACAGTCACAATTTTCTACAATTTGTCCCGTGTCCCACATCATTATCAAAATGTCCCGATTTTTCATTTTTAATTTTGGCCCCTTCTCACTCACTCACTCGCTCCCCCATTTTTGCCGCCTTGCAGCTCGCTCGCTCGCTCCCCCTCTCATTTGCACTAAGCCAGCCCAGCCTGCTGCTCACTGATTGGCTGGAGTCCAGACTCCAGCCAATCAGTGAGTGGGCTGGGGGTGGAAAAGTTTAAGTTTAAAAGTTTCACGCTGCTCGAGTCTTCCATTTCGCCTTCGCCTTCTGCTGCTTCAGGTAAACAATTCCGGCAGTGGGACTCGGGAGGCTTCTGGTGGGCGGCGGCGGCCTAGCCTTCGCAAAGGAAGGTCTTCCCTAGCAAGGCTACGAGCTGGCAGTAGCTGCTGCGGCCTAGCCTTCCCAAGGGAAGGCCTACCCTAGCCTAGCGAGGCCACGGGCTGGCAGTAGCTGCCACGGCCTAGCCTTCCCGAGGGAAGGCCTTCCCTAGCCTAGCAAGACTGCGGGCTGGCTGGCAGTAGCTGCTGCGGCCTAGCCGCCCCCCTCTCCACACCTACTTAGTGACCCTAGCCTTGTTGTCCCTCCACAGTCCAGTCAAGTGTCTTACCTGTGCCTGCAGCTGCTGCCTCTCTGCCTGCCTGCTCCCTGTTGCTTCCATCCATCTCTGCGAGGATCCATCACATCGGAGTTCTGCTGGGAAAAAAACGGTTCACTCACCAGCAGGCAGAATCAGCAGAACTCCAATGCAATGGATCCTCATAGCATGGATGGAAGCAACAGGGAGCAGGCAGGCAGAGAGGCAGCAGGAACAGGTAAGACACTGGACTGGACTGTGGAGGGACAACAAGGCTAGAGTCACTAAGCAGGTGTGGAGAGGGGGTTGGGGGAGAAGGCTAGGTCTGCCTGCTCTCTGTTACTTCTATCCATACTGCGAGGATCCATCACATCGGAGTTCTGCTAATTCTGCCTGCTGGTGAGTGAGCCGGGTTTTTTTCTTTTATTTTTTTAATGTATTTTAAAATAATATTTTATTTATTGTGCATAGGATTTTTTAAAATAGTTTTATTCTGTGTGGATTCTTTTTTTAAATTGTCTTAGACTATTTAAAAAAAGATTCTATCCAAAATAAATTGAAATGAAACCATTTTTTAAAATTCTATACTCAATACTTTGAAATGTATCGATCAAAATTTTGATCGCGTGACCATGAGGATGCTGCAACGGTCGCTAAGTGTTTAAATGGTCGCTAAGTGTGAAAATGGTCATCAGTCACTTTTTTCAATGCCATTGTAACTTTGGTCACTAAGCCCATTATACCACTTTTCTTGCCACAGTTCTTAAGTGAATAACTGCAGCTGGTATTTTGTATTTTGTATAGAATATTTTTTTAAATAAAAAGAACGCGACTGAACGCGTTTTGTTTACGGTAAATAAAGTGTGGACATCAGAAAAATCACAATTAAGTGAGGAGACTTTGAAAGCCATTTTATGTGTGAAATATAATATAGTTATGTTGAAATTTAAAAAAATTACAATATTATTTTTGCGTTGTATGAAAATTTTTCTTGCTCCATAAAACATTTTTAATCAAGCCCCCCCACCCTTCCCGGTCAATGGTGTCCCTCTTTACCAATCTGAAATCTGGTCACCTTAATCTACAATAATCCAGGAAATCTTCCTGTCCATTTGTTCAAATAGTCTTCTGGAACTATTGAACGACTACCATGCTATATCTCAGACTTGGCAATGTCTGCTTATGTATTATGCCATAAACCATAGTTTAAAATTTTTGTGCAGGTTTCATGCCCAATGCAACATGCAGATTCACAGACTGCAGTCTGGTTAAGTACCTTGTATGAAAACATATTGTGAGATGTGATGAAACACATTAAAAATGGGGGAGGGAGAGACGATATGTCCATTCCACCTCGTCAATTTGATTTGTTGTGGAGACGCAAACAAAATCTGAAGCAGAGAGCTGTTTTAGACAAATGGTGGGCATCTTCTGTAGGGTTTACTGAAGTTTGCCAATTTCAAAACCATTATTTACAAAACGCTATCGTTGTCATGGCCCAGAATTCAGACTCTGAATCTGAATCTGAAGAAGCTGTTGGAGTGTGTAATTGAAACCTGAAGCAGGACAATTGTTCCATTATATCTTAATTAAAAACAACCACCGTTTGAGCTTTAGATGCTACATTGTGCCTGACTGAACATGAAAAGGAGTACTTTTTCTCTCCTAGGGTCCAAACTAGTGGAGGAAGGGAACATTACCAAATATACGAAAATTAATTTCACCAAGCCCCCTCAGTCTACACTCCTGGTGAGAATATCCAACATATAGTTTTCTTGGCAATGTTAGGGAGTTGGTTTGCCATTTCCTTCTTCCGTCTTCTCTGTGTAGCTTATTGTTAGGTCTGAATGTAGCTATTATATGGCCTTTGACTATAGGAGTTAACAATTCAATATATGCTTCCAAGGAGATCTTTCTGATATGACAATATGATTCTTGCAAGTCAATATAGAATTAAGAGCAATTTAGTCCTTTGAAAACAATAAGCTTAAACCTGCTTAACTCTGTAGGATTTTCAGGAATAGCTTCTGAATTATATTGGTAGGTACAGTAGTGAGCGAGAAAAAAAAGAACGGCAGGTCCCTCCCCCCCACTCTCTCCAGGCATTCTTTAAAAAGTATCAGAGCTTCAGGACTTTGTTCATAATAATTTCAACAGAGTGCATGTATACAGTAAGAATTTGAGGAGACATTTGCCAGCGTGCTCTAGCTTTGTATTTTTTGTATCAAGCAGAACATTTGCTTTAGTGGCTATTAAAAAACCCTTCAAGTATTACATCCAATTATTCTTTCTGACATTGTCATTCTCGTTGAAAGACACAGCTTTATTTTTTACTGTGTGATTTTTCTCCTTTCAGTTTTTAGCATCCATATAACTCTGAAAAGTTTGCTTTTCTTTAACCACTGAAAGTATAATAGATGTTATTAGTCAGCTTCTTCTCCTAGGAAGAATGGTCTTTTTAAAAGTAATGCTGTCTTCTAAAGACATAAGTGCCATTTTTGGTACTGCTGAGAAATATTTATTGGTCCTGCACATATTTTTTAGTTTCATATCCATCAAAGAGACCCATAATTATTCATGAGGCTGAATCAGCAGATTCCATCTATGCTGTACTGATGCCAGAGAAATAACATTATCAAATGATTAAATGTCAGTCCTTAGTTTGTGTTGTTTCTAGTAAAACTTATTGCATTAAAATATAAAGGGTGAGATCCTATGTATGTTTAACAAAGAACATGTCCTAATGTTTTCAATGGGTTTATTTCTAAATAGAATTGTACAGAGTTATCCTGGGAAAAGGTATTACGTTCAAACAGGTCATTTGATATATTTTAATGATATTTTGGGTTAATATATTTTCCAGATTAAATGCAAGCCTTGAGGTATTCTATTTGCTGAATATGAGAATAAGGGAAGTTTCATTGGAAAAAGATGAGCTTTTTTTTAAAACTGAATATGCTGATAACACTGCTATTTATGCCCTAATACTAAAAGTAAAAAAAACAACAGTGTTAGATATTCCCCCCCACTGACAGTGGTTTCCACCTAGGTCCTCTGTTCCAGCGGGAACAGGGGTTTAATCCCATTGGTCAAAGGGTCTGACAGATCCTTTCCTCACCGGATGTTTACCAGACTTGCAATAAAGAGCAGTACAGAGCCTGGAGCCTTGTGTGTCTATCCTTTACCCAATCTAACAAACAGTGAAAAATGTGGAACTAAAATAACATCTTAAAAAACCCAAATTAATAAACACAGGCAGAACTAACAGTATTGGAACTGGCAATGAAAACATCAAGACTTCTGCCTTTTAGGATCAACTCTCAACAATAAAAGAACACATACTCAAGAAATATGCCAGAATAGCACTAGATAGAGCAATCACGAAGATCTTGCAAAAGATATTGAAATGCCATGAAAAGCCTATAAAGATCAAAATTGTTCAGGATGTGGTTTTTCTGTGACACTCTATGGAAATGAAAGTTGAAGAAGAAGCCAGATAAGAAGACTATTGAGGCTATTGAACTTTGGTATTGGAGAAGACTCCTGAGAACAATATGGACAAGAAAACAAACCAATCAACCCAGAGCTCTCACTCAAAGCACAAATAGCCAGGATCAAATTATCTTGTTTGGACACATTATGCAAAGCCCTGGCTCTCTGGAAAAAGGCTCCAGTGCTGGGAAAGATGGAAGGAAAGAGAAGAATAGGATGACCAGCAGCAAGATGGATAAACTCAGTTGTGTACCTGAAAGACCAGTTTAAGGATAAATCATCATGGAAAAAAATCTATTTAATTTGTTTAACTATTTATAAACATTTATGTGGCTGTCCCAACTCAGTTGAAGTCTCTCTGGGCAGTGTACAATCAAACTAAGAATTGTGTAAACTCCATAAAGCAATAAACATAGATAAAACAACAGTACAAGAAGGAAAATATTTACCTACAGTATAAGCGGCTTCCTATTGCCTGAGGCTCCAATGTGGTCTCTAGGAGTCAAAAACAACTTGCTGGCACATAATCATCAGTTTATGCATTCAAACATTCAAACATGACATATTTAGCATTTTTAGGGGGGAAAATGAAATGGCTATGATGAAGGAGACCTGGCTTGATAGTCACATATTGAAAAGGATCTGAGTTCTAGTAGATCATAAGCTGAATTAGGCTATAGAACAAGGGTGTCAAACTCACATCATCATGCTATCATCATATGATGTATCGTGACTTTTCCCCCTTCGCTAAACTGGATGTGGCGGGTGACCACTGTGTGACAAATCTGGCCCGTGGGCCGCGAGTTTGACATCCCTGCTATAGAAGGTAGGAATGCTATTTATCCTCCAGTTCACTCCATTTGCAAGTAATTCTCTTTGAAAAGATATGTGCTTATAAAGCCTTATCAAAAAGTAGAAAATTAGAGGTTCACAGAGACAACTGAAAGATAACAAGAGGGAAGATCATTTTTATGGCATGTTAGTTGCAATGTTGTTCATAAAGCTCCTGGTGAGCCTCTTTGAAGTATAGGTTGGATATTTCCAGACCAGGGGTTCAGTAATGTGTCTAAGATCTCCACTTGGTTGAATCTCTGTCCCTTGTGTCATCTCTGCCAAACTTATTACACAGTTGAAAAAAAGATAAAGCAGCTGGTGGTAACCCGATCTTAGCGGAAGTGCTAAAAGCAAATGTGGATTGATGGACCTCAGTTTTGGCATCCCTGTTTTAATCTAGACTGAAAAAATTTAGATGACTCCCAGATACTCTCATTTTCTGTTTCAATTTGTGGCTCAGAAACAATAGTCCTAGCTGATGATCTGAATAGTAGCTCCATGGTGAAGCCTAGCTGTAATGCAACTTCATCATTTCCCATCAAATTAATGACATTGGATAATTGTTATGATTCAAAAGCTGTGGGCAACTGTTCTATTTAACAGACATTGTTTAATAATACATATTCTTCTCCCCCCTCCATTTATTTTGTCACTGTATTAGCAAAAATGGAGGAGCAATTATTATTTGCTTATTTCTTCTGTGCAAGGTACAGGGAGAAGGCTTTATACTAGCTTGATACCATCTCTTCAACCGAGAACAACCTCTTGTTTATCTCTAGATTTCTGCCATCATTTGTGCAACCGTCTTTCTGCACAATAAGCATATTTTTTCAACTCTCACCTTTTCCTATCCACCTCTACCTCTGCATATCCCAGCTAAACCAGTCAGCCCTGTCCTAAAGGAAATACTACAGTGCACACCCAAGGTGGTAAAAGCAAAAGGTCCATTTCCAACAGCTTCCTAGCAAAGGTTGCTTGGAGGATATGATTCCTCAGCACAGGAAAACTTCTCAAGTAAACTGAGAAAGATCAGTGAAGTGACATTCATCTTCTCGTTTTCGTCCTATGTTTTGACAGCCTCTTTCCTGGTAGCTGTAGTGTGGGGTGTGTGTGTGTGTGTGTGTGTGTGTGTGTGTGTGTGTGTGTACAAGTAAAATAAAAGCAAAAGTATTTTCAGGAAAGTGACAGAAAAAGGTGCTGGTATTTAGGTAAAGGTAAAGGTTCCACTTGCACATATGTGCTAGTCGTTCCTGACTCTGGGGCGGTGCTCATCTCCGTTTCAAAGCCGAAGAGCCAGCGCTGTCCAAAGACGTCTCTGTGGTCATGTGGCCATTATGAGTAAATGCCGAAGGCATACAGAACATTGTTATCTTCCCACCAAAGGTGGTTCCTGATTTTTTACTGTATTTTACATGCTTTCGAACTGCTAGGTTGGCAGAAGCTGGGACAAGTAACGGAAGCTCACTCCATTACGCGGCACTAGGGATTCAAACTGCTGAACAGCTGACCTTCTGATCGACAAGCTCACATCTTATCCACTGAGCCACCACATTCCCTTGATACCAACACCACTGGTATTTAGGACATATCAAAAATTTCAACTTTCAGTTTCCAAATGGGATGCTCAAAAGTTGTGACATGCTTTGGAGATTGTACAGTTCTTTTGGTTACTTTAATATAATTTAGGTGTGCTTATTAAGTAACTACATAAATATCATAACTTTTGAACACTCTGTGTATATAAAAAAGGGTGGGCCTTTGAGTAGATGGTTATGGCTGCCATCTTGTCTTTTTTTGCTTCCCTCCTATGGATAGAGTATTTAAAGCGGTTTTGATGTTGCTAGGCTAATCTAGGACTTCATTTCTATGCTAGCAATTGAATGGGAAGGTTAACTCTCCACTCACTCTCCATTTTGTATTTGCAGGACAAAGGTGAACTGAGACAAGTTAGCCACTCTCTTTAACCTCATGTTGATTAGGTTTTTCAGGTCATACAACATGCCATCATCCCCCTTCACATAGTTCACATGTTGTACATGCAAACAGAATATTTCTTTTTTCCAAGATGAGGACTTCAGTACCATCTCCTTCCCAATCATTTTGATTCAGTTTGGCTCTTCCTTACAATCTATGTCAATCACAGAGTTTGAAGGCTAACCAGCGTTAACAGTTTCTGCACATACCAAAGCATTTAGGATTTTGTTTTGGTATATGAAATACAAAGTCATGAGAGCCAGTTTGGTGCAGTGATTAAAGCACCAGGTTAGAAATCAAGATACTATCAGTTCTAGAACTATCTCATGTACAAAACCAGCTGGGTAATCTTGAGCCAGTTACTCTTTCCCAGCAAAACAAAGGCAAGCCACTTCCAAAATCTTACCAAAAAAATTGACTTAGAAAAACACCCCAAACCAAACCAGAAACAGTTATGAGTGTGTGCATCAGCCTGCAGTAGTGAATAGATAAGCATCAGACACAAAGTCAGATTTGTGTGAATGATTCTAGATTCCAATTTAAGAAATCCCTGGGGCTAAAAACCCCTGAGGCTATTTATCCTCAATAGATGAAGTAGGCATGTCTCCTTTAGGTAATTATCCACATATTATTTATTACCACAAACACTGACTGTATATTGATTGATTCATTTTTACTTGTACAATCCAATTGAATGGTTTTCAAAAGTTATGTTCTCTCTTTCTTCAATTATTGAAATCCATCATTCTGAAGAGGTTGCAGAAAATGCAGCCTGGGAGCATTGAAGAATTAGTACCTTTATATTATTAGTTTAAAGACTCAAAGCAGTCTTGGCAATTTTAAAATTTAAGAGTCTATCAGGTTTTTGCCATTACAAAGGCTGAACTTTAAAACTGGCAAACCTGCTTCCTGTGCCCCCTCACTTATTAGGTGACTTTCTGCTATGATTTATTTGTGAATCACCTTGCAGACCATGAGCTGTTCTGTCATTAGGCTATATGCAGGAAGCACTTACATTATTTCAAGATCTTTGCCATTAGGGAGCACTGTTGTTGAGGCACCTGCTTAGCATAATTTCTTCACAGCTTTTTTAGTGCAAGTGCACTTTTTAAAATGCATGTAATATTTAGTATTCTGAAGAAACAATGAAAATAAATTTGAAAAGTTGGGCAATTTGGGGAATGGGTGTTAGCCCTCCAAAGAAGACCCAACTAGGAAACTAAAGTTATAAATGCTAATACTACTTTTATTATAAGATTATATTAGCAGAACATTACAAGTCTGAGCGTGCTATCCCACTTCCTCCTCCTGCCTTCATGAGGACAATGGAGGGTCATGTTTGAGATGCTTTTTGAGATTACAATTTTGCCCCAAGCTCAATTATTTTGATTGTGGCTTACTCATGTTCTCTCGTCTGCCTATTACACTGGCTTAAACCAGTCTATGATTTTTAAAGCTCTTATTAGTCATCATTGCTTACACTTCCAGCATAAACACACAATCATCAGGACTGAGTAATTGCAGCAGCATGCAAATTTGAAGAGATACAGTGATGTGTCAAATAATCAGACCACTGACATAAACATACTCTAAAGATTTGAATTTATAATTACTATAAATATTGGATACCATAAATGGTGCTTATATTGATCTTCAATAATGTAATTTTAAAGCTGTGGAATGAAAGAAATAAAGATTAGCAATTGTCCTATTTTCTTCTTGACAAGGAGAAAGGGGGATTGCATGAGCCAATATTGACAGCTTAATAAAATCCATTGTTGTGAATACACGCAACTACTAGATATTTAATTTACTTGGCAATTCAGTCATAGAGATAATAGCTATCAGATGTGCAAACTCTACTATGAGAGACACCTAGAGTATTCATATTCTTTAGCCCTCTTCAGGTTTTACAGAAGAAATGTGCAGAAAGAGCTATATTGCCTAAAATTGTCTTCTATACCACATCTTTGTTAAAGATATCTAGAGTAAATATGTCAGAGAATGAATGAATTGGAATATATCTTGAAGATCATTTGGTCCAGTGAAGGTATACTCTATTATAGCATGTTTGGTAGATAACCACCTAGCCTTTTAAAATCACCTCTGATCAAGGTGATTCCACTCCATTCGTTCCATATATGCTGTATAAGAAAGTTTTTGGGAGATAAAATAAGGGATTTGGGATAAGGGACTATGAATCTGCTAACAACAGTTTTATTTGTCAAGCAGAATTGTGCAAGAACTCAATATGCAGCATTTAAATAAATGAGTGCTAATACAATATAACTAGCTCTGGTGGCACAGTGGGTAGTATGCAGTATTGCAGGCTAACTCTGCTTACTGCCAGGAGTTTGATCCTGACTAGCTCAAGGTTGACTCAACCTTCCATCCTTCCAAGATTGGCAAAATGAGGACCCAGATGGTTTGGGGCAATATGGTGACTCTAAACCAGTTAGAAAGGGTTATAAAGCACTATAAAGTGGTATATATGTAAGTCTAAATGCTTTTGCTATTGCTATAATTCCCACTTTACATTTGTTCTAAACAGCTGTAAACTAGGTATTAAAACTGAGAGAATAGTTAGGGAAGACTGTGAGCTGAATAATGCCCTTCACCTACCTAATTAACGAGACCACAAAGGTATAATTTATTTAGTGTTTTGTCACAAATTACTTTAGGCCCTGGAAATAAAAAATACCTCATCTATATTTTACATGTTGGATTAGACTGTTTAATTCTTTACAAAATAAGCAAGCAAGCTGTCATCTCCTACACAAGCAAGTATTAAGTAGTTGTAGAGAAAATATCATTAACAGCCACATGACATGAATTTTGCAAGCATATGATTTTCCAAAAGCTTCTAATGTTGATTCCAAGCGAAACCAGCTAGTAAGCCAGGGGAGATAGGAGATGATAAATTCTGAACAACACTGCACTGAAACACCAGGAGCACATGTTAAAGCTTGCTTGAATATAAACAAAGAGAGAGATGGAAGTGATCCTGTAACAACCAAGATCCTCTCATCCTGCTTCCTCCCACTGAACCTTTTTGCCCTTAAGGGAAAAAGAAAGAAATTGCCCACCTAGGAAGCAGTTGTTGAAACTCTCTAGCCAAGCGGTCTGCTGTATTTCATATTTTCAATTTTTTTTAAAGGCTGAAAAAGGGCAAAAGAAAAAAAAACCTAAAGCAAATCTTGCTTTGTGATTAAAAAGTAAAAATAATAATAATACAGACATATACAGTTATGTCGCATCCCACGTTTAAATTATTTACTGAAGTTATACGTCTAAATAATAGAAAAATGGGAAATTACACACATCTGCTAGTATATGCTCTCATAATTTTAAAACAGCCTCCAGAATGGGACTCCTGGAGGTAAAATGTTTGTTCAACAATAGAAAATGAGTTCTTGAGATCTAGCAGGATAGTAGGTGTCCCTTCATCTTTATAATAAAAATTGTGATTTTTAAATGCATGGAATATCTATTTCCATTATCCATTTGTTGTTACAAATTGATAGTATAAAATTCAAAATAACATGAATATCAATGTAAACCAAAGAATCTCCCAAAATGATTAACACAGAAATAATTTTGGCTCAAAAGGGAGTCACTATAGCTATAGCATATCCTTATACCATAAAAGGGTGCAGCTATTTAACTATAGTCTTGTCAATTAGGTGAATTTACCATACTGCCTGCAAAGATGCACAGTTGGTCAGTAGATGCAATATAACAATCTTTGAGAATTAATCACCAATTTGAAATGTAATTGATAAAGGGCCAATGTTGTTTTCCATTCCATGCTACCCACTTGAATTTGGAGTACAATATTCTAACCACTGGTTTATCAATAGCAACTATTAACTTTTTATTCAAAAAAGGACATGTTGAATTCTCCACTTTCAGAAACATTGTGTGTGTATATGTGTGTATATCTCTCTCTATATGTATATGTATATATTTGTGCATTTACTGTATTATATTTGCAATGTCTCATATAACAATAGCAAAAGTAATTAATAGTTAACTCCATTTAGTCAAAGTTAAGTGAACTTGTTAAGTATATCTAAAAATTTGAGAAGGAGACAACATGAGTGTATTAGTTCCATTAGTACACTTGACACTGACACAAAAATAGACTTGCACATCTGTCCAAAATATTTTTCTTATCTATAACATGGAAAATATATACAATAAAGGCCTTCAGTTTTCTTCTTGGTTCTGTGCAACGTAACACCACACACCTTACAGTAAATATGGAAGCATTTCAGGTTCAACTTTCTTTAATACTGATAATCTTTTGTTATAATCTTTTGTTAAATCATTAGTTTATCCATGTATGTATGGAGATGTCCAAGAGATACATGGAGAAAATAAAAATAAAAACCAATCTCCAGAAAATGTAGTGTTCTGGAAGGCTAACCTCAGAATGAGCGGTCACTGGCAAGAGATACTAAAAATACCAATTAAAAAAACAAAAAAAATGTTTCTTTGGGTAGGTTAGAATTAAAGAGAAAGTCAAAGAGGGTTCAGGTGCATTGTGAGGCCAACATGATGAACTGGTAATGAGTAATGGTAAAAAGGCAGAACCTCCTCACTGTATTTTGTACAGTGAGAGAAGAGTATTTTCTCTCTCAGAGAAAAAAAAAGCTCTTCCTGTTTACTTATGACAAACAAGAGTAAAAGAGAACTCAACTAACTGAAGGGCCAGATGAATTACTTTCTGAAGTGCTGAAGAAAAAGCACAGAGGGGTTGCTAGTACCCTTTGAGAAATCATAGAGGTCTACTTAAATTAGAAGACCAGAGGAGAGCAAATATCTTCAAAAGGGAAAAGAAACAAGACTAGAGGAACAACATACCAGTCAGCTTGACATCTACACCAAGCTGATTACCAAACAACATATTTGTCAGCATTTGGATAGACCTGCTGTGGTTAACAAGAACCAGCATGGGCTTGTTGCAAATAAATCATGCCAGATTAATTTTATCTCTTTCTGTGATAGAGCAACTAGCTTAGTAAACCAGAGGAATGCTATGGACATAATGTACCTTGTCCTCAGCAAACCCTTCTACAGAGTGCCTATGATAGAGTCCTTATTAAAGTGCTAAAATATGAGCTAGATAATACTATTCTTGGATGGACTCACAGTTGGTTGAATGACCTTGTATATAGAGTGCTCCTTAATGTTTCCTCTTCAGCTTGGCATAAAAAACTTTGAGTGGAGTGCCACATAGTTCTGTCATAGGCCCTGTGCTGTTGAACTTTTTATCAATGGCTTGGAGGGGGGAGTTGAGGGAACGCTTAAAAAGTTTGCAGATGAAATAATGCTGGAGGGGATGCCTAATATTTTAAATAAAAGAGAGGATTCTTAAAAATCTTAACAGGCTTGAGGAGGGGTGTCAAACCTGCGGCCTGAGAGCTGGATGGTGCTGGCCATGCCCTCCCCCATTTTAGCAAAAAGGGGGAAAAGTTGCAATACGTCACGTGACGAAAATGTGAAGCCGCAGGTTTGACACCCCTGTACTTGAGCAATGTGATGAAAAGAAAAACGGTGGAATTTAATAGGGACAAATGTGAAGTTCTTCATCTGAGGAGGAAATTTCAGAATCACAAATACAGAATAAAAGAGGCCTGGTTTTGCAGCATTTTATGTTAAAGGGATTTGCATGTTTTGCTGAACACAGGTTAAGCAAGACACAGTGGAGTGATGTATATTGCAGAATTTGATCCATTAGGCTTTTTAAAAAAATAGATTTGGTTTGGACTTTTTATTATAGAATTATTGCTGTATATTTATAAAATGGAACATATAAAAGAACAAATAGCTACATTGACCTGAATCTTAGATTCCCATAAACAAATGCTACCAATCTAATATTCTCATAAATATTTTATATTTCCTTCTAATTTTTAGTTATTTCTTGTTCTCTCTGCATTCCCTTATATCTTATTCCCTATCTTAGTCAGTTTAATGGGCAAAGGGCTTCAGGGGAAAAAGAGAAATGCCTCCTCAGTAATTCTGCAAGAAGCGTTGTCTTCTTTGTTTTCTTTTTATTTCCACATTAATTCATCAGATAAATGTGCAAATGTTGTGACAGGTGTAATGGAAAAATTAATCCACAACATTTGTGTCTGTTTATCTATCTATCAAAATGACTAACTAAAGAGGATTATTTTTTAATTTTGGCCCAAAACCAAGAATTAAGGACTTTTTTTTACTGCATCCAGAGCACCCTCTAACATTACTAGTTAATTTCACTAGCATAATCATGGTATGTTTTCTCACCATTTTATAGCCCCCAAATGAAGAAAATGGAAAATCCTATCCCCATTAATATGCACCTCTTCCCACTTTTGATCACTGCATCATTCTCTGGGTACTTCAGATCACCCCAAACATTAAATGTGACTCCAAACTATAAAGCATTTACCCTGATTGGTCATTTGTCCACTCTGCATTCTTTCTGTCAAAAGGTTAGTCTATATTTTCTTCCTAGAGAATTTTACTTTGCTTCCTGGAGTCATTCTAATTTCACTCTCACTTCTTTCTTTTTCTTCTACGTTCATCTCCTCCCAAGATACATTTTGAAATTACCCCCCACAAAAATGTTATCCCCTAGATTTATAATCCATGTAGTATCCATCAGTCTTTAATCATAAAAGATCAAATCGGTTATATTTTAAGACGTGTATTCCTTCTCATTTATGTTAATATTTCCTACCACTGTCAGACAAAAATTTCTTCATTACATGCAATATTGCAAAATTTTGTATGCAGCACATAGAATCTGACAAAAGATGGTAACTGAGTCACCTTTCTGAGTTGGCTATTTGATTATTGACTGACTAATTGTTATCTTGTCTGGAGTGGGTTAAGATTGTAAAAACTGTGAAAACCTGTATGTGTACAACTTGATTATGAAAGTATACTCTCTAATAACAGGTTACATGTTTTTGTATCATTGCTTTGTGTTGTTAAGTGTTCGTTATGGCTGGCTTTTGGCTGTAATAAACCTCTTCTTACTTTCATATGTCACCACAAAAGCCTAGAGGAATATGATACCAATTCAAACTTCCTGACATACAGTACCTTTTGGCACTTTCATTCTATAGTAATTAAAACTGTATCTTCATCAATTTTACCTTATAAGATCAGGCCACCTTCATTCAGATCTATTACATTCTTCCCTGTTTTCTTGGTTTTCTTGGTTTTCTTTCAGATGTAGACATTTTCTCTTTATTTTTACTTCATAATTTGTTCTATTTTTATCTATCTCTCATATGTTCCAAATTACCATCTGCCATGGCCATCACCAGATGGACCCATAAATATTGACTGATGTTGCCATCATGGTGGAGCTCAATCAAGGCTTTCAAATTTTTAAAATTTAATTAAAGATGGCATGGATTAGATTACCAGCCTAAATCATACTAGCATTCCCTGCAATATTCTCTGCTCAGAATAAGGAGGAGTTACTATTCAATAGGTACATTTTACTTCCCAGTATCTTCAAACAATTCTACCTCAGCTAGGCTCATTAATTTAGAGGCTAAATTGCAAATCAACGTGATGTGGTTCAGTTCCCATCAGCTAAGAGGTATATGTAGTATGTTGACTTACATTAAGACTATGCCTTGTAGTAGCAATAAACACATGACAGAGAATCTTGAAGGTTGCAATTGAAAACATCTGAAGCTACCAAATTACCCACCTAACACACACACACACAGAGAGAGAGAGAGAGAGAGAGAGAGAGAGAGAGAGAGAGAGAGAGAGAGAGAGAGAGAGAAAACATGTATACAATTTACATGTTTTTCTTTATAAAATGGACTCTCACAGGCTTTCTTCATTCATTTGAATGTGAACAATTTCAAAGATAGGAAAGAGGAAAGAGAGATGTGAAGCTGCTGGGTATATCTCTGTCAATTTGGCTGTGGAAGTACTGTAAGAGTTGGGTATGTACAAATGAGGTGGGGATTTAATACTTAAAAAGTGCTTGTGATAAAGCAGATGGGTCAAAAATGAATGGGTGTTGAATGAGTGGTTTAACCAGTTTAAAAGTAACCGATGTTACTATTATGGAGTGTTACTTTTGTGGAGTGGAGTAACCCGGATTGGAGTATCCCATATAAAAGAATTATGTTGGTGTGATTTGATCAAAGAGAGATTGACAGAGGAAGAATGAATAAGATGAGAAGAAAGGAAGACTAAGAAAACTATTGTTAGATAGAATTGATGAGATCCCCAAAAGATTCAATGAGGAAAATATGACATATAAAGCAGTGTACATTGATGGGGGAAGCAAGGATGTAATAGAAAAAGAGGAATAGTGGCGGTGTATATTAGATTTAAGTATGCTTTGTTTTCTTTTTATTATCATTTAAGAAAATCTAATTCCTTATACTTTTTATTTATTTGGCATACTGTCTCTTACTCCTTTTCTGTATCCCACATAGAGTTGCTTGGCTGATTGCCAATATCATAATAGGTATGTAAAAATTATAGAATAATACCAAGACAAGATGATTAAGTCCAGAAGTGTAGTCTCCCCTTCCTTGTGTTGAAAATCTTTTTGCTCCAACAAAGTAAAACAGCAAGAACAATTGATCAGTAATTCATGTTGAACACAATTCTTTTTTCAATTTCTGAGATCTAAATTATGATCTTAAAATTTCTCACACTCCAGCAGTCTGATTAAAAAAGTTGATGGAGTCATGTAATATAACAAGGTAGGATGGAATTTTAACAGAATGCCAAATAGTTATCATGTCCAACTAGCCTCTGGACATACATTCCTTTGGGAAAAGTTCCACTGAATATGTACTATTAACCCGCAGAGCAATGATATAGCCTTTAATTTTTTTTCTTTAGGTAAGCAAATGACATTTCTTATAATAAATGACCAGGCTGGAAGACAAGTAGAAAATGGGTGATAAAGATAATAAATGTGCTGCTACTGAGTTCATTCTCCCTCCAACTTTGGGACATATATTTTATAAATATATAAATCAAAGAAATGTTATTTCACCACTTCATTTATTTTTAAACTAATTCATATTTAAACAAGTTACAACTGAACTTCAGTAATAGAAGCGGATGGAGGCTGATTATGTGCAACCACCCACCAAACATTGGAATTAAACACAGCTGGATGCCACTGCAAATAGCAGAAGACTTTCTCAGAGTTGGGCCCGAGAGAACCACGTTTCATAAGAGCCATTTTGAGTCTGTTATCAGAAATAATCATAATCCACTATTCAGACATCTGTGCTTATATGCACTTGTAGAATAATGGTTGGGAAACCAACATCTGCTAAGATTACTTTGGGAAATGATGCCTTCCTGACATATCTTGAAATGAGATATTTGGCCTGGTGTACATACAGGCAGATCACATTTGAGCTGCAGAAATCCAAACTTATATAGAAATCTAGATGGCAGCAAAGAGATACCAAAACCCTATAATTTCTGGTGCCATCTAGTGGTTATTTGGTTGTTTGCAGACCTGAAATGGTATGCTGAGTTTTTTTTTACCTCTTGCAATCTCAATTCTTGCTAGTCTTGAACTGTAAAATTTGAAAATGGGGGAAAGTGATCCTCTTTACAGTTCTGAACCTGGAATAAACATCTTGAAAAAAGGAAGTGGAAACATATGGAAGTGAGAGAAATTGTGGAGGTATAAATAATTTGAAGCCCTGCATGTATAGACATGTTTATTTTGACATTCATCCTTAGAAAAGCATGCTGTCCTCTCCCACAGTAAAATCCCCCCCCCCATTTAGCAATTCTAATGAAGAAAATAAAAGTTTTCATCTCCTGTGTTTAATAGGATTGATATGTGTGTTTTGGAAGATGGATGAATGGATGTATCAATATAATCCTAATCACTCATCTGACAACCAATACTATAGTGCTTATCCTGGAATAACTAAATAATATTCATTTGAATGACCGAATTATGTCTACTTAAGTAGGTGCTGGGTTGCAATCATCATCGTATGAAACCAGTTTACATTACATATGAATATCAACTATGTGTTCAGGGACTTTTTAGGCTTGCAACCAGTTTTTTTTCTTTTTTGATGCTTGTCTTTTTCAAGTCTGTGACTTGAATCTTGAAAAGGGTTGAATCTAACATTAAGTATTTTTTAAGGTGTAGCGTGAAAGGTGGTCAAGATTTCATGATACATCTTAAACAGGATACACCTTGTCTTCTGGGTTGATACACCCAACCCAGAAGACAAAATTGGTGCAGAAGACAAACATGAGAGTCCTTGGTGCTGTCTGAGTTTGGTTATTTGCTTGCAGATGTTGGCGAAAGTGTGGTTTTCTCCTCAGTAATTTGTTGAGTAGGATATTGTTTTCTGCTTGTTTGATTGTTTGCCTGGCTATTGTCTGGAACTTGATTTTCTGAAACCAGCAACACTGTATATAAGCAGAGAGCAAACCTCAGCATGATGATGCTACCTATTTGAATAAGGAAATGTCTGCAAGCCAACAACTAAGCTCAGAGAGAACCAAGGATGGATCAACCCTTAGCTACAGAAATTTTCTTCTATTAGAATTAGAATTCTGTTCCACAGTAAATGAAAGTCTTCAGCTTGAATAAATAATCATTGGGAAGCACCCTGCTTGGTAGGGAGGATGGATAAGCATGGAGCTAGCTGGCAGCCACAGCACAATCTCTAACAGCTATGGCTGATCTCCAGGGGTGGGATTCAAATAATTTAACAACCGTTTCTCTGCCCTAAAGATTTCTTCCAACAACTAGTTTACCAAACTGCTCAGAAACTTAACAACTGGATCTCCCGAAGTGGTGCGAACTGGCTGAATCCCACCACTGCTGATCTCCCTAAGTTTCTTGGAACCTTATCTAATTGTGCCCAGGAGCAGGCTGCCGAACTGGGGAGATATAGGGAGATATCAAAGGCAGAACATAATAAAGAATTAGCTCAAATTCTGCACATGTGGGTTTGGTTGTTTGTGCCTGATAATAATGGATTTAATTAGCCAGAAAGGAAAGATGTCCCCTTCAGAGGAAAAAACCACAGAGTAAAATAAAATTGAATTGCCCTGTCCTCTTTTTCAGGCCTGCCTGAGAGGGGAAAATTTGTATTGCTGATTGGTTCTTCTGAATTTCATTTTCATACACTCTGATAATCTCTGCCCACCATCTAGACTAAGTTTTCCTTTAATTTTTTTCATATGGGGGCTTTGGAATTCCTCCCCATGTTTATGTAATACAGTATGTCATTTAATCAACTGCTTTAATGTGGAGTTTTAAAACCATATAACCATTGAACCATGGAGGTTTTAAAAATATTTTCTTTAAATCTGTAGAAATCTTGCTTAATGCCACACCAAATGGGATTGATAGTGTTTATACTCTTTGCACCCTGTTTTTATAGTTGTAAGGACTTTGAACAAACAAGCAAATATTGATTTTTCCAGAGTAATTTTCTGAGCCAAATATGTAATTGTTTTCATATTAAAAAGATATTATGTGAATGTGTGGTTCCAGCCAGCATAGTACAATCATTGGGAGAAAAACACAATTCCCAAATCCCTGCTCAACATAATAGTGACCTCATTAATGTATACATTCTCTGGGGAATTACATTCAGAAAGTATTAAAACATGGAAGTTTTCTCAAGATTATTTTGATTATTTTATTTTAAAGATTAAAAGGATAGGAACAAATCAGTTGATTTAAATAAAATGCTTAATATAAATGAACTTACCTTTATTGTTATAATCTATATATTTCTACATTTGTGATCACACACACATGCAGATATTAGTCTACAATTGTTATGATCATTTGTCAGATGGCGACATTGCAGTTGCTGTTGGTAAGAAAACTAGTTCTACCCCACTTTTATATGGAGTATCTCAAGGCTTGATTCTCTTGCCACTTCTCTTTAACATCTACATGAAGCCACATGTTGTAGCAGGAGTGCAGAATTATCTGAATTTTGATAGCACTTAGTTGTGCAACTTTACCCCAAGCAGGAAAAGTGTTGTGTTATGTCTAGCTAGAGGCTGAGGATTTGGATGGGGAGGAATCAGATATGACTCAACCGTAGTAAGACAAAGTAGCTGTGGGATTGAGGTGAACTGGATAGGAAGAATTACCATCTTTAACTCTTGATGGGGAAGCAGTCCCTCAAACAGTCACCAGCCATTCAGTTTCATCAGGCGATCTGAATTTCTAATGTTAGTGAAATATAGAAAATCTTTCCCAATTCACTGTGTTTATCTATGATACACCTTTATTCATGATAGCCTGAAAAACAATTCTCCCTAGATCTTCGGTGTATCACTGTGTCAACATGTAATTCTAATGGAAACAACCAAGTTTTCCCTTGAACACGTAACTATACTGCAAACATCAACAAAAAGCATTATTATAATATCCACTATTCTGATGTGAAGGTTGAAACTGACATGGTGAGAATCATTAAGAAACCACCTCTCAAGGTGGGTGTAAGAGCAGCAAAAAGTCACTGACTTGAAAAGATCTTCTCCCCCTATTTGACTTTTTTTTTTGCAATTGTTTGATTATGTAACATCAAGAAGGTGAATACATAGATAAAAGAACCTTATGTAGCCAAGTCATTCCAGTGAATTTTCCGCTATAAGGAAATTCTTCAGTCTGGGGTTGGTATTTGGAATGTTGACATTTATTGAACAAATAAAAGAATGGACAATAAAATGGATTCAAGTAAATTATCACAACGCAACAATGGGAAGCACTATGGAACAAAGCTATAAAATTTACCCTATGTTATAACGTAAGGGAACAATGGCATAAAAGGCTTACAGCTAGGATATAGGTCCATTAACCAAGATAGAAAAATCCTACAGTAAATGCCATGGAAATAACATGACACAGAAGAGATATTTTACCATATGGGTAAATACGTATACAAATCTCAAAAATACTGTGGAAAAATGTACAGCACTATTCAGAGAATTTAAGAAATCAAATTTGAAATGAAACCACTTTTTAAACTAAGCATAATTTCAAGATATATCAACAAAATTATACAGTCAAATTTTCCTTTAGTCACAAGATTGGAATTGTGTCTCAGCACCTTTCTGAGGTAAAACTAATGGCATCGTTCTGAGACACAGTAACTCTAGAATGGCTTTAGTGTTATAAAAATATTATCAATAGCAAATATTGTGTTCTTTTTGTTGTTAATTATTACTTGGATCATCATTATTGGAAATACTATAATCCGTGCCTTATGGTTTTTTCCAGTAACGTAGATAATAAAGCAAATAACTGATAAGAAAATACAGATAACTCTAGACAATATAACCCATTACACTTTCCATCTTTCATTTTCTTTAGTCATCAAATAGGATTATGCTTAAGTTTCTTGGCAGGTTTTCTTGGGGGCTGATGGTGATGATAGTAATGTGCTGATATCTTTGCATGTAATTATTATGTCTGCTGTCACTCAGAAACTGTATATAAGTCATTTCAAACAGGTTTGCTAATAAATGTTTATTCTAAATGGCTTTCATTTCCTTCTGAAATTTCAGAATGATTTATCTGAATGGTTCCCTTACTCCACCCTTTCATGTTAATTTCATGCAGCAGCCATTTGGCAGCAAAATGTTATTTATTTTGGTAGAACAGTTTTATTAGATTAAAAATGTCATCAGATGCAAATGCAAATATTTTGCAGAACTATTTTAATAATGCAGTAGCTAGCTTGATAAATAACTGTAATGGTACATGGGAATGACCTTGGGAGATGAAGGTAAGAGATGCTGCCTAGGGAACTATCAAATAAGAGGGAACATAGTCCACAGCTGCATAATGGACAGAGAAAGAAACTTCCCATTCTTCTCAGCAAGGGTGGGTTCCGGCAGTCACTACTGCTGGTTCACTCGTGGCTGCACTGGCTGCGCTTGTGCTTGATCCGCGCTGTACGGACATGCACAGTGCAATAAAAATTGTTCTTCTGCACAGAAGCAAAAAACAAGATGGTGACGCCTATAGTGCCACCGGGAGAACAGGTTCGGAGGCATGGCAGGCTTGAGTCGCTGCAACCTAGGCTACCAAACCACTACTGGTTCAGCCGAACCTGTCCGAACTGGTAGGAACCCACGTCTGCTTCTCAGGCTGTAAAGAAGATGGAGGGAGATCTGTACTGTTAAATATTAGTTCTAACTACAGTGGTTTCCACCAAGGTCCTCTGTTCCGGCGGAAACAGAGGTTTAATCCTATTGGTCGAAAGGTTTGATAGGTCCCTATAAAAGGACTGCTGTCAGACTCAACCTTCGCTGGATTGTTCTCACTTGTTGCACTTAATAAAGAGCTGTTGTTACCGTTAAGCCTGTGTGTGCCTTTCCATTACCCAATCCAACACTGGCGACGAAGGTGGGATTGGAAGGCACCTAGGCAAACCGAAAAGAGTGTAGCAATCCAGCAAGTACATCGAGCCCGGAGCTCAGCGCGGCTTTGAGCAGCCATTTTTGAGCGGCAAACTCAAATCGCCCTCTGTACATGCCCCACTAACTCCGTATGACCCAGTCACTGAGCACTGGGAATCGTACATGCTACGATTTGACTGCTTTCTCGAGGCAAATGACCTCATGGGCCTTCCTGAAGGCCGCAAGAAGAACATGTTCCTCGGATACTGTGGCCAGGAAGTGTTCGAGATGGCGAAAAACCTCTCTGAACCAACATTGCTTCTATCAGTGGCCTGGTCCGTGCTGCAGCAGATGCTTAGGACCCACTGTGCCCAAGCCGTCCAAGCACATTCACCGGCATGAGTTTAACATCAGAAACCAGAGAGAGGGAGAGTCGATTAACAGGTATGTTGCAGTGCTCCACAAGGCTGCAGCGTACCTCAAATTCCAAGAACTGGACAAGCTGATTCTGGACCGCATTATTGGCAGCGTATGGGACATTAACCTACAGAGGAGGTTAGATCTAACCTCACTCTGCAGATCGCCTTGGACGAAGCCAGGGCGTCCAAATCAGCTGTCAAATCTACTGAGACTCTGCAGGGCCAAAGTGTTCCACCAGACGCGTGAAAGAGCGCACACGTACATAGCGAGGGTGCAGAGCCCGAGAATTCCGAAGGCGAGGAAGATGACAGCTGCGGCATGCGCAGTAACCATGCGCAGCTGGCATGCAAATTTAAACTGTGTCTCCCGCCTTGCGCTAGCTGTGGAGGAGACCATGCCAGATCGGCTTGCCGTTTCCACGATGCAACCTGTCAGCGCTGCGAGCGAAAGGGGCACATCGGCAAGGTGTACAGGAGCAAATTCCCTGCCACTGCCTGGCAGCCTAGAAGTGCGCCAACCCGCCAACAAAGGCCCAACCAAGGGGCCTGGCAGAAGCCACCACAGTGTTCTGAGGGCGACAATAGAGTCACCTACCATACGTCAATCGGCCAAGTCTGCACCAGGCAGCCAAAAAAGCTAAAGATCACCATCCTCATAAAGGACTCTCCATGTGAGATGGAGATCAACACTGGGGCATCACTGACCATCATACTGTGGTGTACCCTAAAGCAGGCTATCCCTAGCCTAAAGAAGCAGCATTTACGCACCCCTGACATCCGCCTACGTGATTACCAAGGAAACCGGGTCCCCATCGTGGGCCAAGGCACCTTCCAGGTGAACTTCAAGTAGTTCAGTGGAAAACTCCCAGTGACAATGATCAGCAGCAACCTGCAGAGCCTCCTAGGGCTAGACTGGTTTCAAGCCCTGGGTCTAGAAGTGACTGGTATTAACGCCTTGAAAGATGACGGCACTGAGGCCATCTTTAAGGAGTTCAAGGACGTCTTTGGCACTGGTCTGGGTAAGTATGTGGGGACTCCAATTTCCTTTAGTTTGGACCCCAACATAGCCCCTATTAGGCTAAAACACAGGAGAGTACCTTTTGCTCTCCGCCCTAAAATTGACAGGGAAATTGACAAGCTCGTGAGCCAGGGAATCCTAGAACCGGTTGATCGCACATGCTGGGAGACCCCTATAGTGACACCTGTCAAATCTGACAGGTCTGTCCGCATCTGCGGGGATTACAAGTGCACAATAAAGAAAGCGCTACAACAAAGTGCCTACCCTGTACCCATTGTACAGCACCTACTTCATTCACTAGGCCCAGGAAAAATCTTCGCAAAATTGGACATGGCGCAGGCATACCAACAATTGCCTGTAGATGGGGCTACGGCGGAGGCCCAAACCATTGTGATGCACAGGGGTGCATTCAAATGTCACCGCCTGCAATTCGGCATTAGTATTGGCCCTGGACTGTTCCAAAGCGTCATGGAACGGCTTTTGCAGGGGATTCCAGGAGTCGTCCCCTATTTCGACGACATTTTGGTATCGGCTGCAAACGAGGCGGAACTTTTAAAACAAGTACTAACAGTTTTGGCTCGAATTAGAGACAAAGGCCTCCGTCTCAAAAAAGAGAAATGCCAAATTAATATGCCAAGGGTTGAATTCCTAGGGTACCTAATTGATGGTTCTGGGATTCACCCGACTACACAAAAAATTAAGGCTATTCAGGACGCCCCTACAACTCTCAATCAAACCGAGTTGCAGGCATTCCTCGGGCTCCTTAATTTCTACAGTGTCTTTCTGAAACAGAAAGCCACCGTTGCTGAGCCATTACACCATCTCCTGGCTAAGAACGCAAAGTGGTCCTGGGGCAGAACCGAGGCTGCCACATTTGCCACAGTAAAACGTCTTCTGTCGGCGGACTCCTTCCTAGTCCAATACAGCCAGACCCTGCCGTTGGTGCTGACCTGCGATGCTTCCCCGTTCGGTGTCGGCGCCATCCTCAGCCACTGCATGCACAACAGAACTGAAGCCCCTATTGCATTCTACTCCAGGACCTTGTCTGCTGCAGAGCGGAACTACAGCCAGATGGACTGTGAGGCTTTGGCTGGAGTGGCCGGAGTAAAGAGGTTCCATGAGTACCTATACAGCCTGGACTTCGAACTGGTTACTGACCACAAGCCATTGTTAGGCTTACTTGCTGGGGACAGACCTACCCCAGTGTCATTATCACTGTGGATGACCAGGTGGACAATCTTCCTAGCTGCCTACTCCTACCACCTCATCCACCAACCAGGCTCCACTTTGGGGCACGCTGATATGTTGAGCCACTGCCCGCTGCCTGACCTTCTCGCTGACCCTACCCCCGAGACACCAGTCCTCCTCATTGACTGCCTTGAGACTGGGCCTGTCTCGTCCAGTGACATTGCCTGTCACTCTGCAGAGGACTCCACCATCAAGCAAATTTTGAACTGGGTGTGGAGGGGTTGGCCCAAGGGACCTGTTGGGGTTGATTTCAAAATGTATTTTGCCAACGTGATGAGTTATCGGTCGTAAATGGCTGTTTACTGTGGGGGGACCGGGTAGTTGTTCCACCCAAACTGCGCATTACAGTATTAGAGGCTTTCCATGTAGGGCATCCTGGAATTGTCAGGATGAAGTCTTTGGCTAGGAGTTACATGTGGTGGCCTAACATGGATAGGGAGATCAAAGAATGGGTGGCCACTTACACACCGTGCCAGGAGTCCAGACCAGCTCCTCCAGAAGTGCCCGCTAAGGAGTGGGAGTGACCTCAAGCACCATGGTCTAGAGTGCACATTGACTTTGCTGGCCCAGTTCATGGCCAGACATTTCTCGTAGTTGTGGACGCCTACTCAAAATGGTTAGAGGTAGTCCTGATGACCTCCACTACGGCAGAAGCGTCATCAAGGTGCTACAGAGACTTTTCTCTACGCACGGCCTGCCCGACATCTTGGTCTTGGACAACGGGCCCCAATTCACGGTCATGCAATTTGAGACCTTCCAGGGGAACTCTGTGGATTCCTGCCACAGTGATAGGCATCACTGGCCCTCACTCGTACCTCTTAGAGCTTCAGGACAGTAGGAACTGGAGAAGGCACATTGACCAACTCTGTGGCCGCCTCTCCAACTCCACTCTTAGACAACCAGAGGTAACTCCTGCATGAGTTAGCCAAAGTCCTACTGAAACAAAGCAAACACTCACTCCTTCCACGGCCAGATCAAGCTTGAGGGTACCGGGAAACTTATCTGGTTATGTTGCAGGCCCGCAGGAAGCTCTGAGCGAACCGGCTCTAGAAGCTCCAGCCATGTCCTGTGAAAGTTTCCAGGAGCTTCCACCAAGCGGATCTGCAGAGCAAACAGGTCTGTCCGACCTGTCCAAGGAAATCCTTCCTACTGAACTGTGCAAGTCAGGCAGAGCTACCCAAAAGCCCGCCTACCTGCGTGACTACTTACAAGTAGGATTGTTCCAACCAAGAGGGGAGGGGTGTTAGATATTAGTTCTAATTACAGTGGTTTCCACCAAGGTCCTCTGTTCCAGCGGGAACAGAGGTTTAATCCTATTGGTCAAAGGGTCTGACTGCTCCATATAAAAGGACTGCTGTCAGACTCAACCTTTGCTAGATTGTTCTCACTTGTTGCACTTAATAAAGAGCTGTTGTTACCATTAAGCCTGTGTGTGCCTATCCATTATCCAATCCAACATGTACTATCAGATTCAGACTATCAAGATTATATCAGATATCAGATATAATCTTACAATAAATTAAAATTAGCTCATGTGGTCATACTTCTTGTCTTATCTTGTAAAGTTGATAATAATCCAGTTTGTTTGCACTTGTATTGCTGATTTTTTGTTTGCAGCTAATCCTTATTAAGCAACAACAATGGGTATTAGCAACTTGGTCATTAAGCAAAGTGGTTGCTAAGTGAAAATCATGTGACTGCAACTGTGCTTATGATTTATTTTTCCTTTGCTTTTTGTTAGATTTGGGCTCTTTCTTTTTCTCTTTGAGGACATCTTGGTGTGAGGTAAACAAGCAAGTGAAAATGAGCAGAAATTGGTTGCTAAATTGTTATTTTTTAGCATTATTGCACCTTCAAAGATCACTAAACCAGTTGCTATGTGAGGACTACCTGTATTATCTTGTTCAGTTGCTAAAAGGTAGGTGGTCTCTCTCCCAGTTACCAAAAGTTGCGTTTAATCTTTAATGAAAAACCTTCCTCTGCTGCAATGCATAATAAATTTTATTATAAGTCTTTTTATCTGTTTCCATTTTGTATTATCCAGGATTAAAATGAGTAAGTAGAGATAAACATTGGGATTCTACATTCCAGACCTGCTAAATCACAGATATTCTCGGCTTCTTGAAGATAGTTATATGATTTCATCAATGTTCACCATCCATTGGACTTGGACTTGGACTTAATCTTTGTAAACGTCAACGTCCACAAGGCAGTGACCGTTGCATTGTGAAGGCCAAAGGCAGAACGTCACGGATTACAGAGTTGTTTATCCGTGTGTTGTCCTGCCATTGGATTCCTAGCTTGTTTCACGGTTCCGTCGCCACGGGAACCAACACTCCCCATTTATCCGGGCTTGTGACCGGCTATGGTTTCCCATAGGCTGGGTTCACCATCCATTAATCCTAGAAATGCCTAAATAAAGCATTACATGTATTTTAGTTATTCATTTTAATTATGAATAAAGCATTGCATATACCAAAAAGGTTCATAAGATGCTGTGCAAAAGTACAGAAAACTACAGATGCTGTGGTCATAATAGTGGCTACTTTGGGGATAAATGTTATTTTGCATGCTAATTTTATTTTGGAGAACTTAAAAGTAGATGCTTATGTTCCTCTGTCCACTTCAACATGAACAAGATGTATGTTATAACTTTTATGGAGGAGGAGAAGGAGAGGGAGGAGGCAGGGAGATGGGGAGAGGAGGAGGAGGAGATAGACAAGGCAGAGAAGGAGAAAAAGAAAGATCTTTCAAAGCTTGAAAGACACTATTTCTACCAATATATAAAATTATAAATTTTAGTTAAATGTAAGCGAAATCAAATTAAATTTAGTTTTAGTCCTAGTCATAGTATACATACTTTAGAATGGAATCCTTATTATATAATTGAAAACCAAATGCAGCTTTCAATCTAAGAAAAGTGGCACACATTTGCATTATGAGCTTATTTTTCTTGTGCAGTGAAATCTTCATAATTTGCCCATGATTGGGTACAAGAAATTTTAATCTACCTATAGCTTAAATAATTGGTTTGTTTTTCTTTGATAGAGGGAATGGAAAAACCCTTTTAGCAGACTGCCAATAATATTTAATGATTCCTAATGGATTGATTTAGTCTTTCATTTATATCTCATTTTTGATATAAAGATGAGATATAAATGAGAAACATGGAATGATGAAAACAAATAGATAGTCTGCAACATGTAGCATATTAAATATTTTTGCTAACTCTAAAAACAAATGAAAGCATGAAACCAGCACAAAGCAAATTATACCTATTTTCATCACCTATTTCCTCTTCCAGGTTGCTTAGTGACAAATAGACCCCCTTCAGTTAGACTAGTATTAATTTAGTACATTTCATGCCCACTTACACTATACATCAATCCATTATTTAACTATTGTAGCTATACATCTGCTTTCTAAAGTTATTTATATAAAGTAGCTTCCTTTGACTCCATATGCAATGCATAGAGGGAGATGGATGGTTTGCCTATACATTCTCCATCCCCAAGATAATCTGTTTTATTTACCTTCATAGTGTAATGTAGGGAAACTGGCTTCGAAAATGAGAAATATTTCAGTTTCAAAAAGGGCTGCCAAATGTTGCAGGTGAATTGTGCAAATAAAGGAATTGCAATTCTGGATTTTAAGCCATATTTCCAATAAATTGCTTTGTATTGCTAGTCTTTAACTGTTTTCTGCTTTTGAGATATTCCCTGTATTAATATTATAAAGCATTATCATGTAAGGAATAATAGTGTGAAACATTACTCCTTCTGCATAATAATGGTTAATGGTGCAAATAAGTGTGCAGACATTTTACTGGAGAAACAAATAATGTAAAACTCTTCAGCTGAGAGGACAGAGGAATAATTATTGCTGCACAAATGGAATTAGCTTTATTAAGTTTTCACGTGATTATTATCACTGTAATTGAATGAGTCAACTGTTGTAGTTCATTCGCAACCATGTCTGACTCTTCGCAACCAAGGAACCACAGTGTGTCATCTCCCCCACCCCGCCTGTCCTTCACTATCTCTCAGAGTTTGCCCAAATTCCTGTTCAATTGACTCAATAGGCCAAATACAGTGAAAACTGGCAAAGTCACTGAAAGAAATATAATATTTTACAATAGATCTTTTAAAAAATGTATAAAGTGTTAGGCAATTTGCCAAGTTTTAATGCCACCATTAGAGGTGAAGAAAGTAAAAAAGTAAATATAATGTTGTAATTCACTTTTCTTTACCGGTACTCGACTTAGGACCTGTTGCTTTGTAACCACATTTTGGAAGCTTGACAACTGGCCTGCATTTATCGCTGTTTGCATTGTCCCACAGTCACGTGAATGTGATTTAGAATTTTTTTCTTGAAAAATGGCATTTACTTCCAATTTTTTTAGTAAAAACTTTCCATATTGAACAATGGATTTGCTTAAGCATGATGGCAATCATTTAATCACTTTGGATCACCACTAAAAATATCATAAAATGTGATTACTCACTTCATGACCATCACAACTTACAACTTGGGCAATTCCGTTACAATCATTATTTGAGGAATACTGGTATTTACACATTTAATATAAATGTCATTCTAGTTTTTGATTTGATTTTTATCCCACCTTTGTTATTTTTATAAATAATTCTAAATGGAGAATATATATGATATTCCTTCCACCTCCTATTTTCCTCACAACAACCCTATGAGGTGAGTTGGGCTGAGAGAGAATGACTGGCCCAAGCTCACCCAGCCAGCTTAGGTTATCACAAGATATTTTTAGCAGTCAACTATCTAACCTGTAATCAAACCACTGACAAGCTGAGTCATAGAATCAAGATATTGTGTTATGTATACCAGTGGTGGGATTCAAAACTTTTTACTACTGGTTCTGTGGAAGTGGCTGAGTGGGCGTGGCATGGCTTGGTGGGCATGGCAGAGGAAGGATACTATAAAATCTCCATTCCCTCCCCACTCCAGGGGAAGGATACTGTAAAATTCCCATTCCCTCCCAATCAGCTGGGACTCGGGAGGCAGAGAATAGATGGGGGCAGGGCCAGTCAGAGGTGGTATTTACTGGTTCTCCGAACTACTCAAAATTTCCACTACCGGTTCTTCAGAACTGGTCAGAACCTGTTGAATGTATACACCACCTCTGATGTATACCCCCATTACAGTGGTGAGATTCAAATAATTTAACATCCTGCCCTAATGACCAGCTGGGTAAGCATGGCTTGGTGGTCATGTGATCTTGTGGGCATGGCCAACTCAATGTCAATCAGGTTGATGGGCACTTCATCTTAGCTGTTACACTGTAATAAGGGTTAACCAGAGAGGCAGTTTCTGTAAGCAGGGCAATAAAAGTTAGGCTAGAAACAACATCAGAATGTTTCCTTCCTGCCTTCCTTACAGGATTAGCCCTGTAAAGTGGAAAAAACCAAAATAAGATTTCTTCCAACAACTGGTTCTCCAAACTGCTTAGAAAGTTAACTGGTTCTCCCGAATAGGTGCAAACTAACTGAATCCCACCACTGCCCCGTTATTTGAAAAAGTATAAGTAAGCAAGAGACTGCAGACATTTTGAATCTTGTCATAAAGGCAAAGACTCAGGAAAGTGCTAGACAGCAGCAGCCAGACAAGTTACTATCGGGGGGGGGGGGGGAGATATTTGACAACACAGCCTGTCCTTTTTTTGTTTTTGTTTCTGTAACTCTTCATATTAAATACATTGGGGAGGTTGTGTCTATTGTCTCTGAATTCTAGAATCTATTGGCTGATGATTGGCCACCAGATCTGCTAACAGACATATCTTTCTTTTTTCATCCAGTATAGACTCCAGAATAGTTATTAATGAACTATAACTATGCTGCCAAGTTATTATTTTTATATATGTATATCAGAGGTGAGTTGCGGATTTCACCCGGATTGACCGAACCAGTGGGGGTGGGAGACTCTGCCCACCCACCCAGACGCTTCTGCACATGCACAGAAGCTTTGCGCGCACACATAAGCGCACCCGAACTGGTAGTGAAAAAATTGGCAACCCACCTCAGATGTATATGACTACAGTATGTTAATAATCAAAAGAATTAGCTACAAATAGTTTTGAAACAATGCAAATGCACACATATAAAAAAGGTGGTACCTGGTTCAACAGCAGTGACTATAAGAGGGATCTAGATGACCTAGTGGACCGGCACTTAAGTATGAACCAGCAGTATGCTGCAGCTGCCAAAAAAAAGAAGCCAATGCAGTCCTAGTAACATCAACAGAGGGATTGCATCAAGATCACGAGGTGGTGATAGTACTGCTGTATACTGCACTAGTGAGATCACACTTGGAATACTGAATCCAGTTCTGGTGAATATGCTACAAAAAAAGATGCCCTAAGTGTGCAGAGAAGAGCAACTAAGATGATAAGGGGCCTGGGAGTAAACCATATGATGAACAGTTAAGGGAACTGGATATCTCTAACCTATCAAAGAAAAGAATTGGGATGACATGATATCTGCCTTTCAGTACTTGAGAGATGGCCACAGAAAAAAGTGGGTTGACTTATTGTCCAAAGCACCCAAGGGCAAGACAAGAAGCAATGATTCAATCAATGAATCAATGAATCAATCAATCAGAATAGAGCTAGAAAGGACCTTGGAAGTTTTCTAGTCCAACCCCCTGCTCAATCAGGAGACTTATAACATTTCAGACAAATGACTGTCCAGTCTCTTCTTAAAAACCTTTAGTGATGAAGCACCCACAATGTCTGAAGGCAAGCTGTTCCTTTGGTTAATTGTCCTTGCTGTTAGGAAGGTTCTCCTCAAATGCTTTGCTCCTTGATTAGTTTCCATCCATTGTTTCTGGTGCTTTAGAAAATAAATTGATCCCCTCTTCTTTGTAGCAACTCTTCAAATACTGAAATACTGCTATCATGTCATACTTAGTCCTTCTTTTCTCTAGACTGGCCATACCCAATTCCGGCAACCATTCTTCATTCCTTTGCTTCCAAGCCCTTAATCATCTTAGTTGATCTTCTTTGCACTTTTTCCAAAGTCTCAACATCTTTTTTGTAATGTAGTGACCAAAAGTAGATACAGTATTCCTGGTGTGACCTTACTAAGACTTAATTAAGCAGTACTAATACTTCACGTGATTTTGATTCTATGCCTCTGTTTAAACAACCATTAGTATTAGCTTTTTTGGCTGCTGTCCCACACTGTTAACTCGTTTAAATGATCGTCCACTAGGACTCCAAGGTCCCTTTCACAGTTACTGTTTTTGAGCCAGGCTTCACATAATCTGTACTTGTACCTTTGGTTTTTTTCTGCTGGGTGAAAACCTTGCTTTTCTCTACATTAAATTCCATTTTGATGGATAAGACCCATTGTTCAAGTCTGTCAAAACCTTTTTGGATCCTGAGCTTGGGTTGGCTATTCCTGCCAGCTTAGTGTCATATGCAAATTTCTATTCCCTCATCTAAGTCGTTTATGAAGATATTGAAGAGTACTGAGTGGAAGCTTGTTAAAGACAGATCCAACTTAGAACTAAGAAGACATTTCTGATACGAGAACAATTAATCAATGGGGTAGCTTGCTTCCTGGAGTTGTGGGTGTTCCATCACTGGAGATTTTCAGGAAAAGATTGGACAACCATTTATCTGGGAAAATATAAGATTTCCTGCTTTAATACAATAATACAATAGCAGAGTTGGAAGGGACCTTGGAGGTCTTCTAGTCCAACCCCCTGCCTAGGCAGGAAACCCTATACCGTTTCAGACAGATGGCTATCCAACATCTTCTTAAAGACTTCCAGTGTTGGGGCATTCACAACTTCTGGAGGCAAGCTGTTCCACTGATTAATTGTTCTAACTGTCAGGAAATTTCTCCTCAGTTCTAAGTTGCTTCTCTCTTGATTAGTTTCCACCCATTGCTTCTTGTTCTACCCTCAGGTGCCTTGGAAAATAGTTTGACTCCCTCTGCTTTATGGCAGCCTGAGACATTGGAACACTGCTATCATGTCTCCCCTAGTTCTTCTTTTCATTAAACTAGACATACTCAGTTCCTGCAACCATTCTTCATATGTTTTAGTCTCCAGTCTCCTAATCATTTTTGTTGCTCTTCTCTGCACTCTTTCTAGTGTCTCCACATCGAAGGGTTGGACTAGACGACCTCCAAAGTCCCTTCCAGTTCTATGATTATATGACAAATGTACAGGTAAGAAATAAAGGTAGTCCTTGACGTAAAGTTTTATTTAGTGACTGTGCTACCATTGGCTGAATACTTTATTCTTTATATTTTAACAATCTGCATCATAGAGACTACATTACTCTTTTTGGGTCTGATTTTATTCACCAGCTATCTTAGACTACAACCTCTAGCATGTCAGTGGTCCATGTGATGGATGCGATGAGGCCCTTGTCTAACCACTTGGAGGACAAATGTACAGGTAAGAAATAAAAGTAGTTTTTGACTTAAACAGTTTTATTTAGTGACTGTTCAGTGTTACATCACTGAAAAAGTGACATGATCATTTTTTACATTTATGACCATTGCAGTATCCTCATGGTCACATATTTATGATGGTTGCAGTATCCCAGGGTCATGTGATCTGCTTTTGCAACCTTCTGACAAGCAAAGTCAATAGGGAAGCCTATTCACTTTACAACTGCAGTGTTTCTCTTAACAAACAAGATAGCTCATAAAGTGGGACAAAATTCACTTAATAAATGTTTAATTTAGTAACGTAAATTTTGGGCTCAATTAAGGTTGTATGTCAAAGACTACCTGCATATAAAATTTCTATGTCTCAATTTCAAAAGGCATTGTTCATTTCCTTTGCAAATAAAATGTTTTGTCTTTTTGAATTGATGGAATCAGTGACGTGCGGTGAGGTTTATGGCTGGTGAGGCACTGACGCAAATATTTTTAGACTTGTGGACTTCAACTCCCAGAATTCCACAGCCAGGCATGCTCAGTTCTGATTTAAAGCAACAGCATTTGTTTTTCTCCTTTGCGAAATAAATTTCCTTTTTTTTCTTTTTCTTCTCCCTTCCCCTCCTTCCTCCCTCTCTCCCTCCCTCCCCCCTCTCAAACACACACAGACACAGACACACAAAGTTAGATTGGAGGGAGTCAGGGAGACCACAGGAGGAGGCAGGAAGCCAGTCAAAGAGCCATACTGGAGCACACATACTTTCCCCCAGCCCCGGAAGGATCCAGCCCAGCTTCACTGATTACAGGTTTGAAAAGACAACGTGGCTCTGCCTGCAATCAAACTACACTTGGGGTGGGAGAGCACTTCCCTCCAGCCTTTGCCCAAAGCCCCACACCAGGAGGATGAAGTTTGAATTCCTCCTCCTCCCTTTTCCAGCTGTTTCAGAGAGGATTTCAACTCTGCTCTTGCCTGTCGTCATGAAAAGGAAAAAAAAATGTAAAAGGAAAAAGGCAAGAGCTGAGGTCAGGCTGAGCTAGTTGCTGCCTCACCGTGGATGACTCTGCTTAACTGTTTAAAAAAGCCTCTATAAAAAGCGTCCTCTACAGGAGGAGGCAGGAGAACGACATGCCTCATCTATGTCAGGAATTTTTTGCTAGGAAGAACTCAACACAAACTACAACTATTCTAATTAATTTATACCCTTAGATGGTTGTGTGTATGTGTATATGTGTGTGTGTGTGTGTGTGTGTGTGTGTGTATAGTATGGGTATTATGTTCAGCATAGTCAACAAGCTGAAGGAATTCCTTTAAAAGGTACAGTTACCTGTAGAGGTAAATACTGGTTATTTAAATATACAGTATGATATTCAAGTCATCTACATTCTATAGCATGTAAGTAAGAGCATATTTTAATAAATTAAGCAGTTAAAATTTAAGCAGAGAAATATTTAATTAAAATAATCCAAATTCTTTTGCGAACTTTGTGTCAGTATTAATAAACACATTTATTACTACGTAGGCTACACTTTCTTTTTAAAATAAATTTTGTTAAATGTTTTTAAGAGAAATGTAGTCTATACTTTCAATCAGTCTGACATACCTATTTTTACAATCTACTTGTAATTGACAGGTGAAATATGTATACAAGTGTTCTAAAATGCAGAACAGAATTCTCCACCTTACTGGTTTATTTCATTATACATAAAGCTCATGCGCAGAATTTACTTTTGACCTTTTATATGGAAAAGAAATTCAAAGGGAGAAATTCTTACAGCTTAACTTTTACTATAACTGATTCTGTAGTATAGAAAAAAATCTAAAGGTAGTCCTTGAGCCCAAAATTTCATTGCTAAGCAAGTCAGTTGTTAAGTGAGTTTTCTCCATTTTATAACTTTTTTTGCCACAGTTGTTAAGCGAATCACTGCATTTGTTAAATGAATTGTGTCATTAACCAAATCTGCCTTCCCCCACTGACTTTGCTTGTTGAAAGCTGGCTGGGAGGTTACAAGCAGTGATCACATCACCCCAGGGCAGTGCAACTGTCATAAATACATAACAGTTGCCAAGCACCTCGATTTTGATCACATGACCACTGGATACTTCAACAGTCATAAGCAACTGATCATAAGTCACATTTTTCAGTGCTGTTGTAACTTTGGTCACTAAACGAATGGTTACATTTTGAGGACTAGCAGTATAATTGGTAAATCAAACATGTATTTCGTTGTCTGCTTTAATTCGTGTCGATTTCACAGCAAAAATAAACAGCAACCCTTATATGAACAGCCATTGAAAATAGTCAAAACACTAGTGGAAATAGTATTAAACTATATCTTCAATCATCTTCAACATTCCTTCCCCCTCCCTTTTTTTTAAAAAGGTGCAGTCACAGCTGTTCCTCATAAAATAAATGCTGTTTGTTTATCTATGATCTTGAAAAGTTGAAGAAACAATGAGGTAGTTGATTGGTCATAAAACACAAACTGATTTGCAAGTGTATAAACATGGCCTATTTCTCAGGCAGGTTTCAGCAACTGGCAGCACCTAGCTGACTTTAGAAATCTGAGAAGTCTAAGCAGGGCTAGTATTCTTTAATATCTGGACTGAGAATGCTTGAAATTACAGGAATGCCAAGCAAGCAAGTAAGGTTGTTTTTTTTAAAGCCCGCTAGAAAGGAGGAATTGAGAAACCACTTCTCATGGGTGTGGTCACCAGTCATTGAGCACAACCTGAGCAGATATTTATATTTTAATTCATTAGATACGGGATCTTTGGAAAGCATGATTACTGCTATTATAACATTAACTTAATACTAAATACCCATGGAAATATCATTAGTACCCTGTCCAATTAAAATTTAGCTTTTAACTTTAAAAAAGCTGCTACAAAGCACTGTCACAGATTGTCCACTAGTTTTGGAAAGAAATTCATTATTCCAGAGAGTACCGTATTCTTCAGACTATAAGACGCACCAAGATTTTGAAGAGGCAAATTAAAAAACAGTTTTTGCACTCTGCGGACCTCCCAAAAATGGCCCATTTTTCATGAAAACAGGCCCTTTTCCCCCAAAAAAGGGGCATGAATAGCCTTTAGGAGGCTTATAGAGTGCTCCTGGGGAGTGCCCCCCCAAATGAACAAAAATGGCCCCTATTGTCGCGAAAACAGGGCCATTTTTTTCAAGAAAATGACATGCATAGCCTTTAGGAGGCTTATAGAGTGCTGGAGGGGGGGGACGACAAAATTGAGCAAAAAACCAGCCCATTTCCCCCTCATTTCTGCCCTCCCCAGCCCCCAGGAGCACTCTGGAAGCCTCCTAAAGACAATGCACGGCCATTTTGGTAAAGGGAGCGGGGTTTCAGGAGGCAAAAAATGCTGTATTTAGTGTATAAGACACACCCAGCTTTTCAGCCTCTTTTTTGAGAGAAAAAGGTGCATCTTATCCTCTGAAAAATATGGTAGATTTCTAAACATGTTCTCCTTTTTTCACTCCCCCAGAGTTTGTGCCTTTTTAAAATCCTCCATCCTCCAAGCAGTAGTCATGAGCTTAAATAGACTCCAGAGGATGGTAGAAAAGAAGGCCTGGAGGAATGTTGTCCATAGGGTCACAATGGGTCAGACACGACTTCACAACTAACAACAGCAATCTGCTGAAATTCTCATTTCTTTTTTCCAAAGGTTTGTGCTCCTACTTAATATCCAGCTTGTATACTAATATTTTCCCTTCTCATGCAAAAACAGAAATCCTGTTTTTGTTTTTCTCTAACTTTTGTCACATCTTTATTTTTAAGCTGAAGCCAAATTGCACAAGTCGCCACCAGAATCTTCCCCTTTGATACTTTTCTTTAGTTTAAAATATAACTGTGATTTAGTATATCACTTCAATAAAATCTTTGGACATTTTTTACTTTGTTTCCATTACTGGGTATTTTGCAATGTGTGTGTATTCCTTTACACACCTTTAGCCACCAATTATTTATATTTTTTGCTGTTGAGTAAAGTATTGACTCTTGGTGACTACTTGGGCTACTTCCTGTATTCTAGCTTTTTTGGCAAGATTTTTGGAAGTAGTTGCCACTGTCTTCTTCCTACAACAGAGAGAGAATGATTGCCAAAGGCCATCCAGATGGCAGAACTAGCATCCTCAGTGCCTTAACCACTACACCAAAATGCCTCTCGGATATACTTTGTCAATATGTATTTTTACTGGATAGAGCCAGTATTATATGAAAAAGGTTTCCCTATCATGCATTTGAGCCAAACTTCTACAAGCATACAAAAAGGTGGGTTTTTTTGGAAGTTACAGACATATTTAGAGCACCATATCCCATGTTAATATGGTGATATAAAAATATGACCTTGTTGTTTCATGTATTTTGTCCAGTAATTATCCTGTTTTTCCCCTCTGTGTTACCATTGTTTTAAAATAGCTAATTTTCTGCATTTCTTCCCATCGGTTGACTGTATTCAGTTGTTCAGTTATTCCCAGAGAGTTTGACAGGGCTTATTCCTTAATACCTAGATTGAGTGTGCTTGAAATTTCCGGGCTGAAAACCAAGCAAGGTTTGCAGCACTGTGCATACATAGCATTATAATTATATAGTATTACATAGTACATACATAGCACATACATAGAATTGTAATTTTCTATTTGTATTTAAATATCTTACTAATAACAACTTTATCTGGTCCCTTTAAACTGTGGTTCATAATCGAAAGAAACAGGGAAAGGAAAACTGCACAGAGGTGAGGAAAATAAAAGGGATTTAAAAAGGGAATTGTAAAAAAAAAGGTTTGAAGACACAATTGGGATCAAGTGGGATATGAGCAGCATATAAATTTGATGAATACATTTGATGAATAAAAATAAATGAATATGTATACACAAAAGTATTTTGAGAATTGGCTCGATTCATAAGGGCAAAAATTAGCAATAATTTCATTTAATTTTATCTTTAGTTAAGTGAGTAATGAAACTAAGCAAGGAAAGTTCATAAGAAGTGGAAAAAATAGAAGGATTGACAGATAAAGTTTAGGGAAATCAACAGAATGGATTGTTTTAAAGGGAAAGGCAAAAATCTACAGGAGTGGAAAGCATTCTGTGGATTTAAAATATTGTCTGAATTTTAAAATTCAAACATAGTTTATATATTCCAGGAAGTAAACTGAAGTTACCCTTATTCAAAATGGATTTTTTTAAAAAAAAAATGTATCCATTTGAATAGAAAAAGTAAGGTATCTTTATACAAGACTTTAATATTTGAAGGATTATCTATAATGGTAAAATTATATCCACAAAAATATAGAGAACCAATTAATTGAACCTAGCCACCAGGTTAAAAACTGGGAGACCATGAGTTCTAGTCCTGCCTTAGATATGAAAGCTGATGATATGACTTTAGGCCAGTCATTCTCTCTCAGATGCAACAATAACAAGGTTGTGGAAAAAGTAGGAGGAAGGAGTATTAGGCGTGTTTGCTTTCTTGAGATATTTATATAAATAAAATAAGGCGGGATATAAAATAAATAAATGAATAAATAAATGAATAAATGATCTATATATGGTGGATAAAGAGTTTATCTTCTAAAGGAATATATTCGTTGCAAAAATTACTGAATTGCCAATCATAAGAAATCTATGGGATATTGCATGTTGCTTGTACTCTAATTTTATCAATTGTCTTTCTTCTCTTTTTAAACATTAAGCAATTTAAATTTCAAATTGCCTTTTTGGAACAAAGATAACACAGGAAGTGAAGAGTCTTCTTGAGTCATATTCTAAAGTAACATTCTTAATTACTAATGAATGTATGCTAAGCATATCTTAAAGGCTATGATATACATCAAAATTCTATCTGATAAAATGTATTCTTTGTCTCATGTTTCTGGTAATTTGTATAGTACTTCAAGTCTGCAGGCAAGATGATAATTCAACTTTCCTATATTTTAAGAAAGAAAGAAACCAAGTTATATTCTTAATGTAATTTCTCCCCATCTAATTTTGGGGTTTTCCCCTTATATTTTTATTTATACATTTTCATCAAGAACAGAAGCAGCAAAAGAAAAATAATTTATAGTGAGAAAGAACAAGTCACTGTCAAGAGAGAGGTTTGTGTAGATCTGGGTCAACTTATATTAAACAAACAAGTCTTGTTGTCTCTGTTAGGAATTCATGCTTGACAGGTTGGAACAGAAGTCCACTGAAATATTTGAAGGGCCAGAAAAACCTACAGTACTTGGTAACTTTTGCCACTTGGTCCACGCAGGCAATGGGGGCATATATTATTCTGAGTCTGAATTTCAAATTTTAAAATTTTGCATGCTCAGCAGGTTTACAGTATAAAATTTAGGGCCATATTTCCCTCTTGGAAAGATCAGGTGAAGTTAAAACAGAAATCTTTATGTAAGATACAGTCACGTTTGGCTCAAATAAGCTGACTCTTATGGTCAAGTGTTTTACAGCAGAGGAAGAAGCGACTCAAGAAAAGGAATATAGGCTTTCTTCTCTCAAAACGTATCTGTTTTGATTATCCAATTTAGGCAGTTACCTGGCTTTGCATGATATAAAATCTAAAGCCCATGTAAGATATGGTTCAGCAAACCGAGAGAGCCCTGGGGCTGGCTTTGTTATTCGAAGCACGGCAAGTATGAATCTTTCCTTTCTTTTAAATAATGCGACTTGTGTGGAATTTCGAGCCGGCATACTTTCACACACAATTTAGTGTTGCTGCCCGGTAGGTAGAAAGTAAAAAGACAGCTGAGGTAGAGACTCCAAGCCGAAAGGGACGACAACCATGAAACCCCGGGGCTTTTAAGCGTTTGGTTTCTTAGAAAAGTTTTCCGGGAAAGGAAACTTTTCCCCCCACGCTGAGTTATACGGAGCCCCGACTTCACACCGGAGCCTCAAAACTTTGAAGATGAAGGAACACAACAAAGGGGGAGGGGCGTAGAACCTGTTGCCCGGATCGCTACGGGAGACCGAACGCCCTGCGCCTGCAGCAGCTGCCGACTTGCCTGCTGCCTTGCCTTGCAACACGGGCAATGAACCGTCCGTCCGGGGAAAGCTGCTTGTCCTCCCCTCCTCCCACACACACGCCCAAGGGCAGAGGGCGGCCAAACACGTCGCGCGGATTTTCGGGGCGTGTGTGTGTGTGTGCTTGCGCCTCCTGCTAACCGCTGCCCGGTGGCGCTGCTGAGCGGCCCAGGGGCACCGGGTAGCCCGCCTGGCCTGGCCTGCCCTCCCGTTCCCCCGCAGACGTCCCCCTTTCTCTGGCGGGCAGGGCGCGCGGCGAACATGGCGGCGGCCAAGGCGGTGGGGCGGGACACTCTACCTGAGCACTGGTCCTATGGCGTCTGCAGGGACGGCCGGGTCTTCTTCGTCGAGTAAGACACCGGGCGGGAAAAGAAAAGAAAAAAAACCCCAAGGGGCGAAGGCGGGGTTGTCTCTTCAGCGCGCCCCTTTCCCTTTTTCTCCCCCCCCCCCCGGTCCCCGCTTTCCTTCCCCGCCGACTTCTCTTTCCGCGGGCTGGACTAACAGGTGCATGTTTGCCGCTTCTCCCTCTTTAGCGACCTGACCCGCGCAACTACTTGGCTGCATCCTCGCACCGGGGAGCCCGTCAACTCAGGCCACATGATCCGCTCAGGTGGGTGCCCTATGCCCGGGTTCCTCACGGAGAAAGAGCCGGCGAGGAGACGCTTCGGGGGTGGGGGTGGGAGTGGGTGGAGGAGGGGACCCTCCCCCCCACGCGTGTTTCTCCCCCTGGCGCGCCCCACGCTGGGTGTTTGTGTTTGCCTTTCTCTCCCCTTTTCCCTCTGGGGAAGGAGTGCGGGGGAGGATAACTACCTTTGTGTGGCTGGGAATTATGCTCGCCTGTCTCCAGGGCACAAACATCTCACTTCCCTCCTCTTGGCCACTTTCTTTCCCGGCTCTCTTCCCCCCCCCCCTTCCCCGGTCTTTCTCCTTTCTTTTTTCTTGTAGATCTGCCCCGTGGCTGGGAGGAGGGATTCTCGGAAGAGGGAGCCAGCTATTTCATTGAGTGAGTATTTCTCACTTTCGAGGCGTTTCGTTTTCACCCGGGACTAAAGCCGAAAGTCGTAGGAACTAAAAAAACAAAACAAAAAAGGACGATTTGTTGCTACCGTTTGTTCGGTTTCCAGACATCTGGCTTTCGTTCAATTGTCTCCACGTCACGGGGGAGGGGGGGGAAGGTCCCTGTGTGACCGAAGTGAAAGAAATACTGCTTTTGTTAATGTATAAGAGAGCGTGGGTTCTGGCACTTCTGTTTGGGATGCCTTTTGTTTTGTTTTGTTTTTAATCTTAGCACCTCAGGTGTGCGTGTCCGTTCATTCGAAACTTCCTTTGTGTTCTCCCGACACCACACGCAACAGGTTTCACCTGTGTGGTTGTTTATATTGCTTCCAGGTTTCTGGCTGTTGAAGTGACTTGTGGACTAAATGTCAGCTATACCTGGCCAAATAACTTAGTAATGGAACCTGTTGCCTATGATTGAGTTGAATGAAGTGTTTCAGGGACCTTGGCAGAAGGCAGGGTCTTCCAACATGTGGATTGTCCCTTTTAAAGAGGTTTAGAGCAATTAAAGGTAGAAGCTATTAAATAATAAAAGGCCAGTCTGATATAGTGCAGGATGCTTGCTGAAGATATGAGAGGGGATTACAACAAAACTCAATGACAGCAGAACAATGAAAACATTGAGGAAAAAACATAATGAAATACAAGCAGTAGCTTGTTTAAGAAAAAAACAAAGAGATTTAACAATTTTGTAGCTTCTCTATTGCAGAAAGGGAAGCAGTTATTTTCCTGGAAAATAATAATTTACAAGGCATGTTGTCTTCATATTTATAACTGTTCAGTCATTTCAATTTCTGAATAAAGCAAAAATGTTACTGTTTCCTCTACTCATTCTGCTGATAGATAGAGCTGACTATCTGAAACTGTTTTGCTTTCTGATTTCCTTGTGGCACTCCAACCAACTTCCTTGTGGTGCTGCAATTAAAAGTTCTTGGTTTTCCTAGTGATGGAGACAAGGCTTGATTTTTTTATGGTACTAGTCTAAAAAAGTTGAGTGAGTAATACATTGTCTGTGTCATGTCATTCTTTCTGTCATAAAATAAGTATTCTTCCCATGATTTTATTTTTAGATGGAAGTCATTTTGCAAAACTTGAATTCATGTTGACAGATATATGTGCAGGATTATTTTTTGCATCTATTCAGTACATGATACTGTTTTAAAATTATTGAATTCTCATGAGCTATACTGGGCTACCTTATGAATAAACTGATGCCTATGAAGGCTGTTTCAATTGGAAAACAATAGGTGTTGGAGGTGATTGACATTGATTTTAGAAATTGTATTATGTGGATTTAAAAAAAAGATTTGAAATGTATTTGTCGTGATGGCTTGCTGATATTCATAAATTAGCTTGCTGGTTCAGAATACAGCATAAGTAGAAACTCGGGGGTTGTAAATGATTGGCATACTTGACTTGAGAAGCTCTATTTGTCGCTTTGTCTTGCTGCTGTTCATAAATTAGCAGGACTTTCCATTTAGCAAGTATTGTAGATTCACCTTTTGCAACTGTTTTTATATTAAGGTTACATGTATAGTTATTTTGAGTGTTTATTTTGACTTCAGAAATTTCATCCTTTTTATGTTTAGTTTTCTTTCACATTGTGTATAGAGTTTTTGTGTAAAGATTTTTCTTTCCCATTTTTTTTTTACCTAGCCTATAGAGAATTAGTTTTTAGCCAGTATAATTTGTTTTAAGGGAAGTTTAGCCGAGATTTGCCTGGCAGGGATGTAAGTGAAGGAAAGTGGAGATGGTTTTAGATAAAATTGTTGAAAGTGTATTGGAGGAACTGAAAAGATCTTTAGGATGGACAAAGTATATCAAAAGAATTATAAATGAGAGAAGAGGTCTCAAGTAAGATTTGGACTCAGTCTTGACTGGGGAAATACAAGGTACTCTCAGAATCCTAAGATTGTGGTGGGGTTGAAAGGTTAATGAAGTATTTATACATTTCAAGGGAGGCATTTATAATATGAAAATATTTATTTGATTGTGTTTCTGACTTTTCTTGGATTGCTGTGAGCTGCGTATAGAGCTAGGCTTGGCCTACAGAGGTTCCTGATACAGAGCAATCATGTGAACTGTCAGAGCCATAAAGAGATTGGGGGATGACTAATCAATGTTGGATGCTAAAGTTGTTACAGTGGGATCTCATATTGGTATTCTGTTGGGAGAGAAAAATATGGTGATAGTTACTGAATAGGCTGTTAAACAGAATAGGGATGATAGAACACATTTCTTGCTCTAAACCACTTGCCTCTATCCTGAATCTAGATCCGGGTTAGTCATCTTTTTATACCTACTGCCCACTTTTGTATCTCCTTTGGTAGTAAAATTTTCTAACTGCCCATCGGTTCCACAGTAATGGTGATTTATAAAGTAGGGAAGTAACTTTACTATAAAATTTATAAAGCAGAGTTACAGCAAACCCCTACCGCCCACCATGAAAGCTGGAACGCCCACTAGTGGGCGGTAGGGACCAGGTTGACTACTGATCTAGATGGCTGAATTGTCAGGCATCTGTGGTTTCTGGCTGCAGTTGGTAATTAGACAAACGTGGAGTGCATTACTGATAGATGTGATGTGCTCTGCAAGAGGTGGTGGCTTAGCCCTCTCTTGAAGAAGCCATCTCTCAATCCAATTGTATTTTTCCAACCTTTTGTTTTGGGCAAGATTGTTGAGAAGATGATGGGAAATCAGCTACAGAGAATCCCAGAAGAAATAGATTATCTTGATTCTTTCAATCAGGTTCAGATATGCTGATAACTGTCATTGGGACCTGGAATGAATGAATGTGACTCCCCTGATCCTATTAAACTGTCAGTGCCATTGATACTATTAACTGCCTGCAAGAATGGGAAGGAAGGCAGTTTTATGGTGATTCCTGCCTGAGTGAGTTGTTTCATATAGGAGAGGAAGCACAGCTGTAGTTTTGGGTGATGAGTACTCAAACACTTGTTGCCACAAAGTGGGGTGTGGCAAAGCTTCGTCTTCCCTCCCATGCTATTCAGCATCACTGTGAAACTACTGTGAAATGTCATCTTATCTATTTGGAATATGTCTCATCAATATGTTGAGTGATGACAGTCAACTTTACACCAATACCTTGATCTAAGCTGTAGATGTTGTAAAATACTAGAATCAGTGCCTGGAGGCTGAAAGACATTAGATGGGAAGACGTAAGCTCAGGTTAACCTTGCTAAGGTTGTACATTAATAAGCACCCAAGAATGTTAGTCACAGCCAGATGGGCTTTTGCCTAGCTGCATCTAATGCACCAAATAGCTCTACTTGGACTAAGATGTTTCAAAACAATGACCCTTGCACTGATCACTATGTGACTGGACTACTGCAATGCATTCTTCATGGGGCTGCCTTTGAAGACAACTTTGGAGCTGCAGCTTGTGTAAAATGAAATGGTTAGACTCTTTGCTAGAGAAACCCATGACAGCAGCACATGTATTTTAAAGCCATTGTACTAGCTGCCAGTAAGTTTCAAGGCTCAAAGGAAAGTGCTGCTTATTATAAGGCCTTGTAAAATGTATATCACAAGGATCTATGAAGAAACAATTTCCTAAACATGGTTTTGCCCCAACTAACCAAAATGGTAACTAAAAGAAGGCCTCTCCTCTGGAGGTAAAACAGAATGTCTCCTATGGGGCCTTTTTGGCCAAAAAACAAGTAAATGCTAGTTTTCAGAAAAAAACCCAAAATGCATTCATATGATTGCAGGGGGGGGGGGGACGACAGCAGTTAGAAATTTGGAACTGGGTCATAAGTACTTTTGGGGGGGGTTATAAGTTTGAATAGTTGCTAAGCAATCAGTCCTAAGTTGAGGACTACTTGTACTGCCCCTGGACATACAGTAAGGTTGCCCAGATTCTTTTTAACATTTAGAAATGCCGTGAAGATTATTTAATTTCAGCTGACTTTTGGCCCAAAATGAGACTATGGGGGCTTATCATTTATTAGTCACCATTTATTAATTATTAGTCACTTAATGATTTGTTATGTGTTTCATTGGATTTTTAAATATTTTTTTCTCATTTTGCCACAGAATACCCAGAATTGTAAGCTTAGTAACGTGAAAAATTGTGAAACACACCAAAAAATAATTTCTAGTCATTGTAATGTCATACTGAGTCATATTTAGTATACACTTATTTTACACCATATATTTTGATTCTAGTTTATGATTTATTGGAAATGGTGAATTGTTAAATTAGTCATCTGGACAAATCATATTTTAATAATGACTTAACATAGTGCTGGAACTCAGCCAATAGCTCAACTATCTTTTACATTTGCAAAAGCATTCATCGCAGGTTAATAGTAATTTACAATCATACGGATACAATATATTACATTTGCAAAAGCATTCATCGCAGGTTAATAGTAATTTACAATCATACGGATACAATATATTTTTGTCTTTGTCTAAATATTTAGACATGAAGGCTGAAATTCTGGAAGTTGGGACTACTTTATTTTTATATTTTATTAAAATAATCACTTGGCTGTTGAAGCAACCAGGAATTGTCAATATTGCTAGTGATGTATGGCTGTTTTGTTTTGCTTCATTTGTGGATGTGAATGAATATTTTACAGTATCCTTCCCCTGCCACACCCACCAAGCCATGCCCACCAAGCCACGCCACACCCACCAAGCCACGCCGACAGAACCAGTATTTTTTTTTTTAATCCCACCACTGTCAGAGACGGCCATCCCACAGATCCTGAACCATATCAGACTTCAAAGCACTTTCACAATATTTTGAACTCTATTTGGTATCCAGTGCAGCTCTTGAAGTGTTATCTGGGTGTCACAAGGATGTTCATTACTACTAGATCTGTTGCAGAAAAGTGAACATAATTGATTAAACATAGCAGCATAATTCCACTCCCTCCATTCAGTTCTCTCCTGAAAATTAACAGGGAAGAAGTTGTCATTTCATTGACAGGCAGACTGGGTAGGTTATGATACTATACAGGTATTTCATGCCTATTTTCCATTGCAGAATACATTCACCTGTTTCACTCTCAATATAAATTAAAAATCTTATACACTCTTCCCCCAAGGCCAGTGAATCCTAACTTTTGTACATCTAGACTTATATTGCTCTCTGCATGTTTAGAGTTAATTACTCTTCATGTAATTATCAACATTACTGTATACTGTGTATATTGAGATTTTTTTTTGTTTAGGTGATGAAAACGTTTATAATTATTCTTGGCTATTGCATCATACATAGCTTTAAATAAAAAAAAATCAGTCCTTCACAGTGGAATATGGGAAAGTGAAGGAAGAAGTGCCTGCAGGATTTTCTTTCAATATCAGAAACCTCTCTGTCCCCCAGAGGAAATCTTATGACCGTGAGAGATTTACATTATGGCCACTCCCAAAGTCTTAATAAGAAGGACAAACTCTTTGCGGCTTGCGAGAGCAAAATATAAGATAATGCTTTAAGAGCTTTCTGCATTTTTCCAAGCACATTAAAAATTGATAAAACGTATTTTGATTGTTTTTTAAAAAAGGTAAAAGGTAAAGATTTCCCTTGTCTAGTCATGTCTGACTCAGGAATGGGGGTGGGGGTGGTTGCTCATCTCCATTTCCTAGCCAAGGGAGCCAGCATTGTGTGAAGAGTCTTCTGTAGTCACATGGCTGGTATCACTATATCTCGAGGTGCATGAACAGTGTTACCTTCCCCCCCCCCAAACTGTTACCTCCCCCCCCCTATTTATATACTTGATTTTGCATACTTTCAAATTGCTAAGTTGGCAGGAGATGGGGCAGGAACGGGAACTCACCCTGTCATTCAATAGTTGGGTCTCAAACTGCCAACCTTTTGTTCAACAAGCCCAGCATCTTAACCCCTAGACCACCGCATCCCATGATTGTTTACCATCTATTTATAGCTTTTCAAATGTTTTGGAAACTTGCAGCTGCAAATTAATTAAAATATCCATGCATTGGGGATATAAAGGCTTGAGTATGTGCTGCCATAACACAAAACAAACAAACAAAAATTCAACTTTTTCCACATGATAAAAATAAATAGATCCTAATAAATAGATCTGAAATTCTGTGATTTCTGGCTGAAGGCATTATCACCAATGTTTTAAAGTGTTTTTAAAAGTGTTTTAAAAAATAAGAAATATTATATATCAATTTTTCTCTATTCAAGAAGACAAGAAAGGATTCTGTGGTTAATAATAATGAAAGCCAGGAAACCAAACAGTCGAATTTGATTCTCTTTATGTTAAGAAAGACCTCAAAGGGTAATTGCTTTTCATATTTAATTCACACCATAGATAATCTTCCAGGATAATCAAAACCAGGCTTGCAAACACTTCCTAAGAATCAGCACGTTAGCGATCAAGGGATAGCCAGTCAAACCTCCTTAGTACAGTAGAGATGTTTCAACAGAAGCCACAACTTTGCTACTCTGGTGCAATTTTGTATGCTGAGTCATTAATGGTTTTGGTTAATGAATATCTCTAAACCTCCTTCGTCTACTTTCACCAGTTAGGAACAACAAGAGATTAGCACACACATTGGACTTTTCTCCTCCAGTGACTCTGTTTATGTCCTCAGGCTGCACAAACTGAAAAGTAGCCATCAGTAAAAAAAAAAGGCACAAATCCCAATACGTCACATGATGCTGCCATGACAACATGAGTTTGACACCCCTATATTAAATGGTCTCTGTTACCCTACCTTCTTTTTTTAATCGTGTACACCCTGAAATGTGAATCTGCTTTTGTCCAACATAGTTTTTGATTTATTATAGTTCAGAAGGTTGTTTACATTCTGCAATGTTATTCTGGTTATAAAGCTAGACTCTACCTAAGCTATTCTTCTTTCTCTATATTTATATATGGTTCATAGTTTGCAAACCTCTCACCCCTCCAAAGCATAATAATGATCAGTGCATACTAATAATTACATAATTTTGCCAGTGCAGAATAAAATCTGGCTTTTCCAAGACAGTTAATTGGTATGATAAATGGTATGGTAAATAAATATTAATCATTTTAAAATGGAATGTACTGCCATGTTTCTCTGAAAAATAGGACGGTCTTATATTTCTTTTGGCTCCAAAAGATACATTAGGGCCTATTTTCGAGGAAACATGGTATCAGGGTTATGGTGAGGGGCTGGCCCCCGCCTCCTGGGCACCCCATCCTTGCTACATGCACAAGAAGCAGCAAGCATGCAAGGACCAATGGTGTCTCGTAGCAGCCACAGTCCACCAGCCCCTTGTTTGGAGCACTCTTGGGCTGCGCATCCCACACAATCTGAATGCTGTGACTGCCACTCCGGTTTTCCAAGCAGCAAGCAGAGGCAAAGGTGCGGTGGGAAGAATGCAATTTGGTTTGCTGGACATGCCACATGACTACATACCCCGTCATGGCCATGGGCAAGCAAAGACAGACAGGCTGGATTAGGCGGGTGGCTTTGTGTGCATCTGGCGGGCTGGATTGTGTGCCTTCTCCCCGCACCTCTGCTTTGCAGTACTCGGACTCAACTGCACTATATGGGCTGCACAGCTCCAGAGTGTGCCACACCTTCCCTCTCCACCCCACTGTCTGTCTATGCCTGCACTGGGGCAGGTGGCCATGCAGTGGGTCTGGTGGGCCAGATGGTGTGCCTCCCCTCAGCGCCTCTGCCTCCTGCTGCTTGAAGGGCCAGCCCAGCAGTTGCAGTGCTTGGACTCACTTGCACTGCGCAAGCTGTGCAACCCCAGAGTGCTGCTCAAGAGGCTGGCAGGCTGCGGCTGTTGCCCGACATTGTCGGCTCCCACATGCTCACCACCTCCTGTGCTGGCCATACCCCTCTTTCCCCCTGAGGGCTGATGACGTTAACTTGGTCTTATTTTGGGGGTAGGGCTTATATTACAAGCATTCTGAAAAATAATGCCAAGTCTTATTTTCTGGTTGGGTCTTATTTTCAGAGAAACAGTATATTTCTCATTGGTCAAATGCCTATTTTCTTCATTTAGGAAGGGTATTTCCCTTTTCAGTTGGATTTGTAGAGTAGGAAAATATTAAATATGGCAAAAAGTTTAATTTTATGTAGTGAGCCACTCTCACTTTTGTTCATTTTATCTGTTTATGTTTTGCATTTTTGGAACTTTGTTTTTATATTTGCTCATTTATCTAAACATTATAATAAATTCAGATTTGAGTTTTTGCTTATGATGCAATGTTTATTATTCTGCAGACATTTTGGCGTTTTTCCCTTCAGTAAAATTTAAACATTAAAACTATTCAAAATATTGTATTATAAATTGTAATTTAATTACACTAAGCGTATTATAGAATTGGTAATACCCCATAGAATCAAACAGTAGTTTATTGAAGATTATTTTAGAGTGTTATATAGTTGTAGGGTATTTTTGATACAAGTACTAATTTGGCAACATAATTTTCCAGTGGACGTGGTTAATCAACAAAAAAGGGTCAATATGATTTGTTCCATATCAATTCATTAACTAATATAATACTATAAAGATTTGGGATAGATAAAGATTGATATGATAAAAAATAAAAATATATGCAGTTTCAATTTATGAGGAAATTATTCTTCATTACTCAGATATTCCAAATCTGCTATACAGATTCTGCTATATATTACTGAGTTACCAAATATTGCCATAATATTGGCAAATGTCATGGTTTTTGCATTCACATGCCCTTTAGAAATACCAAATTGTTTTCCGTACTGTTTTCTATTTTTACACATTTTTACATTTATTTTTATTTTTACTAGCCTAGCTAGTGTAGTGTTTTTTTTAAAACAGATAGATTAGCAGATAGATTTAAAGAGATTTTGATATCAGTAGAAATGCAGGAGCATGTTTTATCCCTAAATAATGCACTATTTTAAGAGGATATTTCAAGTTTCCTAGATGTTACTTTATTTGCTAAATAGAAATAAATAGATTAGTGTGCTTGCTGCTCAGGAATTATAAACCTGGATTTAGCAAAAATATTTAAAATTCCTGGCTTCCTTAAGGATTCCTAAAAGAGTGTGATAAGCTACTTGAGCAACCAAAACAAAAACCATCAGCCTCTACTAAACTTTCAGTCCATTGAGGTCATCATTATATTTATCCTTCTGTACTTTTTGGTTGTTGTTTTTTAGAGCTCTATTGAAACCACAAATGTTGCCAGTAATGTCACAACTAGCTTATTAAGAAGTGAATGATTGACTTGGAAATGTTTACATTCCAGTTTATAATTCTTTTCTCTTTCCCATTTTTGGTCTTCGGTGGTATTTTTTCAGCATTAATTATATTAGATATTCCTAATTATGTTTACAAATTTTGTTCATAATGCTTCTGTCAAATGCTATTATTATCTGAATTGTTTTAATATTACAAAAATCGTCCTGTATTGCACATCATTATAACTAGGCCAGTGATGGCGAACCTATGACACGCGTGTCAGTGCTGACACGTGTAGCCATTTGGGGTGACACGCACAGGATTTCATGCGATTCATCCTCGGCTCCTGCACGGCCGCCGAGGATGAAAGAATCTGTGCTGGAGGAACGGGGGGGGCGGGACGTGTGATCTCCCCCGCCCACACTCACTTACTGTATCGCCGCCGCCCCTTTCTGAGCGCAGGGGCTGCTGGTAAGGCGTGTGTGCCGTGCGCACACACGTCATCAGCGCGGCGAGGGAGGACCCGCAGGAGAGGAGCACGGGAACAGTGCGCGCCTCTCTCCAGTCAGGCTGGCACAGAGAGTCTACTCCTGGGACTGTCGGTTATGACCGCACCACAGCAGGGAACAGCGTAGTGCCAACGGGAACTGTGAGCGCCATTATACATTTTTGTAGTTTAAACTATAAATTGCGCAAAATTATGTTTTTGTCGAAGTGACACACAACGCGAGTTATGCTCGATTTTTTGCCGATTTTTGACACACCACGCCAAAAAGGTTGCCCATCACTGAACTAGGCCATCCATTGAGAGCTGTTACCTTTACAGTGCTTCTTGCACTTTATGAGATAGCATCTTCTCCATTCCCCAAATTGCCCATCAGCTGCACAGAATCTTAAAATGATATTCTTTAAATATAGCATTGTTGTGTTTTCCTGGGTCAGCTGAAAATCTGAGTGCATCTTATACACCGAATAAAGCATTTTTTTGCCTCTCAAAGCCCCACCCCTTCACCAAAATGGCTGTGCATACCCTTATGGAGGCTTTCAGAGAGCTCCTGGGGACTGGGGAGAAATGAGCAAAAATGGGCCATTTTTGCCCCCCCCCCCCCCAACAGCACTCTATAAGCCTCCATAAGGCTATGCATGCAATTTTTTTTGACAAAAAAGCCTATTTTTGTTAAAAATGGGCCGTTTTTTGCTCATTTTTGCCCCCCTTCCCCCAGGAGCACTTTGCAAGCCCCCCAAGGCTATTCATGCCTTTTTGGGGTGAAAAAAACGGGCCCATTTTCATGAAAAACGGGCCGTTTTTGGGAGGTTGGCAGAGTGCAAAAACTTTTTTTTTCCTTTTGAAAAGCTCTTTAACTGATGATGAGAATTATTTTGATCAAGTGCTGTGCCATCAGAAACACCTATCTATCTACTATATTTCTCTCTATATATATTTCTCTCTCTCTATTCCTCTACCTCAGTGATGGCGAACCTATGACACGCGTGTCAGTGCTGACACGTGTAGCCATTTGGGGTGACACGCACAGGATTTCATGCGATTCATCCTCGGCTCCTGCACGGCCGCCGAGGATGAAAGAATCTGTGCTGGAGGAACGGGGGGGGGGACGTGTGATCTCCCCCGCCCACACTCACTTACTGTATCGCCGCTGCCCCTTTCTGAGCGCAGGGGCTGCTGGTAAGGCGTGCGTGCCGTGCGCACACACGTCATCAGCGCGGCGAGGGAGGACCCGCAGGAGAGGAGCACGGGAACAGTGCGCGCCTCTCTCCAGTCAGGCTGGCACAGAGAGTCTACTCCTGGGACTGTCGGTTATGACCGCACCACAGCAGGGAACAGCGTAGTGCCAACGGGAACTGTGAGCGCCATTATACATTTTTGTAGTTTAAACTATAAATTGCGCAAAATTATGTTTTTGTCGAAGTGACACACAACGCGAGTTATGCTCGATTTTTTGCCGATTTTTGACACACCACGCCAAAAAGGTTGCCCATCACTGCTCTACCTACATACCCACTCACTCTCTCTCTCTCCCTACCTACCTACTGTATTTCTCTCTCTCTCCCCCCCTTTATCTACCTACCTACCTACCTAACTACTCACTCTCTTTTCTTACCTATCTACTGTATTTCTCTGTCTCTCTATTTCTCTCTCTCTATCCCTCTACCAACCTACCTACACATGCTCTCTCTCCCTACCTACCTACTGTATTTCTCTCTCTCTCTATTTCTTTCTCTCTTCTATCTTTATCTACCTACCTACTCTCTCTCTCTCCATACCTATCTACTGTATTTCTCTCTCTCTCTATTTCTCTCTATCCCTTTACCTACCAACCTACCTACTCTCGCTCTTCCTACCTACCTACTGTATTTCTCTATCTCTCTACCTACCTACCTACCTACCTACCTACCTACCTACCTACCTACCTACCTACCTACCTACTTTTTTAAAAAATTGCCTTATACTCCAAAATATTCGGTACATAAAAACTAAATATAGCAGTGCCTGTTTTCTGTATCTGCTGGATTCATATTAATCGAAGAAAATTTTACTGTAATAGATTTATAGTATCAATTACTTGTCTTAGTTATGTAGATCAGCGAGATATAAACAGTATTTTGACCCACATTGTTTTGGCTTTGGATATGGCTAAGGTAATAGGAGAAAAACTCAAAGTATATTAAAGTATCCTTATTGTTCTGTTTTATAATCTGAAGTGTTTGCCAAATATTTTGTGCCTGAAATAAAGAATCCAGATTCCTCAAATTAAGTGATCCTAACAGGTTTGGGTACTTCAGCTGAATAACTTGGATGCCTACTTTTAACAACATTCTTGTCAGTTTTGGCATGACTCAGTGTGAAAATATGTTTTCCTCTGCTGGAGACACTTTTTGCTTTGTTATATTATGTGAACTTGATACATTTTTGTCCCACAATCCATGAATTTTCCTGATTTTCAGGTAATATCCAGGTAACCTATTGCTTATATCATTCTTCTAAACATCAAATTAAGTTTTAAATATGCAAATAAATGTAATGAAATTCAAAGATTTAACATAAAATAAACAAAATGTTAAAATAAAATTAATTTGTAAAAATTACCTATTTATCTATATCTATATATCTATATATCTATAGCCATAGCCATATCTATAGCTATAGATATAGCTATCTAAATATTTTGTAGGTTCAAATAATTTTGAAACTTAATGAATTTGCTTATAATGCAGGGGTGGGTTGCTGCCAGCATTGCTGCTAGTTCGCTTTGTGTGCCCTTTGCATTTCACACTCACTTTGCTCACGTGCACGTGCACAGTTGACTACAAATTGTTCTCACATGCGCAGAACATGAAAAAATGATTTTTAAAAAGGCTGGCAGCGGCGACCGGGGAACTGGTTTGGGGGCATGGCCAGCCTTCCGTTCCTACCGGTTCAACAACCCAGTCCCAATTTCCACTAGCGGTTCACCTGAACTGGTGTGAACCGGTAGCAGCCCATCTCTGTTACAATGGCATTTTTCCCCCCAGAATTTTTTTTATTTTTTATTCTCTTACATAGCATTTTAAGTATACATTCACATAGTTGTTATTCTTCTATATATTTATCATTCTTATACATTTATTATTTCATTTAATAGGTTACAATATACAATTTGGGTTGCTTTATTTAGCATTCCTTCTTCCTGTTGTAACACCACCTCATTTTCCTTTTCTTTTCCCCCTCCTCCCTTCTCTACTTTCTTCCTTCTTCCTCTCCTTCCTTTTCCTTCTTCCCTTGCCTTTCTCCCGCTCCTCCTCTTCCTCTTTCCCTTCCTACCCTCTCTCCTTCTCTTCCTCTCCCTTCCATCCTCCTCTCCTTGCCTCTTTCTTCTAACCCTAACCCTACTGGTTCAACGACCCAGTCCCAATTTCCACTAGCGGTTCACCTGAACTGGTGTGAACCGGTAGCAGCTCACCTCTGTTACAATGGCATTTTAATTCATTATTACTAAATAAAATAACAGAATAAATGGAAGGCTTTTATTTCTTACAAAAAAACGACTGAAATATTTGTTTTTTTAGTATTGCATTCAGTAAAGAGTAAATCCACAGTGCAATTTCTGTGGGTAGTCTCTCTTTTGCCTTAATATCCTCCATCTCCGTGCATAGCATAGAAGGATTGGAGAGGGATTTCAAGAGAGTAAGTTATTTGCTCTTCTACACATTGAGAGCACTGCAGTCACCCCTACAGTGGAAAGACCATCCCTTTCTCTTAAAAAGGGCAGGCATAGGACAATGTGTACTCATTATAATGTCAATCATGGGGCTGAGGGATGTTGCAAAGGTCATAAATGGGCTGTAAAGCTATTTTTTCAGCACCTCTGTAACTTTGAATGGTTGCTGAACAAAAGGTTGGTAAGTGAGGACTACCCGCATGTAATCCTTGTCAACTAAATAACCAACTAAAACAAGCCCAACTGAAATGCGACTTTGAATAAATGTACATACCTGTGTTATTAAAATTTACAAATAAACTTTTGTCTCACTTAATGAGCATGCCTTAGATCGTGGGTGTCAAATCGCGGCCTGCAGGCTGGATGTGTCATGTGCTGGCCACGCCCACCCCCATTTTAGCAAAGGGGGGAAAAGTCACAATACGTCAAGTGACGACAACGTGACACTGCAAATTTGATACCCCTGCCTTAGATAAAACATGAAGAATATACAGTTCAGAGTAACCCATTTAAAATTTTGTCATCCCCACATTACATCCAGATAAGAGTGAGGATTTCTTCATATGGAGCTCATACAGTCATAGTTGGTATCTGTTGGGTAGACCAAATCATCAGTCAGAACACCCAGTCATATAGGCAGGAGCCCAACCAGTCCCTGCTCAGTAGCCTTGGTCTATGTAGCAGCCCACTGTGCCTCTAAAGATGCCAGCCGCAGTGGCTGTCAAGACATCAGAAAATCTGTTGTTCAGGGTCACTAAACCCTGAAGCCCAATAATAGGGAAATAGCTTGTCATCACCTTTTTCTGGGACATTTCCCTAACTTTCCAGTCCAGCTGCTACCCTTTGATTTCCTGGTGACTCCTATCTAGTACTAAAGAGGTTTGATTCTGCTTTTTCACCCTCCAAGATCATGGCTGTGGTGGTTAAAAATGCTGCCACCTGCTTTGTATATTATAAACAGGCACTTAAAAGTGGGATATAAGCTATCTATTTAGTTTCTTTAATTAAGACACTTCTAAAAGTAGTGGGAGAAATTCTAACTGTAAAACATTAAGGTAAATGTTACATTGTGAAGTTATACAAGTGAATTTTATAACAGGAAAAATAACCACTGTATTGGATTAATAATTTATTAATTTGTATTTAACTTTTGTGGAAAATATCTCTTGGGATAGGCACAAAATGTAGCTGGATCCCAAACTGAATTACTGTATGTAGCTTCCATTATATTTTTTACCTAGTGAAGAAGGATCCCTATGGTGCCATATCGGTGGCATTTGAGAGCTATTAAATGCCTTAAACTGCAATAGAAAAACAAAAGCGCTGTCTGTAGCAACAACTATCTGTTTGTAACTATGCAGCTTGGGGAAAATTTGGAAAGAAGTTGGGAAGAAAAGAGTTGAGGAATATGTCTACCTTCTAAATCCAGAGAATGATTCATCAGAAGCTGTCTAATCATTTTGATTAGACTTTGCTTTGATTGTTGAGAGTTTGGCTTGCAAATGCTGCGTGCTGTGTTCAAAAAGAAAAGTTGTGAATGCCATCACTCTGCTTAACAACTAATTCCCGCAACACTGTCAATACTTTACCAATAATGTATTACTATTATTCTATTACTATTATTCTATTACTATTATTCTGTCGTAGCTTTGAATGGGTGCTATATGTAACTGGTTGTAAGTTGAGGTCTACCTGTACTTAAGAGGTCATACAAAAAGTTGGTTTTGTGACTTATCATTGCAGAGGACTAGAACATTATACCACACCAAGATACACTATATGGCCTTTGGGTAAGAAAAACAATGTTCCTAGAGTTAAGATTTTTTTATAAAAATTGAGGCATGCCAGGGCTGCAGTATTCTGATTTATCCAAAGCGTTGACAATATAGTTAATAGTCTGCCAGCAAGTTAGCAAGTTTTTTTTTTAACCATAAGTGCTTCTTAATTTTAAAAACAAAACCTTTTTTGTTAATTCCCAAGGCTACCATAGTTTTTAAAAATATGGTTATATTACTGTACAATAAAACAGAGTGATAAAGAAAAAGTGTATAGCTAATAAAGATTTTATTGCCAAGTATATTAAAAAGAGATGGTGAAAAATTACATTTCTTTGGACAGAAAAAATATTTACATCTTTCATTTTGAGCATGTAATAATTGATTCTGAGGGTTTAACAATGTTGTCTTTATGGTGCAAGATGTGGGTTGGAATAGACTGCTGTCTAGTGTTGAGCACTAAAACTTGAATGCAGACTGTTGTTTTTAGTTAGCTCCCTGTTTTACCTTGCTTGACCCCAGTGTGGTGAATTACTACTTTACACCTCATGGTTGCTGTAAATTCTAAACCTATTGCAATTAACACAGTTTGTGCATAAATTGAGGAACAGATCTTGTATGAGACAAATTAAGATCATTATGCGTGCTTCACAAACTCTATTCAGGCAGCCGCATTATAATAAAAAGGGGAGGGGGACAGGAAATACACTGTAGAGAGAATATTTCCCCAAAATATGAATTGTAAACACTGTATGTGGACCAGGTAAGAACTATCTAATAAGAAAAATCCCAGTAGTGAATTTATAAAACATTAGTTCAGTTGTATTGCAAACTGAAGAAGGGATGGAAAAATCTACTTCTGGAAGACTAAAAAAGAAATGAAACACTTTTAAGACAAACCATTCATTTAGTCAGTAGGATCTGGTAGGACTTTAATTGGAAATCTTCTAAATCACATTTGTAGAGCCAGACATAGATACCAAAAATCACATAGGGTTCTTTCTTTTTTGCCTTTGAGTCAGATTTGATTCCTGGTAAGTACATGGACAAGTCCCTGTGGGCAGTTTGCCATTGCTTCCTTCCTAGGACTATGGGAGAGTAACTATCCCAAAGTCAGCCAGTTGACCTCCATGCCTAAGGCCGGTCTAGAACTCAGGTTTCCCGTTATGAATCCATTGAAGAACACAAACTACATTTGTGTATTTTGGTACAAAACAATAAAATGAATCCCCATCCCATTCTGCAGAGAAGCATTAATTGCAATATCTTCTGCTTTGTTACTAAATTGAGTATTTGTGTTTTAATAATTTAATACATTTAAGAGGCTTTAGCAAGATAATACATGTAGACATAGCTTAGTATTCAAGATGCCACCTCATCAGTGGAATCTTGAATACTAAAGATTTATGTTCTCATTAATATAGCTGTGATTCTAATCCAGCTGGGTTTATTCAGTGTAGATCAAAGCATATCACCTTTAATCTCTGCTAGAATGGACTGAATCTAGGTTTGGAGGTCTTGTTGTCATATTCTCGCCTATAAGTTGCTTTCTACATTAGGACCCCCATTATCTGCTCAAACTGATTTGGTTAGCAGCAGGTGTAATATAATCTGTACCTGTAACCATTATTGGAATTATATTGAATCAGATCTAAGAATATCTAAATTCAGATCTTCACTGAATGATGATGAAGGAGATCACTGTGTGACATTGTACCAGTCATTGTCTCTCAGCCAAACTTATCAGAAAGAGCTTTTGGGAAATAAAGTGAAGGGCACTCTCTAGTTTCCACATTAAGCTCTGAGATAAAATTTGGAATTTAAATGCAACAAACAAATAAATTACACCTCAATCCTGGATCAAACTGTTTTGATTATGGTATGATGTGGCACAAAGAAGCTGCACTATGTGCTGTCTTGTTAATCTGTATCTGGAATGATAAAGATTAGACCCAGGTCTTCAGTGGTGGGTTTCAAAAATTGTTGGAACCTACTCTGTGGGTGTGGCCTCCTTTGTGGGAGTGGTTTGCCACCCATGTGACCGGATGGGAGTGGCTTGCTGCCCATGCGACCGGATATGAAATTATGAATTAGTACTTAGGTTGGTCCAAGTAGCTATTCAGAAACTCTGGCATTGAAGCATGCAAGTCTTAAAGCTGTCAAGTTACAAGATCCTTGCCAGTGGTGGGTTTCAAAAAATTTTGGAACCTGTTCTGTAGGTGTGGCCTGTTTTCTGTGTCCACTGGTGGAACCTGTTCTAACCGGTTTGGTAGATTTGACGAACCAGTTCTACCGAATAGGTGCAAACTGGTAGGAAGCCACCTCTGCAGGTCTTATATTTGCAAAGCAGCAGCTCTACCCTTTAGCTCCAGCATTTCTCTTCATATTGAGAACATTAGAAAGCATTCTGTGGACAGGAAACATATAATCTTCAGAACTTATTTTTTTTCAACACAGATAGGGAGAAATGGATATCATAGGACATGGCTCTCATATTTTCACATGTTGGTCGGCACTTTTCTTCCATTTTGTCATTACAATTTTATACTGTACACTTTTGGAATGACATGTTTATCACTTTTATTCATAATTGCACATTTAATAAAGAAAAGTACTGAGAGAATAGATATACAGTAGAACCTCTAGTCACGACCATAATTCATTCCATAACTTTGGTCGCAACCAGATTTGGTTGTGGCCCGAACCTAATTTTGGAAATTTGGCACTTACAAAAAAAATGTTGTAGAAGAGGAAACTGGCCGCAGGGGAAAAAAAGGTGCATTTTTGGTTCAGAACCCGATTTGGTTGCGGTCAGAAGCATTTGTGACCAGAGGTTCTACTGAGCATTCTAAGCAAACAGGTCTACTAAAATAAGTAAGCTTGAGTTACAAAAAAATGATATTCTAGATACCTGGGTTTTTTTGTACATAATCCTAAATTTCTGAATATTGTTTTTCATGTAACATGTTTCCTAGCAGCATTTTAAAAAAATATAGCGCTTTCCAGTAACGTTCTTTTGTTGGCAGGCAGCTTTCCACAGTGATGGAGTGTCTTTACAGAGAAAAGATAACATTAGAAAAAATATGTTTGTAGAAGGAATCCTGCAGACTCAGTGTTTGAATGAAAGAAAATAGTAGCAAGATAACCTTTGTATAGGAAGTGGCATTATGATAGCAGTGTTCAAATTGCTTGGCCTATCAGTGTGACGTTTCTAAATTAATGGAAAGAAAGGGAGCAGAGAATGTTGAAGAGAGAGGGAAGTGATGACAGCCTTGAGAATGTAAGTCTGACCAATAAGAGACATGCTAAATGGAGACAAGAAAAGAATTTTTGTGCAAGGAAAGGAGGTAACATGTCAACTTCTTCTGCTACCTGTGGTTTCATCTGCTGCCCCCAAAGGTCATTAGTTTTATAAGCTGCAGAATTCTGCTGCATTCATGGTTGAATCTTTGAATACCTTATTCAGAAAGTGTCTCTGTCATTTGAAGAACACTGAAAAGCAGGAATAAACTATTCTTACAATGCAAACATGTCAGAAAAGGTAATTTCGTGTTTATCACTTTCCTTGACTTTATAGAAGGGACAGAGATTAGAAAGGCATTGAGAAGAACAGCTGCCCTGTCTCGCTCCATTGAAATGAAAGTTCTGTGTTTATAACAATGGTTAGTTGCAAAAAAAAATGATGGTGCTTCTTCTATGCCATAAGTTCCAAATTAATTTACAGTAGCATTACACTTGGAGAAATGTGGATTGCTAAAATAGTGACAGCTTCAAACTGCATGAGACCGAAAGCTCATGTCAGAATTAAACCTGCCAGCTTTCTATATCATCTCAAAAATGTCAAGTACTGATGATGACTCTCACTTCATATTGGAACTGAAATAAGTAATTACCATATTACATATCTTGTTTTTCTGGAGCAGCACTAATGTGCTGGATGACTAACAGGAGAGATTCTCTCCAAGTTGTTGAGTTGGTCATCATTGAAATATTCAAACATTTTTATCCAGGCCAGACTGTTTTTGTATTGAATTCAATATCCATTTTCAATTAGCTATTATAAACTAGAGTATTATATCAGTCTTGCAGATATTAGTATGTAGCGTAATTTTTAGCAGTGTGCTAGATAATCCAAGAAGATTCTTCCAGAATGTTCATTTGACCTTGTACTGTAATTAGAGTCTTACACTTCACAAAATCTTAGTATTAAATGCAATCAACCAGCTTGGCTTCTGAGCCCAGATAGTAGGCTTTGAAATCAGTGGCAATTACTGATTTTTGCTTGCATATTGAAAGTGTTAAAAATTATTACATTTTTACAGCAAAGAGAACACTTCCAAACAAACAGTGTTACATAAACAGTATACTATCATTCAAACTTCTGGGAAAGCAATTATAGATAGAAGATGGTGCCACAAGAGCAGAGCCAATGTCTGTGGTAGATAAATGAGCTGGCAAATGGATTGGCTCTTTGAAACTCCTCTCTAGAGGAAGGAGAGGACTAGGATCACCCTCACTTTATGCAATGTCTTCCTATGAAGAGGTCATAAGTTAATGATGTCCAGGAGGTTTTGGAACTCTGGGAATCTAAGGAGGGGGGGAAGTAACTTGGTTCCGTGCCTTCAATTGGACACTGGGTTCACCCACTTTTTTTGTTAACCACCTTAGAAAATATCTTGGAATTTATTGTTCTGAGGTTAATAACTTTTAGAAAAACAAGTTTTACTATGTTGGGAATTTCCTTTTATCTTTGATTAATGAAGCTTCTTGTAAATTTCAAGGATTTAAAAGGGAAAAAATACTCTTGGAAAACACAAATGTGGATTTTAGAAAGTTTAGGAGCCAGGTGGATATGAAACAACATTTCTTGTAGGTTGATTAAAATTGTATTAATATATAATGAAGAATTTGAAATTAATTATAAGAAATCCATTGGAAAGGTTTGGTTGTTTGGAAAATAAACATATGATTAGAGGGGACTTTGAAGGTTGACTAAAAGGAACCAGGGAGAAGGACAGATTACAATTAATGGAGAAGGGGCCTGTTAAAGCAATGAAGCAATAATACATTACTATAAAAGAAATCAAGAATATTTAGGAACGGAACCCAGAAACTATTCTTAAGATAGCCTGTCACAAAAGAAATGCATTTAACAGATGCTCCATAAAAGGAGCAGATTTTATTGAATGAAATAGACATTGAGGTTTATCAGAATGTGGATTTGAAAATGCCAGACTGCAAGAGTGATATGGGGAAAAAATGCCATAATGGATTTGCAAATGTCTTAATAATTAAATGGGATATAGAAATAATAAATTAGATGAGTGAGTTGGAAAAAAACATTTTACAGTATATGAATCATAAAAGTGACTATGAGTCATAACTTAGTCATACCCATGGCCACTGTAATTTATTCAGCAATTCTGAATTTAATTAACATATATAAAGAAAAAGTAGAGATTTTTATTAATGAGCATTACATAATTAAAATTGATTTTATATATATATATATATATATATATATATATATATATATATATATATATATATGTGTTTTTTTATTTGACTTTAAGTATATATATATATATATATATATATATATATATATATATATATATATATATATAGAGAGAGAGAGAGAGAGAGAGAGAGAGAGAGAGAGAGAGAGAGAGAGAGAGAGAGAGAGAGAGAGAGAGAGAGAGAGAAATGCTAATTGTAAAACTAAGTGTCCCGTATCAATAAATTTTATATCTAACAAAGCAAAAGTTGACTACCCTTAAACTAAGGAATACATGCATCAGGGAAAAATGGTTGTAAATAAAACTGGTGATGAGATCAGAAAATTTATTTAAAATTGGGATTACTAATGCGGCATAAAACAAGCAGTATATGAAAATTTGTAGGGTCCTTGGTGCTCCCTGAGCTTGGTTGTTTTCTTACAGACATTTTATCACTCAATTAGGTAACATCATCAGTGCTAGAAGATAATGGGGTTTCCTCTTTGTTTATATAGAAGTAGCTTGTCCTGTCAGTGTTAATGAGAGTGGTTTTGGTAGCTTCTTGATTAGATTGTTGTTTACTGTTAGTGTGTGTCTGAGTTGGTAGTTCTTTGATTGGGGTATTGTTTACTGCTTGATTGTTGGTCAACTATTAATCTTGATATTAAGGAGGGTAAAGGAGTTGGTCAGGAAATTTCCTTAGGAAGAGGTGCCAAATGTAGCTTAATATCATTATGCTTAATCCATTGCTTCAAAGCTACAATTACACATAATGATGCATAGTCATTCTGCCTAATCTCTTTTCATTCATATTTTAAATTTACTTTCACTTTAAAGTCAAATCATTTGTAGTTCTTGAATCTGCCCACATGGAAAGTACAAACTGTTTTAACCTTGAAAACTATCCCTTCATTTGAATTGCTATCTTATCTCTGACTGTGTTGGGGTGTTTTTTTTTTAGATTGCCTGACTAAACCTACAAATTGAGCAATGAGAAGAGTTGCTCAGTTTACATAAATTGATCTATGCTTACTTTCCAAATGCTGCATATTATTAAAAAATAATTTCACTAGAAGCTCTTTCAGATTTTATTAGCTTCTATGAGATATCTAAAAATTGTTCTTGGAAATGAACCACACCGGTTCAACAGAAATGACATGAACTCAAACAAACACATTCAGGGAGGGCTTCTGTAACATCTAAGCAGCAAAATGCTTGTCCTGTCCTATCCTAATTAGGTGTAAACTATATGTAGATTATCCAAGTCCAATGACCATGCTTAATATTCTAGTAGATTCAATTTGCATCAGTTACCATCTATTGTAGCAATAGCAATCAGACATATATTGCTCCATAATGCTTTGCAGCACTCTCTGAGTGGTTTATAGTGTCTGCATATTGCCCCCAACAATTTGGGTTCTTGTTTTACCAACCTTGGAAGGATGGAAGGCTGAGTCAGTCTTGAGCCAGTCAGAATTGAACTCCTGGCAAAGTTTACCTGTAATACCGCACTTTAATCACTGCGTCACCACAGCTCCTGTAGACCAGAATTCCCCAACCTCTCCTACTTTGCAGACCAGCACGGGGGGAAGAGGGGATTGTTCTGTGCAAGCAGCTGGCAAGCATGTGTTCAGCTCCATTTGTGCTAGTGGTGTGTACACAGGCCTGCTGCTCACACAAATGGAGCACATGTGCATGTGCTCGCCCACTGATCATGCACATGGGGAAGTGTGCACATACTCATCCACCATTTCTGCAACCCGGTTGCAAACAGCTCACTACCCAAAGGTTGTGGACCCCTGCTGTAGACAACATAATGAATGGTAATGTACTAAAAATATAGGATAACAAAGCTTATTCTTCAGAATTTACATTTATATAGAGTCATGGTGGTGCAGTGGTTAGAATCTAGTACTGCAGGCTATTTCTGCTGATTGCGGGCTGCCTGCAATTTGGCAATTCGAGTCCCACCGGCTCAAAGTTGACTCAACCTTCCATGCTTCCGAGGTCTGTAAATTGAGGACCCCGATTGTTGGGGGCAATATGCTGACTCTGTAATCTGCTTAGAGAGGGCTGTAAAGCACTGTGAAGTGGTATATAAGTTAAAATCTATTGCTATTTGTCGTTGATAAATAAATTTAGTAAGGAATGTAATTACGTATATGTATATATTATCATCATACTGAATCTATAATTCTAGAATATAGGAATTTGATCACCATCTTTTATGTGACAATGTTCTGTACATCTGACAACATATTAATATTTTCAGCCACTAACAGAAACTTCTGTAAGCCTCTAAACCTCAGACTTAACTGAGCAGTTTTCACATACTCAGATGGAGAGTTATGCGGATTACTTTGAAAGAGTGTGGAGACGACTTGTATTTATCAGTTGAGAGATTTTGGATTAAACCCTCTTCTGTAGTCACAGAGAACTGCAAGTAAAACTAAAAGGCATGTCAGCAAAGTGATTTTAAAAAGAAGGATGTTATGTGAACAGGATATGAGAAGGGAAGATCAGTCACTCTATAGCCAAATGCAGCCAGATAGAATGATGTCCACAATGATAAGGCAGAGTAAAGCCAGGCTATAGGTAAATTTCCAACACTTTAAAATCAGGGGGACTTTAAAAAACAAACAATTTCATTCTTTTTTTTTTTTGTTCCTATGGCCTCAAAGAAAATACAGCAAGGTTAATCTAATTGACTGTACCAATATTGTATAATCAATAAATTCAATGGAATCCACATTGAATTTATGCCCAGAGAATATGCAGAGACTCTCCTATTACCAAATCTGGGCATTCAGACTCACATATGCGATCATATAGGTGCAGATGCACATTTAACTATCCTAAATTTTTTCCTGTTCTTCATGTTAATTCAGCTTTGCAGGGTAAGGGGTGGGTAGCTCATCAAACAGTACAGTAACAGATTGGAAAGGAGGAGCATTGTAAAGAGAATATCATTTATTTTCTCCTATCTTGAGATCTCTTTTCTGCAGGTGAATTACGTTTGGAAAAAAAATCTAAAATAATGTAATTTCACTATTTTGAGTATGTATTGGCATGCTGCGCTAAAAAATATTTTTGAGTTTTGCACTAAAAAATCTATTTTATATTCATAGTAGTTCAGATCTGAAAAATGTTACATGTTTGTATTGAAAACTATTCATAATCTTATCCACATAAAGTTGCCAATATTAAAACTGTAGAATTTGTAATCCTCTCTATAATCTATTCTAGTTTACTGTCTATGGCAGATAAAATATAGCTTCTATGTAATATGCTTTTCAATTCAAGGCATTTTTCATATTCCTACTTATCCTAATTATTCAGTAAACCATTCTGTAGCGAACCAGTTAACCAACTGTAATTAAAGAATTTAAAAGTCATCAAAATAATTCTGTATGTAAAATAATTTTACTTCCCTTCTATAGTACGTAAATTGTTTGGCTTATAGTTCTGTAATTATATATGCTGATTGCTAATGACTAATAAATAGAGAAAATATCTATTGCTTATAGATATTTTAGATTTTTGTGAAGGCTGAGGCTTTGAATGGTGCTTCCTTTTAAGAGCTTTTTTTGAATAATTGCCCTCCTTCTGCTCAGACCACATCACTTTTTTTATATTAATTCTGTGGTTTCCTTGGGTACCTCTAACAACCAGAAGAGATTTACACAAGCTTACTGACAGTAAAAGAGACATTTCAGATATCAAATTGTTCTATAATTCAAGAACGAAATCTACCCAGACTCATTGTCACCACAGATACGGTATGTCAGCTTTGATTTTTCTAACTTATTCAGCAATATTGCTGATGATTGGATATGTTGACCTTTTGAAAGAATTTGAGGCTAAGAAAACAAACACTCTTTCATCTGTATTAAATATCAAATATAAGATTCTATATACTATTTGCAAAATTAAGAATACATATAATATATAAATATCATTGTATTGAAATAAGATATTGTACCAAAATGGAGGAGACAGATCAATAGATGGTCTAAATGGCTAGAATTGAGACTTATAGTAAGTTAAAGGATGGAGCTCTTTCTTTATTAACATTTGGTATGTATATTTTTAGTTTCTATAAATGTTACTTATTTAATCACTACTCTGTATACTTTTTATTGGTTGCTTCTGACCTCTTGCATACCGCGCATTCCTCGGGGTAGCCAGTCAGTCGGTGCATGCTCCGTCGATCTGCGCGCTGTGCACCAAGGGCAGCAGTACTGGGTTCCACAGGCAGGGAGTCCTCTTTTCTGTGGGCGCGCGAAGAGCAATCCCAGGACCTGGGGATCCTTATATGTGCTTGTGGCAACTAAAATCCTCTGGCGACACAAAATCATTTCATTTAACAACGGAGTTATTGATCCAAATTAGGGTCAATAAATGAGGACTACCTACTTACCCCTCCCTACCCCCCCCCCCCCCACAATATTTTATTTTCCTGTGGGCTAAAATGACCTTCAATATGCTTTTGAAGGTTGGTGCCAAGAAGTATAAGTACTTCAAAAATTTTATCAGAAGGATTTTGGATTGTTTCTGGAACTGATGGTAGTTGAATGTCAGCCAATAGTTTCCTAAGCCTTAATAAGGAACACTAATTTTGGAAGCTCTTTTGTTATCAGGCTATTATGTCCAGGAGTTTTTCAGAGTTGTATCACTATTGTCAACACTTCAGTGACGTTTTAAACTCAGTTTTAAATTGTAAACACTGGTTGACATCTGTGAATTTAACTTACAAAATGTTAAAACTTTTCCATTACAGATACATGATTTGAATATTGGAAGTATGCATGTGGTTTTGTGGGGACCAAAATTAATATCTGAATTTATCTTTTTTGATCTTTTGTTTTTAATTCTTAAACTAATTTAGTGGCTTGGCATTTTAATATCTTCATTCCATTTGCTGCTGTGCTGAATCCTTAATTGCCTTTCTGGCTAGCTGTTTGCTTAATTTATAATTAAATAAAAGCACTTTAAACACATGATCAGAAAGAAAAATAACAAACAGAAAGCTTTGCAAATTTTATTGGCCGCAGACATAAGGATCCACAAATGAGTACTTATCCACAAATGAGTAGGGTTTCTGACCTTTTTGGAATAGAGGACTGTCTGTCTAACACAAAACACATTCCTTTAATTTAGTTCAAGCTCCATTTCAACTAAGCTTAGTTTCTACAGTAGTATCATCATCTGAGTATTTAAAATGTTTGCAATCTTCTTCAGCATGTAAGTTATGGTGATGTACCTACATAAAATGTATGATGTAATAATAGATTCAGATATTGGAGCATTTATTTGTACCCTAAAATCAATGTGATAAAACATTCTTTTTGCCGAGTTAGGATGAAAGGAGAAAGAAAAGAAAAAAATTTCATGCTGCGTTAAAGAGTAATGCATTTCTGAATACTTATGTGCACTGTCTTATGGAATGGGATTGTATTGCTAACAACTAGGCATTTTTAATTCTTTAGTCAGAGTGACAGCTATTTTGATTTCTTGTAGAACTGTCATCAGTGAGTGGCTAGATACAAGCCAGTGGAGCAAGTAAGATTAAATACACTGTTTGCATCTGCATCTTAATGAAAGAATTTGATGTTTCCTTTGAAATAAATGGCAGATTTCTGTCTAAAGTCTACTTGTCATGCAAAACTAGTTTTATATCATCAGAGTTGAACTGGCACCTTTTTCAGGATAAATTTTTTTAGAGAAGAAAATAATCATATATTCACAGAGTTGGGAAGAGCCTTTTAGTGAATCGAATCGAATCTTCTTTTTAATGCACCGTCAGCAAATTCTTTTTATTGTTTTCCAAGCTTTGCATGAATACATTCATCTCACTAATTAATTAATTCAACTGACAAATTGGTTTTACCATTATAATTTTTTTCCTATCTTACAATTGGAGTCTGGTTTAGTATAACTGAAAATCAACATTTCTTGTCCTCTATTTTGGATTAGGGAAGAAAAAATTGTTGCCATTAGTGTCTGAGGTCTTCAAATTCTTTCAGTCTGAGGTATCTATTGCTTAAAAATATATCAGATCCATGGCTCAAGAATTCTAATAATAGAAATTTGGCTGCATTTGAATGAACTTTTTTTTTTGCACTTTAGATTCTCATGGCATCTCATCAAGTTCTCATGAAATCTAGGGTTCCACATAATGTGGGGAAAAAACATTTTCTATGGGACACTGTCTCATGTACTGAGATAACAGTAACAGTTATCTTTTCTCAAGGCTAACCATAAACCAGGTCTATTCATTCTCCTGGTGGCACTATTTCTTAACCTATTACTATCCTTTCTATTGCACCAGTTTCAACTTGTTTAAGTCCTCCTTAAAGAACACATTATTTAACATGTGTTTGCATCCGAATACATTCTAAACCATCATGTTTTTTTGCAGCAATTTTACACTGCTGACTTATCTTCATTATGTAATTGACTACTGTTCCAATGGAATGCAAAGAGGTTGTTTTAACACAGATTATTATAATACCCTAGCATATTAACATAGTAAAGTGGAATGTATGTTAAAATCACAAATAAATTGGGTTTCATACTGCTACATTTTTGATTATGTTAAACTTTGTTCAGAATATTATAGAATCATAAAGTTAGGAAGACCATATAGAGGTCATTTAATCTCTCTTATTTAATAACATTTCAGATATTTTAAAACTGCTATTAATTCTGCCTTGGCATGAAGCGAGCTGGGTGACCTTGGGTCATTCACTTTCCCTCAGCCCCGAGAAGGAGACAACGGCAAACCACATCTGAAAAACCTTGCCAAGAAAACTGGAGGGACTTGCCTGAGTGGTGTCGGAGAATGACCTAATCCTGATTGTCCCCTAGTTACTCTTCTTGCTAGGCCATTAGTTCTTAGAGCTGTCTCATTGGATGAGGACTAGTTTGAACTGAAAGAAGAATGGAAAAAAAAAGGAAAGGGCAAATAAAAAAAGGACCTGCCCTGCCAAACTCTGCCTTGGAAACAGCAAATGACCGGCCCACGGTGCCTCTGCCAGCAAAAACGGAACTGAGGAGGGCATGCGGCCCTCCCGAGCTCTGTTTTTGTGGCAGAGGGTTGCAGGAGGCTATTACAGTTGAAAATGGAGCTTGGGGGCCTGTTTTCACTGGCAGAGCACTCGAGCCACCACAGGCACACCCAACATGAGTGACATCAAGCTGGCCATGCCCACCTTCTCCATCCCCCCAAGTCAAACACAGCCTTGAAATGGCCCTGAGTGAAATTGAATTTGACACCTCCGGTTTAGGTCACCAAGAGCAGCATCCCCAATCAGACACCATGGTCAATCATTCAGGAAACTCTAAGCAGCAGTTAACAGTCAAGCAGAAAGCTGCAGCAAACAATTAGCAATCTGTTCTCTCTCTTTTTTTTTGTCTTCCAACTCATTGCCCAACTCCTGTTTGCTCTCCCTGTTCACTCACTCATAGAACAGTTATTTACATAGGAATAAGGCAATGTTTACTCATTTGTTTTATAAACTTCTGTATGCTTGTGTTCTTCGATTGGAGGTTGACGCAAAGGCATAAATGTTTTGTGTGTGGTTCCAAGAACAACATTTGGGCTGAATAATCTACTTAATGTCACTTATACTTTGTCAGTTGAACCTAGTTTTCATTCCTTACAGAAACAGAAAAATATTATTTTAAAAATTAGAGCTGAGGTTTTTATATGCTATTCTGGGTACATGAAATTACAAGATACATCACTAAGGTAATTGCATACCTATCTTGCTCTTTGTTTCTCCTTTCATATATTAGAGTATATAACTAGATTAAATAGTAGAAAATAATTGTGAAAATGAATTTCCTTTGTAAAATCGCACTTAGGAGCAAAGAATGCAATATTCTTTACTAGACATGGATTATTTATGGAAACAATTGCGTTGCTTTTTTATTGTCAGAACTGATGAGAAAGATTTAAAATAAACCAGGAATTACAACTAAAGGCCTTATATACTTTTTAGACAACATAACTATTCCTAAATCAAATATGAAATTAAAAAGAATATAAGAATAATAAAATTTGCTCAGATTCAATGCATATTTCTAGAGTTTTATATTCATTTTTTATTAATTATATTATAGATTACAATGAGAAAAAAATGAATTCAAACTGCAAAAAGTATAAGATTAAAAAGAACACATGGAAAAGAAAAAAGAAAATATATATTTCAAATTGTTATGTTCTGTCTCTGCTTTTAAATTGGAGTGCTTGCCAGAGAAAAGTTTTATTTTTTAGATAGATAAATAAGCAGACAGATGTGTGTGTGTGCATTTTCTTTTTTAAAGACACTGACTTTCAATACAGGAATAGAAGGGAAAGATACTATTTAACCCTTTTTTCATTGATTTTCTTGCTGAGCTTTGGAACAGATACTAAATACATGTGGGCAGCACAATTTCTCTGCTATTGCTGTTTGCCAATGTTTGGCACACATTGTTGGACTATGAACAAGAAAATCAAGGATAGGAAATACTCGTGACTGAATTATCTAGTTTTGGTTCTTCCAACCCATGAAAGGAGATTTCAGGAAATTTCTGTATGTAGAGTTTACAATCAAGAAGACATTTCAATAGAAATTTCTCATCATAGCTAACTAGAAGCATCTGAGAAGAATGATCTTCTGAATATCCTAATTTTTGAATGAATTTAGCATGTGGTGGTATTGATTTTACATAGCAAAAATAAAATAGTAAAGTTATTGTATGTGAGATAGGTTGGAATCAAACTAGATGATTTACAGTTCCTGAGTCTGTCTGTTGTGTGATTTCCATGGCAGCAGTTGACATACAGAAGGCTTTCTGTGTGTTTTTCAGGCTCTCAACACTTATCTTATCTCTTCCTTTCCTTGTGCTTATTCTTCAAACAGCAAGCAATCAGTGAGATATGGGCAATTATTCACATTGTTTAACATGTTTAAAATATACTAAAAAGAAAGCGAAAAGAAGTTTTTTTAAAAGAACAAAGAACAAAACACCTTATAATTTATTGTTATAGTAATCTATCCAAGTCCAGCAGCAGCTCAAACGGATCCTGCTGGGCCACAACAGTAATCATTATACCTTGACCATACAAAATAATGCTAATCCTTCCATTATTTTGTTAAAAGATCCATCTCATAAATTGAAAGACTAAATCTGAGACAGCTCATATCGGACTGATGGATTCACATCTTCCTACAACTGCCTAATTACCAATGGAAAAAAAAATCTATAGTTCTCATTTTTACTTCTTTGGCAGCTTCATAAGGAATGCTTATCTATGGTTTGATCTGTGATTCTTATTCATATTGCCAGAACTTCACACTCAGTGTAACCAAATCAATTGCTCCAATTCAGGAAGCAAGCATGAAGCAAGCCACAGTGTTCCAGCTTACACCTTACTAAGGACTTAGCTCCAAGTGACTCATCGATCCAACTTCCTCCAGCCTTCTTAGGATCTTTCTTTATCTCTCTGAACTTGAGAAGCCATTTTTGCTAGCGGGCATAAGACTAAATATTCTGAAGAACTTATATATACCGATTCATCCTATCTCTGTCATAATTCCATTTTGGACACCTTATTCCCTTTTCTATATCCTTGAAAATAACAGAAAGGTACATTTTTTCAATCATACAAGAAATTGATTCCATAGGATTCAGCCCCCTTCCTCCCTCTCCCCACATTGGGGCACAGGTGTCCAACTGCCATCACTTTTCTATTTCACAATTGCAAAGAGGACAGAAATGCTTTAGGCTTTAGCCTGGTTTACCTACGTCTTGCCCCTCCTTCGTTTTAAGGATTGATTTGCTTCATGGTCTTTAAAATTGGCCAATTTACTTTAAAAAAAAGCTATGATGTGTCTTTATACTCCTATTTTGAAACTGCTTCTTGTTGCATCCTTAAGATTGCCTTTAATGAGATATTTATCCCATCTGTTGAGATTTTCTTCCTGAATCCCTGAGCCTTCTTTGTAAATCAGAAAAAAATAAATTTACCATTCCATCTGTGAAAAGTACAGCTACAGAGGTACATGGAGAATGTCTTATATCCCATAGTTAGAAGAGCCTTTCTCCTAATTGATCAGATTCAGATTGTAATCAATATCTTTTCATTATCTTATTTGGGACTGCATTAGGTGGATACTTTCCTTCACTGGTAGAAGATGTAATATACATTGTGCTGCTATTTTTTTGAAAGTTTTTGTTTTTGTTTTTATTCTTCATATAAACATTCACAAATTACATTCTCATAGTTATTAATATTGTGTGTTATCTTTTAACATTTATAACATTTGATTTCGCCATCTAAAGATTTAAATATATAATTGGGGTTGCTTTACCTGCCATCCCATACATCCACCTTGTTTTACCACAACCCTATTTTTCCTTCCCTCTCCTTTTCTCCTTCCTTCTCTTCTTTCTTCTCAACTTTCTTCTTTCCTCCTCTCCTTTCCCTTTTCTTCTTCCCCTTCCTCTCACATTGTGGCCGCTATTGTGCCCTGCTTGATTTACTGATCCTAAGCCTGGCTAGGCTAAGGCTGGCTCTGCTATTGTAATTAGCTGTGAGAAATAACCTTAAGGAAGAGCCACAGTCAAGGCAAGGGTCAGATATATGTCAACCCCAAACAGGAACAGAATTTGATACAGCATCTCAAACTTGACCCTCCCTAGTTCTCCTTGGGATAAAAGCAAAAGAGGGGGGAGACACATCAAGACCTGCAAAATGGTATCAATCAGCCCTTTGAGATAAACCAGACCCCTAACAAAAATAGGTTTAGCATTCATACTTTTGGTGTTTGAGTCATGAATACTAAAACTACTTTTATTATTACAGCCATAGAATCTGCTAAGCAAGACAGTTGTTAAGTATGTCGTGCCCAATTTTACAACCTCTTTTGCCATGGTTGTTAAGTAAATCACTGTAGTTGCTAAGTGAATCACGTAGTTACAGAGCAAAACCAACTTCTCTCATTGACTTTCCTCATCAGAAGCCAGCTAGGAAGGTTGCAAATGGTGATCACATGACCCTAGGACCCTGCAACTATTGTAAATACATTCCTGTGTAAATACATTCCTGTTGCCAAGGGTCTGAATTTTAATCAGGTGACCATGGATTGTTGTGATGGTCATAAGTGCGTAGACTAGTTGCAAATCACTTTTTCAGTGGTTGTAAATTTGAACAGTTGCTAAACAAATGGTTGTAAGTTGAGAACTACCTGTATTTGCTTTTTTTGTAAAATAAATACATTTAATAGAAATCTACTTGGAGACAAATTGCCATACTTTCCTTAATTATATAATTGTTCAGAAAGAATATTGTCCTTGATTACAGCAATTACAAGACTGGCTGACTAGCTCTAAAGAGAATATGTTTTTGCAGTAATGTAAATGGAGAGAAGGGAATCCATAAAGAAAATTATAGTCTTATAGTTCTATCCTTCTTCTTTAGTCATGCATTCTGAATAACTTTCTTCCCATTAGCACAGTATGCCTTCCTGTTAGGAAAGTGATTATTAGGTAGTTTTGGATCACCAAATAATACCTTGAAAAGAATGTCAACATATTGCAACGAATTTAATTAAATTAATTTATTTCAGTGGCTGGATGCAATTTCAAGAGGAAACATAGAACACAAACATACATTATATATTATGAGCCAAACTAATTGCAGATTAATTTCAGTATAAATATCTCTGCATAAATGTTGAAATATTCCCAATTATAGCTTCAACATGCTTCATTTTAAGACTCTCTGATCAAAGTTAAAATCTATAGTTCCAGTACAGGTAGTCTTTGTCTTATGACCACAATAGAGGCCAAAATTTCTGTTGCTGAGTGAGACAATGAATTTTGCCCATTTTACGACCTTTCTTGCCATAGATCTTAAGTGAAGACTGCAGCAGTCAGTCAGTTAGTTGGTTGTTGGTTGGTTGGTTGGTTGGTTGGTTGGTTAGTAAGATGGATAGCTAGCTAGCTAGCTAGCTAGCTAGATAGATAGCTAGCTAGCTAGCTAGCTAGCTAGATAGATAGATAGCTAGCTAGCTAGCTAGATAGATAGATAGATGTTAGTTAAGCGAATCTGGCTTCCCCATTGACTTTGTTTGTCAGAAGATTACAAAAGGTGCTCGCATAATATCAGGACACTGCGACTGTCATAAATATGAACTGCTGCCAAGTGTTTGAATTTTGACCATGGGGTTGCTGCAACAGGCTGAGTGTGAAAAAAGGTCGTAAGTCACTTTTTTTCAGTGCCGTTGTAACTTTGAATGGTCATTAAATGAAGTTGTAAGTTGAGGATTATCTGTATGAGTTTTGTCTTCCTTCACTTCTTGGTCAGTTACCTAAAACAGTAGCTGCATTTTCCTCTCTATGAACAGTCATCATATTCATAAGCCAGTAATATTAATAAATACAAATACTTTTTTCTTCTTGATAGTCAGAGATCTTTATTAAGGTTTTCTAAGTGTGTCTTCTATAATCATTATGTTTTCTTGTTCCTTTAAATGTTGCATATATTTGTTGGGGTAGGGAGAAACAAACTTAAAACACCACTAGTACTAGCACTTAGACTTATATACCGCTTCACAGTGCTTTACAGCCCTCTCTAAGCGGTTTACAGAGTCAGCATGTTGCCCCCAACAATCTGGGTCATCATTTGCCAACCTCGGAAGGATGGAAGGCTGAGTCAACCTTGAGCCTGGTGAGATTCGAACTGCCAAATTGCAGACAGCCGGCAGTCAGCAGAAGTAGCTTACAGTACTGCATTCTAACCACTGCACCACCATGGCTCCTTACAAGATTAAATGTCTGTGATTATATGTACCATCAGGGAGTTTCCATCTTAAATTTTGAATGGGATTGCACACCCTCGGATGGAATTGATGTGCAGCTTGGGGTTCTTCCTGGAGTCCTGCTCAAAGAGCCAGAAACACTTTTGCATAGATTTGTCTTGGGTACCAATTGTGTCTATTTCTGGACTCGGTGGCCCTTTTCTCCATCACTCATAATTTGATTAGCTCACATGTGGAGTACTGCTGTGTGATGCATTTGGAGCTGCATGAAGACCACTTAGAACTTCACTTGTTTTGAAGGTGGAGATGTGATTCTGTGGGAGCATGGGATAGTACATTCATTTGACATCTCTGTTCTGTGAGCTGCATTGGTTATCTAGGTACTCTTCAGGGTGCTGGTTGCTACCTACAAAATCCTAAATGGCATAGTACCCATTTATTTGAGGGCCCATGTGTTTCTCATTCTTTCTGCCCAAAATGTAGCAATAGCAATAGCATTTAGACTTATATACCGCTTCACAGTGCTTTACATCCCTCTCTCTAAACGGTTTACAGAGTCAGCCTATTGTCCCCAACAATCTGGGTCCTCATTTTACCTTGGAAGGATGGAAGGCTGAGTCAACCTTGAGCTGGTCAGAATCAAACACCTGGCACTGAGCTGTGAATTAGCCTGCAATACTGCATTCTAATCACTGTGCCACCACAGTTCATGTAACCAGGCAGATTGGCATGCTCTAAGTCCCTTCCATTAAGCAATGTTTTTGATGGGACCCAGGCAGGGGTGAGTTCCATCAGGCACTTCTGCCAATTTGCTTGTGTAAGCACTGCGTGCATGCACTTGATGCACGCTGTGTGTGCATACGCAGTGCAATTAAAATTGTTCTGCGCATGAGCAGAATTGAAAAACAAAATGGCGCTGCCCGTGGAACTGGTTCAGGGGCGTCGTAGGCCTGGGTCGCTGCCGGTTCCAGCAACCCAGGCTGCCAAACCACAACTGGTTTGGCCGAACCGGTCCAAACTGGTAGGAACCCACCATTGGACCCAGGAGTGTATGTTTGCCTATCCTTTGGAACAGCATCCCCCCCCCCCCCAAGAGGGCAAAATGTGATCTTCTTTAAACATGCTTTGAAGATATGGATTTCCCCAAAACTCTGGACAGGGCTGGGATGTGGGCTTCCTCTGTGAGAGTTTTTGCAGCCCTTTAGTGGATGCTTTGTTTCACTGGGATGACCATTTTTCTTTTCTTGTCTAGTTTGATGTTTTATACCTTTGTTATTGATTTTGTATGCTGTTGAATGGTAGATGAATTGAGTAGATTTAGAATTTTTAAAAAGGACTTGCCATAACATTTTCTGGGATGTTCTTTCAACTTCCTTTTTTATTTTGGATAATTTTAAATAATACGCCCCTCTTAGAGAAGTTATTGTTTGTCAAAAGACCATATAGAAGATTCTGTAAGAACAGAGAGACAGACCCTATAGTGAAATCTCAAGAGAGAAAGAAAACTAAGGTCAGATCCTTAATGATATTAGACCACTTCAACATTTTCGGAAAACTGAAATGTTGTGAGCATGATTGGTCACAATATAGTTGTAACTACAAATTCTGTATTGAAAGTAGCTTCTCCTTATCTATTTCTCTGTGGAAACTATGCGTATTTGTCGCTTTTTCCCTGACACAAACAGTTTCAAAGAGATCATATACTGAGAGTACCCAAACAACAAAAGCAAATTTCCATTACAGAAATGTTTTTTTCTTATGGAAGTTTCTATTCACTGGCATGAGAAGGATCTTATACTTCTGCAAAATAATGTGAAGGTGAAGTCATTCCTGCCAAAGAGATTACTCTCGGATATGCCAAGTATTTTTCAGCAATGCAGTCCCCTCCTCCCCTGTGTGCAAATAAATGGACACCACAGTATGACCTTGTTGGTTCAGTGGCATGTATCGGGTACAGGGAATATGTGAAGGCCATGCGTGCCAGTTTCTACCAAATTCTTTCTTTGTGACAACTCAATGCTGTACTTCATAGTCTTCATTGCACCATTGCTCTTCTAAGTTGCAGATATATGCTATTATACAAATCATTATGCATAGCAGCTACTGTCATCTCAATTGATTAAGTGTGCGTTTTCAATCCACAGACCATCCCGCAATAAATCTTCCTGCTTGTATTCTGTATAATTTTATAAGGAATGTTTTGATAATGTTTTTCTACTTAGCATATTACATTCGGCCTATTTTTTTATAGAATGCAATCATGTACAATGTAACCCACCATTTCCATGATGCCAAAGTTTTACTGGCAGTGGATAATGCAGAAAAAATTGAGGGAGAGGGAGAAGTGGTTATTGCGCAGACTTTCCGTTGATCGTTCAATTTATTTTTATTTACCTCTGAAGAGATAGAAAATAGAGACATTTCAAAGAAGGCAAGCCTTAATTTTGCACTTAACTTTACCTTCATTACAAAACAAAAAAAGATGAAACAAATAACACGAATTCGACATGAATAAATAACACAAATTTGACAAAGATTTACATAAAATCTGTAAAAAAAATGCATGCATTGATTTATATAACCAAAGACCTGATGTTTTAAACATACTTGGCTTAGCCGAAGGAATCCTTGTATTGTTGTGAGTATGTAGAAACAATAGATTGGTAACAACAGCATACATAATTCCATTAGGTGCTATTTTTTTTATTTTGTTTACAAACTATTTCCTTTCCAACATTCAAGGTCGTATGTCTTTCTATTTCCAGGGGAATTCTTGTCCTGGAGATAAAATCATATTTCACCTGCAGTCTTGATCTTCATTAGCTGATAGGGGGGATTTGCAGCATTGGCAATAAGTTATGCTGGTGGCTGGCTGACTGCCAAACCAGGCTGCTGTTTAAGATACTGGGGCTCTCTCGCTCTTTTTCGCTCGCCCTTGTTCTCTCCCGACAGCATTCTATGTCCCCTCTTTGCAAAAAGAATACCGTATAAGGTGTTTTTTGTTTGTTTGTTTGTTTAAAAAACCTCTTGGAAATGAGATGCTGCTTGTTCCCGTTTGAGGAAATTAGACATCTCTGATTTTGTGATGGGTGCTATTTAGGAGAGATTTGGTTGTGGGAAATTTTGCTGCTCAGGAAGAAGCAATCAGAAATGCAGCAGAATCCTAAGACCAGCTCAGAATGCATTTGGGTTTTCTTTGGCTGGTTGCTGAGTGATTTCTCTACCGATGGATGCCTGTGTTAATACCTCACCTCTAATATTTGGAATATGAAAGAAATGTGACTCCAATATATGAAATGGGAAGTAAGTCTGGATTTTCAAATTCTGTTTCTCAGCCAGAACATCCATTCTTCCAGCTTTCCTGCAGGTATGTACATGTTTAGGGTTTTTGTTTTGTTGATAAATTTAACCTCATAAAACTGTGCTGGGTGCCTTGTTTTGCCTGGAGCCATATGAATACTTGCTGGGAAACTCTCTGAATGAAGAACAAAGGCAACATTTAACAGTAAATTTCTGATATGCTTTTTTGTACTAATTTTTAGTTGTTTTATTAAAAAACAATGATCCGTATTAAACAGGGAGCTGGTCGTTCATGACTAGTTCTTCTAACCCATTGTTTTCTTTTGTTACAAATAGTACTGCTTCAAAATAAATCCTTTTACCTTAGCATTTTCTAAATTACATTTATTGCGTGCGTGATAGTCGTTTTGTCAGTCTATTGCACTGAACCCTATTGCAAAAAATATAATTATTGCATTATTCCACTAAAAACATTCCTTAGCCAAATTGTGTTCCCAGTAAATCAGCTCTGCAATGACTAACTTGATTATACTTTCAAAGGTTAGAGCAAGATAGGCTTTAAATATTTTATGTGGAAAAATAATGAAGGTTGATATAAACAATCATTGTTAAGTCCCTTTGTGTAAAGAAAGAAAGAAATACTATATTTAAAATAGTTTCAGATCTACCTTTTATAGGCATGTTGTGACAAGGCTAATAGGTTTCAAGACTTAAAGAAATTACTTCTTCTTGTATTGATGTCTAAAGAGTAATGAAGAACAAAAAAGGAGCTAAGCAAGTCATATTCTCAGCTTTCACCAGCTATCTTGGGTTTCTGGCACACCTTTCTGAAGGAATGCAGTCTTTGTTTACTATATATTTCATGCCCGTGTCTCCTTCTAGTGCAAGAGTGAATTAAGAAGTGAGAGTTGGAGTTTAGCTGGAGTTTCTGTATAATTACTCATGCATTCAAAATGTGTTTGAGGAAGAAAAAAAAATCAAGTTAATAATTAATTCATCCAAGGTACAAAAACTTATCTGGCAATAGAACTGAGAATGTTTGCATTTATGCTGGTTTCTATTAAGTGTTATAAAGCAATCATTAAAAAGTATCATGAGTGGAGTGCTTTATTGTCTATAGGCCAGTTGTACAGTTTGGAAAACATTCCTCCCCAGTGTGAGCTTCTATCAGTTTAGAAGATTCCAAAACTAAGATAATGATGAATAATTGGTGTATCCTCATTTCATGGCTTGCACAGATTTATAAATAAAAGAAATAATTTTTGAAGAAATCCCAGAAGTCTATATCCTTCCAGATGTATAGAATGTGACCACACTGTCAAAGACTAATCTTCCTACTTTACATTGGACGGAGGAACAGGAATACCTGGGTATACTGCTACATTTGCTTTGGGATGTTGAAGGACTTAATTAGCAGTTTACATCTATGTTGAAGTCATTTAGAGAATGAAAAGATGTTGTACCTTTTGTCTCATTCATTTTTTGAGGTAGATGATGGTAGTAGTTGTCATAGGTCTTTTTCAGCCTTGTTTGCATATGGCTTGCAAATCACTTCAGCAAGATGCCTATCCAATATTGATTATGGAGGCACAGCATAGCTGTGTTCCTTATAATAAACAGTGAATATGTGCCTACTTAAATCTTTTACAGTTTCTTTTTCTTATTCATTTTTATTTGCATAATTTCAATTAATAAGCAGTTTGAGACTTCAGTGCCATGTATTGCTTCTATTTCGGTGGAAGTGTGTGTGTGTGTATGTGTGTGTGTGTGTGTGTGTGTGTGTGTGTGTTTAATTACAATTGCCAAAAATTAATGGTACAGTTTGGCATCATGCTAAAGTGGGAAAAAGTGAATATTGCTGTGAAAGCCTTAAATGTGTTTTACATGATAACACATTTTTAAAAATAAAATTCTAGACTCTTACTTCCCAAGCTCAAGAAAATAGGAATAATCTTGGACTCAAAACATCCATAACACAATCCCATCTACTTTCTATTATTTCACAATCCATTGTTGACATTGTCTTCTCAAAATGTTGCATAGTTCTTGGCCACAAAAACTCATCCAGAGTGGATAGGTGTTCTCTTAACATTTACTTGCCTATTCTGACTTATATTCCAATTCTGTCTTCTACGGTGCTGTTTTTAATAGGTTGTCTGTTTTTTTTTTCCTTTTGGATAAAGATAGATACAAAGAATGTTAAGCAGTTCTGCTCTGTCCCTGCTATCCATCACCTCCTTCCCAATTTCTCCCATTACTGGACTGAAAAAAACCGTGGACTTTTTTCCTTATTTTTTTTACTTATTGAAAGAAACTTTTTAAAATTATTTTTGGCATTTGTTGCAAGTAGTTTATTCTAAGCCTCAGCTTTCCTCTTATTCATCCTTGCAGATTCAGACTACTTGCTTTAGTTTTAGTTATGTGTGTCTCTTTCCATTTTTCATATTTATCGTTTTTGCTACTTAGTTTATCAGATAACTTTTTATGGAACTATGCTGGTTTTGTCTGGGGTGTCTTATTTTTCTTTTGCAGTGGTATTGTGCTAGACTGGGCTTTTATAATCTCATTTTTCAGAGTTTCCAAGCATCTTAAGTTGTTTTTTCCTTTAAGATTTCCATCCATAGAAATCCTCCCTAAGCCCTCTGTAGAGAACTATTGAAAGTTATCTTACAGTCTAAAATGCTAGTGCAACTTTGTTCAATTACTTGTGCAAGTATTATATTGAATTCCTATATGATATGATCATATCAGTGGTAGGTTCCTACCAGTTCAGAGTGGTTCGGCCGAACTGGTAGTGGTTTGTCAGCCTGGGTTGATGGAACTGGCATTGAACCAGGCCTGCCATGCCCTGAACTGGTTCTCTGGACAGCACCATAGGCAACACCATCTTTTTTTCCCCAGTTATTCCCATGCACAGAACAATTTTAATTGATTTGGCCCCCGGGCTTTGAATTTGACACCCCTGTTCTAGACTTTAATTGGAGAAATATTCTGTGATTCTTTTTATTGTAAGGTTCAGTATGCCTCCTCTTAAATATTCTACTTAATAAAAATAAGTAAAACAGATTTTTAAACAGCAACTTTACAATTCATTAAGAGTAGGGAATATTCATTTTGAAAGAAAAAGAGTCTGAAATCAATTTTCAAGTACCAGAACGCAACAGGACGCTATCCAAATGTATATCCATATCTGCTTTAGGATGGGATAAGCAGCCTTGAAGGCAAGGTATAATTTAATAATTTTAAAATTGCAAAGCAGTTCATGGTGGTTTTCTTCTATAAGGCATTAAACAAGATTATATATTATATCAAAAGTTATTGAATTTGGCAACCGCTACATTTCTATCTGGATGCCTGGTTGACATTGGTTTCTTTGCAGTTTTCTGCTGTTTCTTTGTGGCTTACATGGGTTGTTTGCAGGCCTGGCATTTCACTATTATCTGTGTCAGATTTTCTTCATCAAATTCAAGCAAGACGTTGTGTGCTTTGCATCAGTGCCTGAGCATAATAATGTACTAGAGCAGGGGTCAGCAATCTGTGGCTTCCTCTTGCTGACCGGCACCACAATTTTGAGAGAACCATTTCGGGGGGGGGGAGCACAGCACGTGAAGAAGAGACTCTATGATAAGAAGTGAGTTTTCCGGTCAGCTCCACAATTGATAGGGCTTTCAGTGAGGACTGGTAGAGAAAAAAGGATGCCGCGCTAGGAGACTCTATGGTAGGGGGAACCGGACTTCTGGTCAGCTCCAGAATTGACCGGGGCTTCCGGTTAGGACTTTTGTGGCTCCTGGTGTTTTCTTTTCTGTGGGAAACAGGTCCAAATGACTCTTTGAGTGTTTAAAGTTGCTGACCCCTGTACTAGAGAAACAAGGTAATAATCTGAAGCTCAGCCTAGACAAGACATATGAAGTAAGTGTTACCAATTTGGGGCTATTCTGGAAAGTGCTATATTTGACTAAAGTAGGAAAAAATCTACTAAGATTTGGAAATCTTGCTGATCCAGCAATGCCATTGAAGTTGTCTTTGTTGACTAGGTAATTCTGAGTGCTTTTATATGTCACATATGGCCATATCAAATTCATGCACAGTTTCAATCTTTAATAGCTTAGTTGTTGGACCCCTGCATATCAGAATGATTGCATTTTTCCATGTATATTTAACTAAGTCTCTGTAATATGTACCAGACATTATTTTCTTGTGTATCTATTAGTGTAATAAAATAGATGCTGCCAAACTTTCTTGACAGTGACATTCTCCTGTGCGCTACTTGGAGAGTCCAAGCATGGGTTAAATTAGCCTGCTTGCCCTAGAACTGAATTTGAATTTTCTTTAACCACGCCTCCTGTTCCTCCTTGAGGCCAGTTTTTTCAACTCAGTCTGCCTGTCAGGACATGGTTATGAGAGCTCCAGCTATTTAATTCAGGCTTGGACTCTCCAATTAGCACAGTTTAGTTTAGTACTTTTATTTTATTTTATCTTTTCCCTTGTATTTTTTCCCCAGAAACTTTCCTTGTATTTGATTTCCTCCTGAGCTGTCAGTACGAGGTAGGAGCGGTCTGCCTTCCACACCTCACAGGTCTGAGACAGATGCCTAATTAAATGATCAGCTGTTCGGCGGCTATTCTTATCAGTGGAGACCAGCATTTAGGCTTCAGATCTGCCGCTGCCGCCAACTCAGTCGCCACTTCTGTGAGCATTTTGGCGCCATTTACTGATAGCCACCATTTTGACATTGCGCTGCCGCTGCTGACTCAGCTGCCCTTTATTTGAGTTTTTGGTGCTGTTTACTGACAGCCGCCATTTTGAAATTGCCCCCATTTTCCATCCCCTGTTAGCAAGGGGCTGATCTGCCTCAGCCAAATAGCCTTCCTTTGGCGTGAACAGCTTCTGTCCACCAACATCCTTGGACTAAGACAACTGCCTCGTTTTCTGACCACCCCATCATGTCAGAGGTACAGGGAGATTCGGAGCAGCCTGGCCCTTCTACCACCATACAGGGGAGATCAGTCCCAGCCCCACCCTCTAAAGACTCCAGCCCCATAGCTGCTGCAGTGAGGGGCAGGAAGGCAGGCAGAGAAAAGACAACAGGGAAGAATAGGAATCATTCTTCAAAGGCTGCTGAAAAGGACACTGAGTGCCACAGCGTGCTATAGAAAAACAAATTCAGAAGGCCCATCGCCAGTCAGTGACTCCTAGCCAGCAGAATACCACCCAGTCGAAGAGGCCTCTGTCTCCCTCTCCTCCTGTGCCACCTCCACTGGGCATACAGGAGGAAATTGAACCACAGGATTTGTCCCCTGACAATTCTGTGGTCTCTATGGCTTCCCCTGCTCCCTTATCAGAGTCAGAACCAGACAATCCAGGGGTCAGTCAGGATGAAATGGACACTCAATCTCATGCATCCCAGCCTATCCCATCATCCTCAGCCTCCAGACCCTGGCGCAGATCCAAAGACCGTGGCCTACAGCTCTCAATGGAGATGCAGGAGGTCATTGTCCAAGCTATATCCCAGGGAATAGCTGAAGGGCTGCAACAAAAGGATCCCCATGCAAGGCACCCCTCCTTAGAATCATCGGTGGTCAGTGAGGGGCAAGATCAGGATAAGCAGGAACTCTCAGAGGATGAGAATTTTGCCTTTACGCCCCTGTTTTCTCTGGGCTCTTCAAGCCCACCACCTTCAAATCTATTCTTCACAAGGCCAAAGCTATCACCCAACTGGGTGTCAAGCCCCAGGCAGCTAAGGGACCCTCCACTTTGGCCACCTCTAAGCCTAGTGATAGTCTGTTCAAGCAACAGACCCCACTTCAGGAATTCGTTCCTGTACCAGATCTCTTCATGGAGGTCGTGCAGCATCAGTGGGCCCAACCTTGCACCCTGGCAGCACCTAGTAGTGATGACAAAAAGCTCTATTCAGTTGAGGCCAACCTGGAGGATGTCCTAAAACTACCTTCAGTAGATACTCCAGTGGCCTCCCTTACCTCCAACTCCATCCTTCCTGCAGACCTCATGGAAAGTCTGAAGGCAGAAGACAAGAAGGTGGAGAAGGCATGCCACAAAACGCACTAGGTAACCTCCTGGGCTATTAAAGCATCAACTTCCGCCTCATTTTTCAATAGGGCTTCCATTCTCTAGCTGCATGAAATGCAGCTAAGGTTGCCTGCCGGAGATGCTGTCTCAGACAGGATGTCAATAAAATTGTAGCTGCAGCACAGTATTCAGTTGATGCTTCCCTAAATGCAGCTAAATTTTCTTCTAGGGCTCTGGCATCTAATGTGACATCCCGTCGACTTCTGTGGCTTCGCCATTAGCAAGCCGATATGAAGCCTAAGTGGAAGTTGGCCGCGGCCCCATTCAAAGGGGATAAGCTGTTTGGTGAGGCTTGGACTCCATCTTAGTGGAGGGCAAGGACAAGAGAAAGGTCCTTCCCACTGTCACCAAAAAGCAAGAGCGCAAGCCGGTGCCTTATTATAGGAGGCACTCCTTTCAAGTGACTGACCCCTCCTTCCATTCATCAACCTTCTCAAGACCCTTTTCTCAACCCTCAGATAATCCCCAGGATAGGTAGTCCTTTCAGAGCAGGGGTAGACAACAGTATCCCTACTGCAGGCCATCTCGAGGAGGGTCCTTCTGCAAATCCAAGTGACCACCAAGAAATTCCTCCCATTGGGGGACGACTTACCTGGATGACATCCTCATACAATCGTCGTCCAGGAAGCAGGCCCTCCACGATCTCTAGTCCACCATGTCAGCCCTCCAGATTCACGGGTTCATTGTGAACCTGGAGAAAAGCCAGTTAGTCCCCATTACCAGGCTCCTTTATCTCAGGGCAGAGGTAGACACCACACTCTGCAGGGCATTTCTCTCTCCAGAAAGAATAAACAGCACAAGGGTCTTAGTCAGCAGGGTTCAGGAAGCGAGGCAGGTCCCAGTGCTGCTCTTTTCCCAATTACTCAGCTAGATGATCTCGTGCATATAAATAGTTCCATGGGCACGTTTGCATGCACGAGAATTCCAGTGGTTCCTGCTGCCTCTACAAAAGATCAACAAGAGTACCTCGGCGACCATGATTTGGGTTCCACCAAAGATGAAACACTCACTTGGGTGGTGGCAGTCATCTGCCCTGACCAAAGGACACCTCTTCAAGGATCCTGACCATCTAGTTGTCACAACAGACGCCAGCCTATTCAGCTGGGGTGCTCACCTAGGCTAGCAGGTGACACAGGGCAAGTGGTCCTGGGCTGAATCAGCTTGCAGTATCAACTGGCTGGAGCTGAGAATGTCCAGACATGCCCTGAGACACTTCAAATAGGACATTCAACACTGAACCCTCAGTGGCTCCAGCTGGCCACCTGGCACTTGAGGGGGACCTCCTGAGAAGAGACAACTTCTTGGACAAGGTAATCCAGACCATCCAGGTGTCCAGGAGACCCTCAACTACCAGGATCTATGACACGTGGTGTGCCTCCCACAAGATAGACCCTGTGGCAGCACCGGTTCCTGCGAATTTCGGACTTCCTGCAGGAGGGTCTCAACAAAGGTCTGGCGCCCAACATTCTTCAATGCCAGATAGCAGCATTGTCTACCATCTGGGCTGGCCATTCCTCCTAGCCCCTCAGCAGACTTCTGAGGGTGCATAGCTTCATTAGGGGCACTTTGACCCTGCGACCCCCCCGGTGGTTCATCGTTATCCAACTTGGCAACTATCAGTAGTCCTGCAGGCTCTGACAGCAGTTTGAGTCTCTTCGGTTGGCCAGTCTACGACCCCTAACTCTGAAAACAGTTTTTCTTATTGCCATAACATCGGCAAGGAGAATATTGGAGTTGGCGGCCCAGTCGGTCCGGGACGATTTATGCATTATCCATTCAGACAGGGCTTTTGTCTAATCCATGCTTTAATAGCAAAATCAATAATTATGTGATAGATACCATCCCTACATAAAAATGTTTTTTGATCTAGTTATGGTTAAGGGATGAAATGGGTGCCTTAAGCTAAAAACTGGTTGCATAATAAAAAACCAATCAAGACATTTACTGGAAGAGAACATGATTATTCTCATGATAACTGGTTGAAACCCCAAATAAGACATATTGAACAACATCATTTTGTTTTGGAACCATTTGTGTTGTTCTAATCAACCCAAAAAGAGTTTGAGTTTATGGGTTAGGAAATTTTTCTGAATCATTTCAAAGTTCAAGGACCATTGGTATATTATTCTAAGCAGATTGTTAATGCACACTGATTCTCCTTTACACCAGAGGTGGGTTCCTACCGGTTCAGACAGTAGGAACGCCCCCGAACCAGTTTTATCTTGTCTTGTTTTATCTTTATCTTGTTTTTTGCTCCTGTACATGCGCAGAAGCATTTTTATAGTACTGCCCATGCACATGTAGCATGCATGTGCCCACAGCGCGTCCTTGAGTGAATTGGCAGTAGTGACAGCCGGAACCCACCCTTGCTTTACATGTACAGATACTAAAAAGTAACAGGTTTTAGAGTGTAAAAATCTTACTTGAAGATTGTTTAAGATTTATCGAGAGTCCAAACTTACATTTTTTTATTATGTGCATAATTTAATCCATTTTTTGTTGGCATTTCATTTTTAGCAGTATTAACAGCCAAAAGTGGTGATGAAATAGTGTTTTTTACACATTCATTAAAGCAACTGGTTATTCCAGTATTCTCAAATAATATACTCCAATCTGGATGAAAAATTGGATTCATGTTCTCTGTAGGAATGCAAGGATAAGATATTAAGAAAAGTTTTCTTTTTTCACCTTTGCCACCACCCGGCCTCAGAATAAACTCCACAGCAAGCAGCAGAAACCTGCTGCTCAGCTTCAGAACTTCCTTACTTTGATCTGCTGTTTAGATTCGATAATATTTCAAATGCTACTGTCCCTGAAACCTATTTAGATGAAGTGCTTTCTTGTTCTTTTTTTCAAAAAGAACGTTTGACTTTTATAGAATGTTTTGTTTCATTTATTTTTCCCCAGTTGCCATGTTTTTATTAATCAGGAGGAGTCTGGAAGCACCTTTAAAATATTAGAGCATTTGATGAAGTGAACTCCCACAATCTCATGTCTTTTGATAAAACATGTTTATCATAAAAAGTGTTATCAGATCTTCCCAATTTTTGGCTACTGTAGACTAACCCCGCTCTCATTCCTCAGTGCTTTTATTTAGCATGTCTTCTGATGTGCCTATCAAACACATCCTCTTAGGATTAATGTTTAGGCAGGCTGACTTTACTTTTTGTTCTATTTCCACTATCATCTCATCTGTTTTATTCCTTTCAACTTTTTGAGAAACTAAGGAATAATTTCGGCAGAAAGCAAGGCTATTTAGACAAATCATGCCTACTTTATATCAGAATGTCGAAGTCAGATGAAATCCACAGGAACATTATCAATGTAAAGTAGTAACTAACTGCAAGAATTTAGCTTTCCTTGATTTAGTTAAATTTCTTATTTAATTAAAAGTCTGTTCTATTGTCAGTCCTCTAAACCAGTGATGGCGAACCTTTGTGTCGGGGGTGGGTTTCAAAACTTTTAACTACCTATTCTGTGGGCGTGGCCTATTTTGTGGGTGTGGCTTAGCAGTCGTGATTGGGTGGGCGTGACCAACTTGATGTCACTCACCAGGAGATGTCATGGATTGGGTAAAATGTGAAGCTCACTTAACAATGCTCTTGCTTAGCAACCAAATTTTTGGGCTCAATTGTCAAGGACTATCTCTGCCTTCCTCTGCATGGCAGTCTTGTCCTAGTAAACATCTTCTCCTTTCTGGCAATTTTCCTCTCTGTTAGAAGCACCAAAATAATCCAGACAATATAAGGTTTCCTGCTGCAGCAGGGGATTGGACAACATGACCTCTGAGTAGCCTTCTAGCCCTAAATTGCTGTGCTGTTTTTCTTTCATTCTTTTTTCCTTCCTTCCTTCCTTCCTTCCTTCCTTCCTTCCTTCCTTCCTTCCTTCCTTCCTTCCTTCCTTCCTTCCTTCCTTCCTTCCTTCCTTCCTCCTTTCCCTTCCCTTCCTTTCTTCCTTCTCTCTCCCTTCCCCCTGTGGGAAGCAACTCCCCCCTCTCCAAATAACTGCTGAATATCACTTTGCAAATCGAGCAGCTTTTCAATTTAAAGCAGGACTTCAAAATTTGCAGCTTTAAGACTGTGGACTTCAACTCCCAGAAGTCCACAGCTAGACATGCTCAGTTCTGATTTAAAGCGACAGAATTTGTTTTTCTCCTTTGCTGAATCTTTCGAAAAGTGAGTCTCCTTCCTTCTTTTGTTTTTTCTTCCCTCCCTCCCTCCCTCCCTCCCTCCTTCCCTCTCGCTCTCTTACTTTTTAAAGCTTTTTTCCCCCTTGCCTGAACAATCAGGGGAAAAAAACTTTTTTAAAAAACCTCTTCTGATGAAGCTTCTGATGGGAGAACAGGTTCGGGAGTGTGGCCAAGTCACCATTACTACTGGTCCAATCTGGTACGCCAGATTTCCACTACCTCTTCTGGCGTACTGGACCATATAGGGAGGAACCCACCTCTGCTTTGTGTGCCAAAAAGAGAGTGTGCGTGTGTGCTCATTGGGGCTGCAACCCAGAAGAGGAGCTGTCCAGGGGGCATGCGCGCGCTGGAAAATGAACTTCTGTTTTCCCGCGCACATATGTGCACCGGCCAGCTAGTCTTCCGATTACTGGCATGCATACGCACATGACGATCAGCTGGATGGCACGCATGCTCACACCATAAAACGGAAGACCAGTTCTTCAAGTTTCCAGCACTGCCGCACACATGAAGGCCAGTTTATCATCATGCGTGCATGTGCACCAGAAACCTGGAAGAGCAACAGGAGATGACGCGCTAGCCAGGTGACATAATTCCACGTTCCACTTCAGGCACACTACACACACACACACACACACACACACACCCTGCAATAAATATACTGCAGTTCCTTCACTTTGTAGAAAACATGGGTTAGAAGAAAGAAGGTTGAAATGCTATTTTTCTTTGAGAAATAGAGAAGAAAAGGCTCTTTAGTAACATTGTTTTTCTATTATGCTGAAAAAACATACTATTTTGATAACCTGACAGTGTATTTTATTTTTCCACTTAATCTAGGAAATGTGTGATTTCAATCTTTTTAGTACCAGCTGCTTGCAAGTTGTGATCAGAAATGGGGGAGGAGTTGTCTAAGGAGCTGTCCAAGCACCCTTAGCAATTTATCCCCCAAATATCTAGTTTTAATAAATTAGAAACCAGGGATCTGCATCCTACCTAACAATACGGTATCATAAACCTTAAAGGCGCTTGTGCTCCTAAGCTCCACACGATATTCAATTGACAAGGGCCTTCATCCCTCCACATGCTTCACTGTCTTCTACTGTCTACTCTCTTTTTCTGGAAAAATATGTTTCACTGCCTCCTTGCCTCGTCTCACAGTCACTGTTGGTTAGGGATTGGCTGGACTTGGAGAGGAGGATGCTTTCAGCTGACTATCTTTGAGCAACTTTTCACATTTCGATGGTTCCTTGTTTCACTGTCTTTTCAACTGAAAGAGTCACGCAGAGTGAGATGGAGGTGGTTCCTTTCTGTTGGTATGCTACAGCTGCCCATAATAGAATTATCTGCTCTCTTTTGAGCTTCAGGAGTTCGAGTTCTATGGGTAGTCTTTGAGTTGTAACTGTTCATTTAATGACTGTTCGAAGTTATAATAGCACTTAAAAAAGAGACTTACAACCAATATTCATATGACTATCGCAACATACAATAGCAGAGTTGGAAGGGACCTTAGAGGTCTTCTAGTCCAACCCCCTGCCTAGGCAGGAAACCCTAAACCTTTTCAGACATCCCCATGATCATGGGATCAAAATTGAGGGCTTGGGAATTAGCATGTATTTAAGATGGCTACAGCATCTCAGGGTCATGTGATTGCTATTGGTGGCCTTGCCAGTCAGATTCCAACTAGGAAAGTCAATAGGGGAAGCCAGATTTACTTAGCACATGATTTACCTAGCATAGATTTGAGAATTTTACAGTCTCTGGCTCCATAGAGTTCTTTGGTTGTCTCTGTTCGACCCATGTGAGGTGAATCAGACATTAGAAAGCTAATGTAAATAAGTATGCCACAGAGAGCAAGTGAAGAAGCTGAGTTGGGTCCAACTCTGTTTAGTTCTGGTGAACTCCTTCAGTCAGCTGGTGGCCGCAGGAGGGCAAGGAGACAAAATTCTTTTCTCACTCTTACTTGGAGCAGCCTGAGGAACTGACTTGACAGGGTTTGAGGATATCAAACCAGGTTTCATTCAACAGGTTACTTTGGTTCAGCCCTCCACTACATTCCAGGTTTCTCATGTGGTCCCCTTGGGAAAATTAATAGCTTGACTTAACTGCAGTGATTTGCTTAACAACTATGGCAAAAAGGTCATAAAATCAAGCATGACTCACATAACAACTGCCTTATTTAGCACAGAAATTCTGGACCCGATTGTGGCCGTAAATTGAGGATTATCTGTATATTTATTATACACCAGAACGGTGTGAGTTGGAACAGGAAATAGTGTAGCAGTTGGAAATTGGCTTTCTTTCTACTGTTAAAGTTACATTCTTAACTCTATTGCACTATCAGACTTTTGTAGTAATTTCCAGCATTTACATCTAGATTTTATTTGTACCTAATCTCAGAAAATTGGGATCTTTTTTAAACGTTCATGTACAAAGATCATCCCCTTCTACACAGCATTCTCATTAATAATGATACTAATTTCTATTTGCAGAAAAAATAAAATTTTGTGTTATAGCAAGCCAAGAAGATGGCATTGAAACAAATATTCAGAAATCATAATTTTAAGGTTTCCGTCAGTTTTGTGATCTGGATTTCTTCTTCTTAAATACATTTTATTTATTTCATTTTCATTTTCATTTTATACAATCACTTATATACTGTACGTAACAAAAAAAACAAAGAGAAAAAGAAAGAAAAAAAAAAAACCCCAACATAACACTTCAATCCCCCATACACCCTCTCTTCTCCCCCTCCAACTTTCATTTCACCCCTCCAGCATTCCCCTCTTCTACTTCCCTTCCCCCTCAGACATCTCCCCCTCCCTCCATCTCACCCTCCTTACACTCTCACTCCCTCTTTACTTCTCCCTCCTCTTTCCCTCTTCTCCTCACTTTGGTGTATCCATCAGTTTGTTTTTTTTTTTTTTTAAAAAAATAAAAGAGAAAAAGAAAAAAAAAAAGGAAAACGAGCCGCAGTATACAAGTGAATTCTTATTGTTCTAAGAATTGAAACTGTAATTCCACCCTCCCCCCTCCCCCCTATAATCCCCCCTCCCTAACCCCCTTACGGCTTCGCAGGTCCCATACCCGGCATAATTCTTTAACAAGCATTTGAGTATAATAAGGCCAGCTAACTTTAAAATTAAAAAAGTAAAAGAAAAGAAAAGCCAAAAAAAAAGAGAATAATAAAAAATAAAGAAGAAAAAAAAAACACACACACACCCAAAAAGAAAGGAGAAACAGAGAAGGGTCAATAAACCCACTACGTTAACACAGCTTCCCATTATCTGTAAATCTTAAACAATGTAGCTCATTCCAAATTTCGATTATTTTACTACTTGCAGGGTTTCAAACTGTATTAGAGCCAGGTAAGTTGATCAATTAGGATTCCCCAACTAAAAGTCTCATTGCCTTGTCTATCTATTCAAACCTTTAATTTATCTCTTTTTTTATCCGAATATCCAAACCTTTCTATAAAACCATTAAACTCAAGTACTTCTTTCATTTTTCATTTCCAACACCTCCCTTTCTATCCTTACCCACCTCCACATGTAAATTTTTTTACCTTCCACCCTGCCTTTATCCATGTCCATATATATATTTTATCCGCGTCCATTGCTCCTCCCATATTTACTCCACTTTCCTGAAGACTCTCCGACCAATCTTTCTTGACCTTATATTGAAATAGCAACTCAAACAAACATCAGCTTGCATTCTAGCCCCAAGTAGTCTAATTAAACTTTCGCTACCCTTCCCTCTCCCACGCGCCTCCCAACTCCGTTCGTCCCAGACCACAACTCAAAAAGATCGCAATCTCCGCTCTCCTCGCCTAGGAAAATAATTCATGCGCAATTTGAGTTAGAGTTCAGACAAATCTTATATACAATATGTGTCCACAATCAGCAACGCTTCTTTCAGTCTCCATGTCTCATCATCAATATACCACTTTTCCATTTTATCCCAGACGGAAATCATAAAGCTTTAAGAACATCGCTTAGTCTTTATTCTTTAGTCTTCTGCCCTTCCGGAAGAGGAAAGCAACACCCTCCGCCTTGTAGCCACGTGTCTCGCTGTTTGTCTTCTCCTTCTCCTTGTCTCTCTCCAGGTCCGGATGAATCAGGAAGTCCCGCCTTCAAGGTCTCGTAGTAAAATTCTCGGGCTTCACAGAGAGAATTAATGCGGTGTTTTTGGTTGCCAAATGTAACTGTAATACCAGCTGGGACTTCCCATTTGTATGGAATCTGAGAATTTCTGAGTTCTTCGGTTAAGAAAGCGTACTCTCTCCTTGTTCTTAATATTTGAGATGGTAACTCTTTGAAAACAATCAAGTCCTGTCCATCAATTCTCAACCTCTTTCCGTAAAGCCTCTGTATTATCTCATTTCTGGATTCCCTTGTGGTAAAGTATATAATTATGTCCCTCGGAAGCTGTCGCTGTTTTGCTACCCACGAATTCTGGCGGTAAATTCTTTGAATCTGCCAATCAAAGTTAAATCCCGGACTTCCCACCAAGCGGCTGAAAGCCTCAAAGAAGATCTGTTTCAAATTCTCCTGTTGGTTTTCACGCAGTCCTCTAACTCTTATTGCAAAGGCAGTCTTATTATAATTTATCATGACAAGTTGTCTTTGAGCAGTTTCAATTTCCTGTTGTAACGTTTGAGTTTTGGATATCAAATTAAGGTTAGTTTCTTCCAAAAGTTCCAATTTGTCCTCCGTTTCAGCAATATAATCTGTCATGACTGTCATTACTCCGATCATATCCTCCTTTGCCTGCGCAATTTTAGCATC